>NC_138977.1:166637205-167174425 GCF_964341445.2 Mesoplodon mirus
AAGTTTAACACCACCGTTTAATTACTAAAATCCACTACTAAAAAAAGAACACTAAAAATTCTTTAAACTTAGAATGGAAATACAGAAAACATTAAAAAGTTTAAAGGATCTTCTAAAGGTTCAGAAAAGACATTAGGGTAGCATAAAAAGTTAACATTCAATACAGTGCCATACACATAATAAGAGAATAAATATTTTTTGAGTAAATGAATTAAATCAATCACTCAGTCAATGAAAAGCAACAAACTCTAAGGAAACAAAATTAATGCTTTTTTCCCTTGGGTTTTTCTTCATTTTCTAAAATGATCTAGAGGTTCAACTTCCTATGTATTATTTTGAAGACTCAAAGGAAAAATAACATTTCTCCAATTTTATAAAGTAAAATCACGAAGAGGAAAAATTATGCTTACCTCCTCTTCCTCTTTCATGTGAGGAAGAAAATCTCTTGTAAAAGCCTCCAGTCTCTCTTTCAGCTGTTTTGCATAATTTAACTGCTCATATTCATTCTAGAAACAAACAAAAAAACTGTATTCTATAAAAATTTTGCTTCATAATTTATACTGTATCTGATCCTAGAAAGTCAGTGTGAAATGTAACTTGAAACGTCAGGGTAAAAAATTAGACTAACAAATAGCAAAATGGTTTCTGTACTTTTCTAAGTATAAAAGATGGCCTCAAAACATCTCTTAAAAGAACCTTGCATTCCTTTAGTAATGTGATCTCATACTTCCTTTTAAAAATGTCACAGGGTTTCCCTGGTGGCTCAGTGGTTGGGAGTCCGCCTGCCGATGCAGGGGATGTGGGTTCGTGCCCCGGTCCGGGAAGATCCCACATGCCGCAGAGCGGCTGGGCCCGTGAGCCATGGCCATGGGGCCTGCGCGTCCGGAGCCTGTGCTCTGCGACAGGAGAGGCCACAACAGTGAGAGGCCCGCGTACCGCAAAAAATAAATAAATAAATAAAAATGTCATAAAAAGTCTAAAAATAGCAAGTATTTGCTCAAAACTTCTACTGATTTCTAATGCATACATTTATACAATTTCAATGTGTCCGTTTTCCTAATAATATACCTCTGGGCAGTTCACAAGCGCCTACTGGACTATATCATTACAGAATCCCTTTAAGGTCATCTAGTGTATCCTCTACTAAACAATTCAGAATACCTGTTACATTACCCTGAAGAAGACCATATACACTTCTAAAGGCAAGGAGCTCACTGTACCTTGAGGTAAATCATTCTAACTCTGCACAACAGCTAAAAAGTTCTTCCCCATATGAACTATGGTCACATCTCCCTGTAACTTATCCATCACTTCTGCATCAGCCCTCTCAACTTAGTACATGTGGAAAATTCACAAAATAATGAAACTTTTAAAATGTGGGAATATCTTAACCCTCCTGAGTCCTCTCTAGTCTCCTCCTTTTTGAACTAATTTATTAAACTGCTTCCCAATAGTCTATCCAATGTCCTATTCTCTTAGGATGTTACACATTTTCCTTAGGCATGCCCAAGTGGCTTCCATTTCTACTTACATGCTGATAATTATCAAATTTGCTTTTCCAAACCAAATTACCCTTCCAACCTTGAAGCCCAACTAATGCCGCCTCCTACTTATAAATGCCCACCTGGACTGCACAAGCAGTTCAAACCCAACCTGCCCATAATGGATCTTTTTAGCCTCTTCTATATTCCCTAGAAAGTCAAGGTCAATTCTCACTCTTATTTCCTTTCTCTTTCTCCTTTCCTCCTTCCTGTATATGCAAGCACTACCTTCTATCAATTTTATGTCCTACATTACTCTCAAGTCTGTCCCTTCCCTTCTGTCTCCACTAGTCACTACTTCAGTTCTGATCTTAATCATTTTATTGAATAGGTAATACATGAACATGATATAAAATTCAAACAGTACAAAGGAGTATTCAATAAAAAAATAAATCTTCCTATACCATCTTCCCTCCCAGTACCCTATCCCTACCCAATCTCCTACCTCCCCACCAAATAGCTGTGTATTCTTCTAGAGACTATTACAATAATTTTTTATAACAATCTTCCTGCTTGAGTCTTTTTTCCCCTTCAATCCATCCTCTTCCCTGCTTAAGAACAGTCTTTCTAGAACACAAATCTATCAATGAAAGGTGCATGGTAGTTTGACAGTTACAACTTAAGTCTATGTTTCACCAAGCCAAAAGGGGGACAAATGAAGACCAAATTTCCTATAATACATAAATATAATTAATAGGGAAATTTCTCTACACCATTATCCTAAACTACACCCAAAAATATCTTTAATTTTACATCATACAATTAAAAATTATTCTTTGTAACCACCCCTATGGCCCTGTTCATTCTAAGTAACAATTCTACCTTTAGTCACCAATAACTGTGTTTACTACAGATTTCTTTTAAGAGTTCAGCAAATGTTAACAGAAAGTAAAATTTTTACAGTAATTGAAATTTCAACTTACAAAAACACCTTTAAGATTTGGAGAGCAGTATTCATGATAGAATTTTACATATAGTAACAAAGAGGTAACTGATAAAGATTCTCATCAAACCTGAGTCAGGATCCACTGAGTCTTCTCAGCCAGGCCCTGACCTTGAGCTCTGTCCTTGGCCCACTTAGTCCAGTTTTACCAAAATCATCCTGAATCAGTCTATCAACCCCACCACTACCACCCTTGGCATTTGATAACCCTCAATATCTATCCACCCTCAATATCTTGTCACCTTGGTATGCCTTCAGCAAAAGGAAGCAAGAGTCAGTCTAGCAAGAATCTCCCAGCCTTGATGTATCCTCTTAGTAATTTTCCTGACCCTCACCCCTGCTCCCTGGCTATAAGAATTCAACCCAATCTCTCTCCCCCTACTGCAAAACCCCATTGCAGTAATCCCTTGAATAAAGTCTTCCTTACCATCTTTAACAAGTGTCAGAGTAATTTTTTTTCTTTAACATACATTTACTATACTATAGTAACATCATTTACTATAAAATGCTAACAAGTTTTGCCAATGACATATCAGAAGATGGTACAAGCTGTGATAAATATCCATTTTTGCAACTCACCTTAACATTCTTCAGACCCTTTTCAAAGAGGCTAAGCATCTCAGAGAGTTTATTGTCAGAATGCACATTATAAATGGTCTGGCTGCGTTGCTGAAGCAAACCAATAATGTATTCGTTTTCAATCTGCTCATGCATTTTGAACTCCTTAAAAGTAGCATACAGAGACTGCAGAAGAGCACGGAAATCATTGTTGTTGGAAAAGTTGGTTTTAGAAAGCTGAATAAAAATTTAAAAAGAAAGGCATAATAAATACATGCAAATATGCACCAATAGGAAATACTCAAATGCATTCCTATTTAGTTTTGTACATATCAAAATACCTCCCTTATATTTTGTTAAAGTAGGAAAGGAAATTCATAAAAAACAAGTTATAATGGTATAATAAAAAGTGCCCCAGGCCAGGAAGATGTTGGTTTGAATTCTGAAGGGAAGGATGTACGCACCAACAAAACACAGTTTCTTTAAATAAAAGAGATAAAACCAGACTCCCTCGAAACCTAAAATTCCATTACTCTGTGCACATACTAAATACAGATACTCCATAAAGTTACATATAACATTAAAAGAGCTGTTAGGATAACGTGATGAACTTTTTTCTTTGTTCAAATGTTCTTTATGCTATTATACTACTTTTACAATGTAAAAAATTCAAAAACTTTCTATTATAATTTGTTTAAACTTTAATATCAAGATGAGTCTGATCTGTTCAGAAAACACTGACTGAGCTATTAGAACATTATCAGATAATTTTAGAAGAATTTTTTTGGGGCGGGGAAACACTTAGCAGTTTATTCAAGGATCATGTACTTCTTAGAGTGGAAGCACTGCAATAGTACAATGTGAAAAACTTGTACATCGGGGCATGAGAAAGTAAATGCGCTTGAAGGAAAGATAAAAATCAATGAAAATATAAAGAAATATATACACTGTCATTTTCTTTAATTCTACTATTCAACAAGAGAAAATGACTTTTCTGATATAATTTTATTTTTTTACATTTAATGTCAAGTTACATTCTCATGTTCAAAGCATATACATTATCAAAAAACTCGATTCAAGATGAAGTTCAAAGTAATATTCAAACCTTCTATTACCTCCACTGTCATATTAAATCTATCTTCTATTATGTCAATTCCAGTTTCAAAATTCATTTTAAGAGGGAAAATCTGATTAGGTTAAAAACAACAGACAGTAAATGGAGAAAAAGAAGCTACAAACACCATACTTCCTAAACTTGTTCTGTAAAGTCTGATCTAGTATTCCTAAAATGGAGAAGAGTCTAAGGTGTCTTAATTGCCTATTCTGGGCAGGAACAGTCAGCTCATGACAAGGCATCAGAAAAGACAACAAACTCCTAAAGCAAGACTATTCCACTATATAATTTAACCAATGATCTACTGTAAAAGGCAGGTGGACTGGGTATAAGAGTCATTTACAGAAAACCAGACCTAGAGACAGATTCTCTAGTAGGCTCCAGTCCTACCATTTATTTAGCTGTGTAACCCTGGGTAAGCTACTTTTCTCCTTCAATGTCTTAGTTTCTTCTTGGTGTTAAATGGGAATAATAAAACCGCCTGTACTTCATATGGTTGCTGTGAGATTTAAATGAACTGGTGCTAAATAAATATTAGCTAGCATTACTTTGAAAATTAATCATTCATTTTTATAAATTCATGGGATTTTTTTTACCCTATTCAAATATTTAATGAGCAGTTATTATAAACCAGGCACTGTTTCTGGTACTTGGGATACCTCAGTGAACAAAACAGACATCTCTGCCTCTACAGAGTTTACAATCTAGTGAAATAAGACAACAAACAGTAACCACAATAAATAAATTATTTATGGTTTGGCCAAAAAGTTTGTTCCGGTTTTTCTGTAAGATGTTATGGAAAAACCCAAACAAATTTTTTGGCCAACCCAATACAACAGGGGTTAGCAACTTTTCCTGTAAAGGGTCAGATATATTAAGTTTTGTGAGGTATACTGTCTGTAACAACTATTTAATTCAGTTGTTGTAGCACAAAAGTAGTCATATGAATGACTGTGGCCGTATTCCAATAAATTTTATTTATAGACACTAAAATTTAAATTTTATGTAACCTTCACATGTCAAAAAATATTATTCTTTTTACTTTTTCCAACTACTTAAAAATGTAAAAACCATTCTTAGCTCCTGAGCCATACAAAAATAACAGACAGGATGGATTTGGTTAAACCAAGGTTGTAGATTTTATCCTAAGAAATGCCACACAAAATCACAACAAAATCCACTAGTGGCTAATCTCAGCAAATACTATCATGTGCCATTATATTAAAAAAAAACTAAAACTAAGTAAGTAGAAATAAGAGGTAAATTAAGCATTAATAATGGCTATAAAATTTTTTAAAAACAAAAAGGATGCAAAAACTAAATAATGTCCTCATGTGAGTTATGGAAAATAACATCGTAAAAGACATCCAGGAAATTTTGCATATAGTCTCACTGGACTATTAGAAAATCCTTTGGATTTAATAACAAGCTAAGGTAAAGACCAGGTTCATGCTACAGACTGAGAACCAAATTAGACAAAAGGACTCTCCATTACGCATAGAGTTAATCCCGCAGAGTGGTTAAAAGTGCTGACTCTGGAGCCATACTGCTTAGGTGTGAATCCATCTCTGTCATCAAGTCACTAAGTTGCTATGTACCTCACTCAATTTCTTCATCTGTAAAATAAGGCTAATAATATTAACTACCTAATAGGGTTCTTGTGATGATTTAATAAGTTAATATATTTAAAGAACACGGAATATAACATATATAAGCCTACTTAGGTTTTTCTGTTATTCCTATATTTAACCCAAACAAAACTATCATTAGAAGTCCTTATCCTACCCAAGTCAGTTTTTCTCCACTTGAAAAGAGCAACTGTTTTTAATCTGGTACCTAAAGTCAGTAAATTTAGCAGTGAAAAGAATAACCTGAGCATATACAGTTTAACTTTTAAAAAAATTGTGTATATGAATCATTTTTTTAAATTGTTTACCTCTAGAAAGTTATTCAATCATAGAGACTTGATTAAGAAAAAAAATAAACCTAGACCCTAATAATATCTGGGACATACTGAGGCCTACAGCGTGCTAGGTACTATACTAAATATTTTTAGATATTATTTAATCCTTAACAACAATCCTAGGAAGTAGATGTTATAATTCCCATTTTATAGGTGAAAACCCTGAAGCTCAGAGAAAATAACTTACCCAAAACCATACAACTGGTAGACAACAAAACAGAGGTCAAGTCTCTATAACTATAAAACCTACTTACCTTCCACAAGATGCAATGTTAGTCCTAATCATAAAGCTATCTCTTCAGAGTAAATTGTCAGAAAGAATGTTTGCTCTAAAATATTAGTTCTCTCCAGGGGTTCGATTTTGCCCCCCAGGAACTAATGGACAAGGTTTAGAGACTGCAGAAGCACTACTGCCATCTTAGCAGGTAAATGGCAGGGATGGACTAAACATTCTACAACGCCCGGGACAGCAGCCCCTACAACAAAGAACCGTCTGGCCCAAAATGTCAACAGTGTTGCAGTTGAGAAATGCTGCCCCGAAGAAGTTTTTTTTCAAACATGTTTAACCATGACCTTTAGTATGAAATACAGCACAATCCAGACAGACACATCACAAACACTTCAAACAAATTTCAGGAAACAATATTTCCCTCCCTAATCTGTGATGTACTCTATCATTTACTTTTTCACTTTTTTTTTTTTGCTGCACCACTCGGCTTGTGGGATCTTAGTTCCCCGACCAGGGACTGAACCCAGGTCCACGGCAGCGAAAGCCCGTGTCTTAACCACTGGACCACCAGGGAAGTCCCCTCATTTTTTTAATGTTATTTCTGACCCACAAAATCGATTCCATGACCCACTAATGGGTCACAGAACACACTTTGAAAAACACTGTTCTACAGTAGGATTATAAAAGTTCGTAAGTGACCTATAAGTGTGTATCGTCTGATGCGTAGCAGATTCAACAAGGAACCTACATAGAACAGGATACACATAATCAACAAATAGTAACAATCAGTAACATGGTATCTCCCATATTTTAAAAGAATTTATAACTGACTTTTTGGGACTTCCCTGGTGGCACAGTGGTTAGGAATCCACCTGCCAATGCAGGGGTCACCGGTTCGAGCTCTGGTCCAGGAAGATCCCACATGCAGTGGAGCAACTGAGCCTGTGCACTACAACTAGTGAGCCTGCGCTCTACAGCCCTTGCTCTGCAACAAGAGAAGCCACCACTTGCCTCAACTAGAGAAAGCCCGCACGCAGCAATGAAGACCCAACGCAGCCAAAAATAAATAAATAAAATTATAAAAAAAGAAAAAAAGAGTATCATGTAAACAATTTTTAAAAAACTGATTTTCTGCCTCAGACATTCTACAACTTAAAATCATACTTACAGCCTGGCTTCAAACTGATTTGAAGTTGTGTGTCACTTAAAGACTAGATATTAAGTTTAGAAGCAGATATCAAAAACAGCATAACAAAAACTCAAATACTATTACCCCAAATAAGTTTTTACTTTTTCTCTCCTTGGCCAGACAGTGCTTTCATTTAAGCGAGGGAGATTTACACTCAGTGAAGAAACCTTAATAACTATCTGCTCAAACTAACTTACAGATAGAAAAACCTATGATCCACAGGTGAAACGTTCTGCATAAAATCATATAACTAGGGCTTCCCTGGTGGCGCAGTGGTTGAGAGTCCGCCTGCCGATGCAGGGGACACGGGTTCGTGCCCTGGTCTGGGAAGATCCCACATGCTGCGGAGCGGCAAAAATCATATAGCTAGTAGTAAATAGCAGAACCAGTAAGGTAATGCAAAAACATGGGCTTCAGAAAGGAAACAAATTCTAAATGTTAAAAATTCGGGCTCCCCTAATTACTAGTTGAGTGAGTTGGGTAAATTACTTAACCACTAAGTCTGTTTCCTCATCTTTAAATAAGGGATAATACTTGTCTCACAGGGCTCTTGTGAGGATTAAAAGTAAGTAAGCATGTAGTAAGAACTCATTAAATTCCCTTTTCCTTCCTCTCCTTAGCTCTCAATTCAAAACGTATTCTCTGCAATAACCCAATGTCAGTCAATAACAGGTTTTACAGATATGCAGAGAAACAGAAAATAGAGGAAAACTAAATGAATTCTTCATAAAGCTATACTCATTCAATTTTTAAAAAATAATCTATTCGAATTATTCTGAGCTTATTTTCTCCCTATGGCTTTGCTCACTAAATGTCCTATCTTTATAAAATGATAAAGTAGGTGGCCCTTCAGGTAATATCCTTACCTGAAAAACTTGGGCACTCCATAAAGCCTCCATTACTTGAATTTTTTATAGCTGGTTTATTGTAAAGTCTGGAAAGCTCTGTACTATGCACATCTTTACAACCATCACCTACCTTGTTCTCAGAAATCAGTTCAAAGAGACTATAAGCCCACTCCTGACACTTTAATGTAGAGCTGATCAAATACCTCCCTTTGCTCCCACTATCGGGCATTTGGATTTCCATCCTAGCACAAATGTTAGACTGTAATCTCCTAAAGAATAGGAACTGCATCTCACATGGCCAATACAAGTTACTACAGGGCCAAGTGACAGTAGAAACTCCATGCTCACTGGCAGAATTAATGTTGTCAAGTTTTGAGGATTAGAGGAAAAACTGAGGAATTGGAATAAACTGGAAAAAAGGATGTGATCCAATGTAAATATTGCCTAAAATCATCCTAATTTGGAAGGTCAGTGAATTAGCAGAAAGATTTCATAATAGACTGTCACCAGAAAATTTTTTCAGAAACTACTCTGGTTTTATATGAAGAAAATTAAACTAGGAATCATGATCCTGACTTGGGTTTCCACCTGGATCTATCACTAACTGCTTATGTAAACTCGGTCTAACTAATCTAGCTCTACAAATCCCCAGCTATAAAACAGAAATATCTCTGCCTTTACGTACCCAAAAGGACTGCTGTCTGGATAACAGCAGTGAAAACTCTTTCCATAAAACCTTTTATAAATGTAAAAGGAAACCCATGAGCGAGGTATTAAATTAGATATAATACAGCAATATTTAAAATGGCCCACAACTTCATGGGCTTCCCTGGTGGCGCAGTGGTTGAGAATCTGCCTGCTAATGCAGGGGACACGGGTTCGAGCCCTGGTCTGGGAGGATCCCACATGCCGCGGAGCAACTAGGCCCGTGAGCTACAACTACTGAGCCTGCACGTCTGGAGCCTGTGCTCCGCAACAAGAGAGGCCACGATAGTGAGAGGCCCGCGCACCGCGATGAAGAGTGGCCCCCGCTTGCCACAACTAGAGAAAGCCCTCGCACAGAAACGAAGACCCAACACAGCAAAAATAAATAAATTAATAAACTCCTACCCCCAACATCTTCTCAAAAAAAAAAAAAAAAAAATGGCCCACAACTTCAGAATATTCTAAATAAACTAGTCTAAGCACATAAATAATTGTTGTTGCTAATAAATAAATGGATGCTTTTAAAATATATTGTACTTGAAAAGTCAGTATTCAAAATAAAACTGACTTCTTTATAATTACTGGGCATTCAGAGTCAACATAAAGAATACGATGAATAATCTTTTTCGTTTAAGTACAAAAACTAGTTCTCATTTTGTAAAGTTTTACTATATGCTGTTTGGGCTGGATACCCATGGTCTGTACAGGCAAAACATGGTAAAGGCAAAAATTGAGGGCTTCCCTGGTGGTGCAGTGGTTAAGAATCCGCCTGCCAATGCAGGGGACACGGGTTCGAGCCCTGGTCCAGGAAAATCCCACATTCCGTGGAGCAACTTAGCCCATGCACCACAACTACTAAGCCTGCGCTCTAGAGCCCACGAACCACAACTACTGAGCCCACGTACCACAACTATTGAAGCCCACATGCCTAGAGCCCATGCTCCGCAACGAGAGAAGCCACTGCAATGAGAAGCCTGCGCACCACAACGAAGAGTAGCCCCTGCTCGCGGCAACTAGAGAAAGCCCGCGTGCAGCAATGAAGACCCAACGCAGCCAAAAATAAATTAAATAAAATAATTTTTAAAAAATGTTGAGATGCCTAATGAATAAAAACATATACTCCTTTAGGACAATTTAGCCATTATAAAATACATTTTTCCCCTTTAGCTCCCAAAGGGAATCCTAGGAGAGATTCCAATTAACTATCAGTATCAAGAAGAAATCCGGATGTATAATTCCTATGCAGTTTTTTTTTTTCCCTAAATCACCTTGGTCTCTGATCCACAGTTCAGAAAATTGGAATTTTTAATCTTCCTGATGAATTTATACAACAATCTCATTAACTACATCTAATTAACTCAAAATTAGTGATAATTTTAACTTCTGCTATGTCAAATTGAAAATGCTTTCCTAGTTATTTCAAAAGGGGACATTTAACTAACAAAAAGAATCTTATTTGACTCAAATATTGTTTTTAAAACGGGCACTGTATTTTCAAATTTTGTTCTAACGTTCTCAATCACCAGGTAATGACACACAACATTAGTGACTGACTTCAATTTTTTAAATACGCTGGTTAGTCTAGCACGTAGCTAGATAAAGCTGTGATTCTTAACCATTTTGGGAGGGTCACAATCATTTGGAAACATGATGAAAGCCACAAACCTCCTAGAAAAATGTACACATGTACCAAAATTTCCATAACAATTTCAGGTGGTCCTGGACTACCTCTCCCCAGTCTAGAGAGAAGACCTCAAATTCTATTACTCCTCATCAACTTTCCCTTTTTGGTTTTGAGAAAGTAAAAAAACCTCCCCATTTTTTTCTTTCCTGCAATTAAAGGATGCTGTCAGAATAACTAAGTTCAAAAGCCAGAGCAGGTAAAAACACTACAGTAAGCTAACTCAAAAATCTAGGACTTCCCTGGTGGCACAGTGGTTAGTAATCTGCCCACCAATGAGGGGTACACAGGTTCGAGCCCTGGTCAGGGAGGATCCCACATGTCGCGGAGCAGCTGGGTCCATGCGCCACAACTACTGAGCCTGCACTCTAGAGCCCGCGAGCCACAACTACTGAGCCCGTGTGCTACAACTACTGAAGCCCGCACGCCTAGAGCCCACACTCCGTGACAAGAGAAGCCACCGCAATGAGAAGCCTGGCCGCCGCAACAAAGAGTAGCTCCCGCTTGCAGCAACCAGAGAAAGCCCGCGTGCAGCAAAAAGACCCAATGCAGCCAAAACTAAATAAATTAAATAATTTTTTTTAATTCCATAGTTACACAGCTTAACTAACGGCTTACCCATTCATTATGTTTCTCCTGGATAAGTGTTCTCACCCTTGGCTTCACACTGGACTCACCTGGAGAGCTTTAAATTATACTTGATGCCTGGGTCCCAGCCTCAGAGATGCTGATTTTAGTGACTTGAGAACAGCTTTAGGGTGATTCTATTGAGCAAACAATGTTGAGAACCACTGTCCTAGACTGCCGTGGTATTTAAACCTGTATCTAAATCGGGTATTTTTAATTTTCAAAATGGAGGAAGGGAAAAGATGGTTGTGGGTGCTTTTTAAGTGTGGCCTGGCACTGAACACGAGGCATCCTCCAACCACCTCATGGGCTATAAGAACACCTCTTTTCTCGCAACAGCGGTTCTGCTTAGTGCTATGTAATTTCTGAAAGTTCATCAAAGTTGATTTCCATGCTTAAGCAATAGGTCTTTAAATGCTTTTTGTTTGGTTCATTTCTACATGAAGCAGGATTGCCTGAAGTTCTCAGAATATCCGTATGTGGACTCTCCCCAACATAAATTTTTGACAAAAATGTGGACTCAAAAAAGCATTAGCAAACAGCCCTGAACTATCTCCACAAAAGTGTTTTTTCAGCTTATGCTGCACCAATTAAGAGTGCAAAAAGGTTCTCGCAGTTAAATCAACTTGTTCCGAAGCCCTTTTATTCGAGCCCACGTAAAGAATTCCAACAGAGAATAGCTGTCTTATAACAAAATCGACATCTAGTAAACGCTCCGGACAATAAAAGTTGCAGGGAAAAAGATGACCACAAAAGAAGAGTGAAGGTTCTCTGGTTCGTAAGCCACGAAACCTGAGTTTTCTCCCAAATCAAACCAGAGAAAAGCTGGGGCGTAAAATGAGCAGGGAGGAGTTGGGAGAAGGTGTTCGTTGAGCCAAAAAGCGGGCCAGAGGTTCAGAAGAAGAATGGATGGATGTTCCTAAGCAGAATTAGGGGAGGCCCAACACAGGCCGGGGATAGAGCGGGGGGCAGTATTGATGGGGGAGGTGGCGAACAACTACAGAAACAGCCTGCGCCAGGGGGAGAGGAAGCCACCGCAGGTGGCCGGCCCGGGGTCCCCAGAGGTCGGTAGGGGCGCACGGGCCCCCTCCCTCAGGGGGCAGGGGCGGGAGGCCTGGCGCGGCCGCGGGGAGCCCGCCCCGAGGGCGGCGGGTGGCCAGGCCCTCGGCCGGGAAGGGGCCGCGCCACGAGCTCCGAGGGCACATCCGAGGCCGCCAGCCGTGCGGGGCGTGGACCCCCCGCGGAAGGTGCGGGGCAGCGAGCACGACGCTGACAGCTGCGCAGGCTGCAATTCGCCAGGCGCGGCCCCCGGGGGCTGAGGGCGCCGCGCAGGCCCGGCCGCCCAGGGATCCGGCCCGCTCCTCCCCTCCGCCCGCGCCGCCCAGAGCCAGAGGCCCCGCACACCGTTACCTTGTCGCAGTAGAGCCCCACCAGCTGCTTCATCCGCCAGTGTGGGGCGGTGAAGACGTCCACTTCTTCGGGGAAGGGCGCCATCGCCACCGCCTCAGCCTCCGCCTCAGCAGGCGCGGCCGCCGCCTCTCCATAGACACCCTCGCCGCGGGGCAGAGGCGGCGCCCCCCCATGCGCATGCGCCCGCCCCGTCGGAGCGCGCGCCCGGGCTGCCGGGCCGGCCGGGACGCGGGGGCGCGCGGGTCGCCGCCATGCGGTCCCTGCGGCACCACGTGACCGGGCGCGCGGTGGAGGCTCGCGCTTTCACCTCCTTGCTCAACTCTCGTTCCTCGTCCTCCTTCTGCACCAGAAAAAGAAACCAAGTCGTTTCCCTGTTTGTCTGTTATGTTTCGCAACAGAAAACACATGATCTGAGAGGAGGGGGTGTCGTTTTAGGGTGCTGTCAGCGCCTTTTGCCGCTATGCCCACCAGGTCTTGAGGCCGAGGCAACCGAGTACAATGGCCGCGGTCGGCCCGACCGCCCGGTCCGCCTGGTCCGCCTGGGCGACTGCGCTGTGCGCGCCCCGGCCCTCCTGAGCCGCCCTTCGCCTCCCTGCCCATGCCGATGCCGGCCCGGCCGCCGGCCCGAGCGCCTACCTCCCTGACCGCTGGTCAGAGGTCCCAGAGATAGGGGGAACCAGGACTGGGGGCTCCCAAAACTTGCGTCCCATGAGGAAAACGGGGACGTGGGGCAGAACCGGACAAGGGCGGCCCGTGGGCTCGGGGCGGGCTCGGAGCCTGGGTCTGGAGGCTGGGCGGGGACCATGCATCTCCTCCGGGGCGGGCGAAAGGGAAGGGCCGCGTGGAATTCCGGAGACCCCACGGGGGGAAAATGTCTCCTGGGGATCAAGGAGGTAGGAATGTACCTCAAGCACAGGGACGCCGGGTCAGGGATGTCAGAAAGGCCTTGGGTGCTGGGGAGGAGGGTAAATAATCAGAGAAAGTTAGTGCGGAAAAGAAGTTCGAGACACATTCCTCCATTTTAACCCGAGGCTCAGAGAGAAAGAAGAGACACACCAGGTCACTGCCAAGAAAAGGGTCAGTCTGGCTTTTCCGGACAGGTCACCTCATCCCAGCCCCAGCCCTCCAGGAGACCTAGAAGACCCTATTACGGGCTTTGCTCATCCAGATCAACCCTGGACTGGCTGGCTGGAGGATTAATAGACACAGAGAAATGGGAGAAAACAGGGAAGGCTGAGAACCTGGGAAGGGTTATGTTATTTGCTTAATGACAAGAAACTCCAGGAGAGCAAGAACCGGATGTTCTGTTCACCCCTTGTATCTGTATTATCTATCACAGTTCCATGACAATATAAGGGCTTGATAAATATTCAATAAATGATGGAGTAGAAGGTTGTAAGAAAGAACTTTGCAGAAGAATGCGTTTGTCTCTAATCTTACTATGTGCCATTTATTGAGAGGCAATATGAGCAGTGTTTAAAAGCACAGATTGGAGATGAAGTTGGATTCCTCGTTTGCCATATACTACATGTATGACCTTGAGCAAGCTACCGTGACTTCTCTGTGCCTCAGTCTCCTCGTATATAAAATGGGGTTAATACAGCCATGAACTCAGTGCTTGTGCCTGCCTCAAATTCAAATGTGGAAACCCTACCCCTCATGTGGTGTTATTAGGAGGTGGACCTTTGGGAGATAATAGGATTAGATGACGTCATGAAGGTAAAACCCTAATAATGAGTCCCCTAGAGAGCTTGCTTCCCTTCTCTGCTCTTCCCCATGTGAGAACACAGGGAGAAATCAGCAGTCTGGCCCTCACCATGCTGACACCCTGGTCTTGGACTTCCAACCTCTAGGACCAGGACAAACAAATTTCAGCTGTTTATAAGCCACCCAATCTATGGTATTTTTTTATAACAGTCTGAGCTAAGACAAATACCTACCTCATAGGATTGTTATGAGAATTAAGAGAGTTCATACATTTGAATTGTTTATAATAGTACTTAGCACATAGTAAGTACTGTCTGTAAGCTATCATTATTAAATAAAACAAATCTGTGAGGTAGTACTGTAGGAAACTAAGTATTGAAAGCATTCTGGTAATTACCTAGCATCCCACAAATTAGCGAGTAATCCGGACATATAAATCTAGGCCCAATAACACCGCCCCAGGCACCCTGTTAGTTGTGTGAGATACAGAGATGACGGCTTATACAGAGTCTGTCCTAGAAACAGGAATAACACCTAAGTACTAGAATATAGATAAGGTCCTTGATATCTCTCTCATTTTCTCCCATCCTCTCCCCTTCTCCTTTCTTTTAAAATTCTACTCTTTCACTATGGCTTTGCCTCTATATTTTTTAATATGCCCCAGAAGACATTTTCTTATTTTCCATTTATTTCTTTACTTCATTCTGATCTGTCGTTCTAGCTATCTTGGAATGTAGACCCAGACCTCAGGTCAACCAGTTATATAGAGCAATGAGCTCCATGAGAATATGCACATAGTTTTATCCTCAGCACTTAGAACAATGCCTATCTTACATACACTTAGTACTCAATAGTTGAATAAAGAAAGAAGGAATGAGGGAAGTTCATGGCATTCTGTAATTTCCTCATTTTAACTAGCTTTTAATACACCATGTTTTATTTCCCAATACCTGTTTGTGTCTGTTGTTCACCAGTGTACCCCTAGAACCAGGCACATTAAATATGTGTTTAACAACAAAAAAGTCTATCCACCCACAGTTTCACTGTAACCTAGAATTTGAAGCTGTGTAGTTAGCTAAACTACAGCCACGTTGGACTGGCCATTTCAGGGAATTTAAGATGACAAAATGAAAGAAATAAAGTAATATAAAAAAATAAGTCCTGTGGGCCTCCCTGGTGGCGCAGTGGTTGAGAGTCCGCCTGCCGATGCAGGGGATACGGGTTCGTGCCCCGGTCTGGGAGGATCCCATATGCCGCGGAGCGGCTGGGCCCGTGAGCCATGGCCGCTGGGCCTGCGCATCCAGAGCCTGTGCTCCGCAACGGGAGAGGCCACAACAGTGAGAGGCCCGCATACCGCAAAAAGAAAAAAAAAAAAAAAAAAAAAAATAAGTCCTGTGGGTCATTCTTCCCTTCAGAAGAAGTTATTAATATTTGCTCCATATGCTGAGTAAGATAATAATTAATCACCTAATATATCCAGAACAAATGATTGATTTAAACTGTAGCCCCCAAAAGAAAACATTGATCAGTGTAGTATCGTTTTTATAGGTTCCTACAACTACATCAGATCAGGAAATGTTATTAAGGCTAAGGTTGTCGATTTAATCATGCCTTTATGATTTCTTCTGGTGAATGAAAACGAAGGAATTCTAATAGACCATCTAGCTGTGGGTAACAAGAAAACTAGATAAGGCATATGAACAGAGCAGTGAAGATGCAAAGTGTATAGTGCCTGGTGGATTGGTAATTCGTTCTTTCCTTCTCTCATTCTCTCTGAAAACAGCATGCTACAGGGGAAGAAAATGCCAAATCATTCCCTGGTGACCTAAATGTATGATGACATGAGGCCTCTTCACTGGTATTTTCCAACCCTGGTTTTGAGGGCCCTGGAGAGGGTTACTGGTCAGGGAAAGTCAGTTCTAAGGCATTTATATTTAACTCCATTTAGCTGAGTACGTGACAGCACTTTACCCTGCAGTGGGTTACTTGTGAAAGCAAGCAATGAAAAGCTGTTGCTATCCTCAACAGCTGGAATCCCTGTCCTAACTCAGTACCAGAGTTGATGCTTACTGTCAGTCGGAATAGCCAATCAACAATTGCTGCAGCATGCTAAGTTGATTTGGGAGTAAAGCTCTTAGCAGGGATGAGGGCATTATTAAAAGAAAAGATAGCCACTGAGTTGGAATGTGAGGCCAGATGCTACGGTTTGTTTTGGTTTTGGGGTGGTTTTTTTTTTTTTTCATTTTCCTTTCAGATACTTTATATGCACATGGACCTCAGAAAATGAAATATACATAAGCCTGCATTTTGCCCCAAACTTTTACTTTCTTTCTTTAAACTTAAATAGTGAGTGCTATTTCCCCATTGGTTTTCACTATATACAGATGAGTGCCTGTGTGTATTCGTTTGCTGGGGCTGTCATAACAAAATATCACAGACTTAAACAACAGAAATTTCTCTACTTGCAGTTCTGGAAGTCCAACACTGAAGAGTTAGCAGGTTTGATTTCTTCCATGTCCTCTCTCCTTGGCTTGCAAATGGCCACCTTCTCACAATGTCCTCACGTGGCCTTTGCTCTGTGCTTGTGTATGTCTGGTGTCTATGTCCTAATCTCCTTCTCAAATAAGGACACCAGGAAGATTGCATTAGGGCCCACCCTACCCACTTCATTTTAACTTAATCACATCTTTAAAGGCCCTATCTCCAAATACAGTCACATTCTGACATACTGAGGATTAGGGCTTCAATATATGAATTTGGGAGGAACACAATTCAGCCCATAACACTATGGAAAGAAAAGCTTGTCACAAAAGATATAATAAAATCTTTTGCACAATGACAAAAATAATTGGAAACAACTAGCTGTCTATCAACTGGCTATTAGACACATAAATTATAGTACATTCATTCAATGGACAAATAGGCATCTGTTAAAAAGTATAAGGTAGATCTATGTTTGCTGATATGGAATGAAGCCAAGATATTCGAAGTTAAGAAGAAAAACAATGTAGAGAACACTTTGTAAAATATGTTCTCTTTTGTGTTTAAAAAAAAAAGTATAGTATGTGTTTCTAGGATAAGACAGCAGAAATTTGTGAGCAGGGCTTCTAGGATGGAAAACAGTTAAATGCCTTTTAAATACATACCCTTTGATACAGTTTTAATATTTTACTGTGTTCGCCTATTGTTCTTACAGTTATAAAAATTGTTAATAATAATGCATTTTAAAAGACTTTTAAATCTTTAAAAATACTAAAATGTCCGATTATATATAATCAGTAGCAACTGGGCTAAATGCAGGTAGAGCCATTTTATGTTTATCCCAAAATTGTATCTAATCTGCTCTGCCTCTGGTTACTCTGCTTATGACGCCCTTGGGTCCAAATCAATATTTCTGGTAGGACTGGAAGCATCTTTGAGGGTAGGGATAGTGTTTTTAATGACCTTGGGGAAACAGGTATGATATAAGGTTAACTGAAAAAAGCAGAATCAAAATTGCACATAATTCACAACAAGCTTACAAAAATGCATAAAAAGGATGGCATAAATGACACAAAGCCTTAATGTCTCCTCTGATTGACAAAAGTTATAGATGAGTCCCTCCTTCCCTTATATTTTTCTATTCTTTCCAATGTTTTAAATGAGCATGTTTACTTTTAATGTCAGAATACAGAAATGAATATAATACAAACAACCTTATGGCAACTGTATTTTATAAATGCATTTGAAAGGGAATAAAAGGAAATATAACAAAATGTTGACAGTGGCTGTCTTTTGGTGGTGGGACTGTGGCTGATTTGTATTTGAAAAACAAAACTAAGTTTTTTTTAAGATTTCAGTTTAATTAATATCAATCACCATTAGATCCATCATTTCAGAGCTATATCCAGTCTCTCGGAAGCCTCAGCCTACTGCACAGACATATAGAGTCCTGGAATGCTTCCTGTACCTGTGTCAGGAGAGTTGCGCCTTCATCTCCTGCCACGCGGTCCCTTCCTTCTGACATGGGCCTTTCCCAGCTTGTCAGTAGGAAGCCATTCCAGTGAGTTCTAGCTGACTTCTCTTCTTTAGACCACCAAGCCCCTGTTGCACTTCCTATAGGACATACATACAGGACGGTCTTCACTTTGGCTAGGCCGCCCTAGCTGCCAGATCTTTTTAAAGTCCAAATAGTTGCTAGAAAGTTGGGGTGGGGGGGATCTACCACATTGGGCCTTTTCCTGTTCCGTGGGCCCTTGTTCTCACAGTGAGTCTGTGTCCATTCCCAGAACTTTAAGTTTGCATTTTTGGAGCATGTTCATCACTAAAAGAATAAGGCATCAGGGACTTCCCTGGTGGTCCAGTGGTAAAGAATCCGCTTTACAATGCAGGGGACGCGGACTTGATCCCTGGTCAGGGAACTAAGATCCCACATGCCACGGGGCAACTGGGCCGGCATGCCACAACTAGAGAAGAGAAAACCCGCACTCCACAACTAGAGCGAAGCCCGCACGCCGCAATAAAGAGCCTGCGCGCCACAACAAAAGATCCTGCATGCCTCAACGAAGATCCTGCATGCCACAACTGAGACCCAACTCAGCCAAAAATAAATTAAATAAATAAGAATAAGTCATCAGATTGGAATACGGGTGCTACTTACTGTGCCCTTTTTTTCAAGGTGTGGAGCTCTCTCCCCTAGAGGTGATTCACTGATGCCTCATACATGAAAAAAAGAAATGCTTGGACATATACAAAGGCATAGGATAACAGAAGAGCTGAGAAGAGGAAGGGGCATAAAAGAAAAAGGGACAGATAGGACAGAAATTAAAAGATGAGGAAAAGCAGAGTGGGGGAAGGATTAAAGGAAAGAGAAAAGATACAAGTGGAGGTAAACAGAAGAAAACAATAATTAAGATGTATTGAGGTCTTAACATGTATTATAAGTGCTTTACGTGAATTGTCATGTGTAATCCTCACAACTACCATATGTGGAAGGTTCTACAGTTTTTCCCACTTGACGGGAAAAGGAAAATAATGTTTAGAGTTATTGACTTGTCCAAGGTCATAGAGCTAGTGAGTGGAAAATCAGGGATATAAATCTATGTCTTCCTCATCCTACAACCTGTACTTAACCTTACACTGCAAGACATCTCTCTGTCATCAGTTTATGGCAACAAACTAAATGCCTAATATGTGCTATTGACCTCTGAACAGGAGCGAAAGGTGACAAAGAAGAATGTAGGCCACTCCACAAACTATATGTGTCCAAATATAGAGTACTTCAGTTCCTTAGATTATCTTTGGAAAAGAAACAGTTTAGGTAATGCGAAGACCATAATTTACTCCAGTGGAAATGTGGAGATAAGATGTACACAGTGGTCCGTAATGTTTCTTTGCAAAAGTTCCAGACAGTTAAGAGCCTTCCATTTCCTACACATACCTGTGTATCACTTACCTGTTCTTAATAAATATTGCCAAGTCAACACCAACTCCAATCAAAGGCTCTATTATGAGCTAACTTGCTGAATGGTGCAGTGAACACGGCCCAAGGGAAAGGTGTCGACTACTATCACAGACAACTTGACTTAGCTGTTTGCAACATGTAGTGAGGGAAAGTATCACAAGTTTCTGGAATGGAAAGGAACAATAAGTTTCCTGTAAATTGTCAGGCTTACATGCATTGTAATGATGAAATCAGGCCGGTGATTGCTTAATCTCTGCCTACAGAGAAGGGAAAAAAAGTATTTAGGGAAGTATCAGTTCTGTTTCCTTCCTTCCTCATAAACCCAGAACACAGTACAAAAAATATCCCCAGGTACATAAGGCAACTCCCAGGAATTTTTAAAATGTTAAGAGCTATGTAGGCAGAAAGAAACAAGAGTGTCATATATACCTCTGATTTCCATTAATTGACTAATAGCTGGGTTTGGAGGGAACAACTTGTTTAATACATAAAACATTGGCCTGAGTTCTAATTCCATCTCTGCCACTAACTACCTTTCCATGGGACCTTAGGCAAATCAATGGCCCACTCTGGGGCTTCAGTTTTCTCATCTGTACAGACACTTTTGAGAGTGATAAGGAGTGATAAATAATTAATACATATTGATTAATCTATGACACATGTAAAAAGGACTCTGCCAGGCAAGTGCTTCTCTATTATGGGAAATCAGTCACCAACAACACAGATCAAGAGTTAATTAACCTTGGGGCTTCCCTGGTGGCGCAGTGGTTGAGAGTCCGCCTGCCGATGCAGGGGACACAGGTTCGTGCCCCGCTCCGGGAAGACGCCACATGCCGCGGAGCGGCTGGGCCCGTGAGCCATGGCCGCTGAGCCTGCGCGTCCGGAGCCGGAGCCTGTGCTCCGCAACGGGAGAGGCCACAACAGTGAGAGGTCCGCGTACCACAAAAAAAAAAAAAAAAAAAAAAAAGAGTTAATTAACCTTTAACCAATCATTATTTTCTTTATAACTAGTTTGTGATTCGTTCCAGTCACTTTTCCTAAAACGTCTCTAGCAAGATGATTCTTTGGATGACTACAGATTTTTTCCTTTATGTGCAAGATTGTAATAAAACATTGGCATATGCTTGTGATAGAACTGTTTGAAAGTATTCTTTAACAATAGAGAGACAGTAAGGCAAAGTGTGTAGGAGTGCGGATCCAGTTTCCTCACCTGTAAAATAGGACAGTGAGTCTCTACCTCACAGTATATCCTGAGAATTACATGTTATATAAAACTTAGCAAAGAGCCTGGCATAGGAAACACTAAATATTAGCTGTTACTTTCACCTATAAAATGAAGAGATTGGACAAGATGCTTTCTTTGGTCTCCTACAGTTCTCAGTCTCTGGGACTCCAGAAATAGCACCTTGAAAGACTTTTTTTTGTTTTTTGCGGTACACGGGCCTCTCATTGTTGTGGCCTCTCCCGTTGCGGAGCACAGCCTCCGGACGCGCAGGCTCAGCAGCCATGGCTCATAGGCCCAGCCTCTCCGCGGCATGTGGGATCTTCCAGGACCGGGGCACGAACCGGTGTCCCCTGCATCGGCAGGCGGACTCTGAACCACTGCGCCACCAGGGAAGCCCAAAAGACTTTTTTTTTTTTAGGTTAATTCTACAAATTAATTTAACAGGAGAAAGGAGGGACTCAGATTTGGCTGTTAAGTGACAGAATATACAAAACGACAGTGGCTGAAACAAGATAGAGGTTTTCTCTTTGTCTCATGGTATTAGTTATCTATTGCTGTATAACAGAGTATCCCAAAAGTTAGTGGCTTGAAACATTTGTTTCACAGTTTCTGAGGATCAAGCATCCCAGAGTGGCTTAGCACGTCATTCTAGCTCAGGTTCTTTCATGAGGATACAGTGAAGCTGACAGTCTAGCCACAAGAAATAAAATAGTCATATTGACCGAGTCTGCAGGGAAATAATAAGTAAGAGATGGTTGTGAAATACTTACCAAATGTAAATGTCCAATTTCAGTCAGCTTTAGGATGGGTCGAAATAAAAGGAATGCTATTATTCATGAAGAATCATAGACTTACACATGTTTAATCTTGCCTGTCTCTAACTGAACATTCCTGAAAAATGATATCCCTTTTTTTTTTTTTTACACACAACTTAATACTTGTATGATCTTCCTCTCCAAACATAGGGGTAAATTACACATTGATGATAGCCATCAGTCATTGAAAGACTAACTGTATACCAGGCACCACATTATCTGACAACATTGTGAATTAGGTTCTGCCAACCCAGTTTTACCGACGAGGGAATCAAAGCTCAGAGGTACAAGTTGAATTTGAAGCCAGATCTCTCATTTTCACTGTACTGTGATGCTCTTTCCCTCTTCTACAGCATCACACTTCACTTTCTGTTAAACACAAGTCCTACCATATAGCCTGCCTAGAGCTTCATCAGTGAAAAGGGGTGCAGACAGTGGGAAATAATATGTGGCAGAACAGGAGACAGAATACGTACTGCTTCAAGGTTCTTAGCTAAATGCTTGCTCTCAGCTAAATTAATGAGAGAAGCTCTGAAGTAATACTTAAGAGTTAATAAACTGTATGGTGCTGACAATGCAAGTACAATAAGACTTCAACCAGAGAGCTCAGATGCCAAGGGTACGTGAACTAGCCCCATCCCTTCCAGTGTTATTCAGAATATAGTCCTCTGGGAACCTGATTAAGAACACATCCCATCCTTTTAAAGATCTGATTTCTGAGACTCACCCTTGGAAATTTGATTCAATACATGTGGGGCAAGGTCTCAGACCCTATACATAATTCCTATGTAACTAAAGTTTGAAAAATACTATCCCAGTTTTTAACTACACATCCATAATTAAAACTGATTCTCAAACTTCATAAGGTGGTTGTAGAATTCATGGAACTCATGGTATCATTTGGAAAACACAATGACATGATACACTAAATGTAATATAGCTAAATTTGCACGATAGATTACTACATGAATGATACAGAAATGAAACAGACTTCAGGAATAAACAGAGAGGAGCTCAAATCTTTCCATAATTATGCAACTATGGGCAAGTTCCTGAACATTTCTGAGCCTTAGTCTCCACTGCAGTAAAATATCGATTATAATATCTTGACAGGTTATTGTGGAGATTGAAGATTGAAGATTATACATATAATGCTTGGCATATAGTAGCCATTCACTTAATGACAGGTATTTTTATTATTAAACATTTAACACTAAGTAAAATAGGACACTGTTTCTTAATAGACTCTAGTGTTAAGAGATATTAGAAGCCAGAGGTTCAAAATGGTTTGAGCCTTTATAGTGGCTCAGCATACCAGCGTGGGAATCAGATTTTCTGGGTCCAATCCCAGCTGATCTACTTTCTCACTTACTACTAGCAGAGTAAATCACAACTTTCTTTGCCTTCTGGGAATGAGGTTTTTGTGGGGTTTTTAAAATAAATAAATTTATTTATTTATTTATTTATTTATGGCTGTGTTGGGTCTTGGTTGCTATGCGCGGGCTTTCTCTAGTTGCAGAGAGCGGGGGCTACTCTTTGTTGCAGTGCGTGGGCTTCTCATTGCGGTGGCTTCTCTTGCTGCAGAGCACGGGCTCTAGGCGCACGGGCTTCAGTAGTTGTGGCACGCGGGCTCAGTAGTTGTGGCTCACAGGCTCTAGAGCGCAGGCTCAGTAGTTGTGGCGCACAGGCTTAGTTGCTCTGCGGCACGCGGGATCTTACCGGACCAGGATTGAACCCATGTCGCCTGCACAGGGGGATTCTTAACCGTTGCGCCACCAGGGAAGCCCCGAGGTTTTTGTTAATATTGTTAAGACACAAGCCTGTTTACTCTTTTGCTAAATAAACTATAAAATGGAAATAATACAAATTATCTGACAGCATTGTGTGAGAATTAAATGGGATTATACAGGTAAAGAGTTTATAACAGTGCCTGGCATATAACCAAAGTTCTTTAAAAAACAAAACCCCACTCATTTCTATTGTTATTCAATAAACACTGTGTGTCAGAAATTCCAGACTCAGTATATCCAAAAGTGATCTCACCATTTTCTGTCCTCTGAGCCTGCCAAGTCTTTGTATTCTCATCTTCCTGACTTTTATCACTGTTCATCTAGTCACCCCAGCTACAACAACAATATCAAACAAACTTGAGTACAAGGCCCTCTGCTAAGGACTTACAGTATTAAATTATATCTTTTCACAGAATGGCTGTATGGAGTGTAGGTACTATTATCCTCCCTACTTTACAGATGAATAGACTGAGATGGAAGAGCTACATAATTTGCCCAAGGCTATCCCATTAATAGCAGAGCCAAGATTCGAATGTAGGCAGTCTAGCACCAGAATCTGTATCTTTTAATGTATGATACAGTCTCTAGAGATTTTAGAGTTATTTTAAAAGCTCTCTCTATCACTTGAATATCTAATAAAATACACAGTCCTCTTAAACATCTCTAATCCAACCCCTTCTCTACTCACATTGATATGGACCTAGTTTAGGCCCTACTTACCTTTTGCTTGAACTACCAGTCTCCCTGATTGTAGCTTCTTCTCATTCAATCCTTCTGCCAAACCAGCTAGTCAGAAACGTTTCTAATGTAGATCTGATAACTCTCCCTTAATTAAAAACATTTAATGGTGCCCCAAGTTCTACAGAATAGGATGCAAATACTCATATGTGTCATTCAATAAGGTACCTGGTGTAGTACATCACTTACAATATTGAATATATTGCATTTTACTTTTATCCATATGACCATGTCTTTTTCCCCACTAAAGTGGGCCCTTTTTGAAGGTAGGGACACTGTTTTTTCATCTTTATATAACCCATATTACCCCAGGCCCCAGCAGCCCACAGGTACAGATGAGGTCACAATACCATTAATATGTGAATCTAAATGATTCACTGCCTCACCTGCAAGTGCAGAATTTGCAGCTTCAGGAGAACCTCCCCATCATTACTAAGAAGTGCTCTGAATCCCCAGGGATGTTTCTCACAGGCCCAGTAACAAATTCACTCCCTTTATAGCGATATGGCTACCCCAGATGACAAGTGAGTCACTGTGTCTCTTCCTTTCTTCCCCTGAGCCCTCTATTCTCATATTATCACGAGCTTAGGTGCCAAGGTAGTAAAAGAATGGCTTTCTTCTTTGTGACATACTGTTAAAGAGGTCCCAAAGGAAGGTTACTTGAGCATCACGTATTTAGTGAAGTAGCTTTCAACTGTATTCACTTAGCGCCCTCTAGCTCCCTGGGCATCAGATATGCTCTTGGAAGTCTGAACCAGGGCAAATTTGAGGTGCAGCCATACCATCACATTCAAAATCCCTCCTTCACTCCAACAATGGTTTTAGTATTGGTCCAGCTCATTTCTTTTTCCCTTAAGATGATCTGCCTTGCATAAGTTACCTCAGTAAATTTCGTAAAACTTTTCTGGGACCACCCTACCAGTATGCCAGATGTACCTAAAGTTATCTGAATCCGAGTGCCCACAGGGAATGCCCAAAGTATGCACTCTAAGCTACATTTGTCTCACCCCTTCCCATGCCCCTCACCAACTCCACTGCCTAGAATGGAGCTTTGTGCATACCAGAGCCTCAATCAGTGTATTAAAACATGTAATAACAATTGAAATTTTATACCACTTGAGCAGAGCTAAAATTTATCTGAGGAAAGGAACACAAACTTAGAATGAGACTACCTGACCTTCAGTCAAAACTACACAGAAATCCTGACATTAAGGAAAAAACCAAAACTAAACCAAAAAATGAAAACAAAAACCATGGGCTCTCAGCTGACATGGATTTAGCTGTTGCTAAGACTCTGATGATTACAGTATACGACTACAGTATACATGCACTTATGTTCTCTAGAGGAGTCCTTCAAAGAAATCTGGGTCACAAGTTAGTTGTTCAAGACCACATGCCACACTCTTGGGCTGAAGTAAGAGGAAGTTGATTCACTTTCCTTGTGGCCGATTGCAAACAGAATTGCATCAAGTTCCTATTGACACACTTTTTTAAAAAGACCATTTAGTTAGCTTGTTCCTGTAATGCAAATCTTTTAGGCTGATTTAACTTTTCAGATTTTAGATATATGAGATTTGTTGTTGTTGTTGCTCTGATGACAATGCAGCCTCTTAGGCCATGTGGTATTAATGGAGAAAATTCACCCAATTGCTAACTAGATTAGGGTTTTAAACACTGGTAGTGTTTTCAGCTTATTAAATAAGCTTCATTTTAAAAGAAATTTCTAGATGTTGAATACTTCCTGGTTTAATGTGAAAATTTAAACCATAATAGTACTGTTAAAAATTGCAGCTATTAATTGTGAAAATCTCATTCCACTCTTAATGATTAGAATCATGGTATAGTGCAAAGGACACTTGAATGCATGTCACAGTACTTTGGTTCTACTCTTTGGCTCTTTCACTAAACAACCACATGATCATGGACAAGCTCTATAACCTTTATGGCAATCTATGAGAAAGCAAATGTAAAAGTGCCTAGCATCACACTTGGCATACTGTATAGGCGTTCAATATTTGTTAAAGTGAAAGTTTCAACACATATTAAACAACTTATACTACTCATGAATTACATACTAAGTATGTATTTGACCCTCCTATTTGACATGTAGATATGGAAAGACTCAGCATAACATTCAAATGAGACTAAGCAAAGTCTCATATTGCCTCTAAATGCAAATCAAATGGCGTAATATAGTGCTTTGAAAAACAACAGGTCACAAGCTAATTGTGGACTGAAATCAGCAAATCTTTTTCATAGAAAATGCCAGAGCAACTTACTCAAAGTGTGAGCAAGGACTGTGCCTACTGCCACAAATACCATGCTCAGCAGTGGCAACTGTTACAAGGAACAATTAATGGAGAGAATGTGATAAATAAAACATGAATTGGTTTCTGTCTTCTCATTTGATTTGAAAGATGGTCAGGAAACATCTAGTGTGATATTTTTGAACTTGTGAATTGTAACATTTTAATAAAACTAATACAAATTGCACTTAAACCATATTTTTTAAGCAAAAAGAATAAAAAATGATGAATTGAAAACTGTTCAAGTTCAACTGCTGGATCTGGGGTGTAAAATAGTGGCAATAAGGAGAAAAATATTTATTTTAAACAGCAAATTTTGATTTCATGCAAGCCACATTCTACAGCGAAAAAAAAGAAAGTACACGAGATTATGAAGATAATTTAATATGTGGGTTTACTAAACTGCCAATAGTATTTTTTAAATAAAAGCTTAAAATCTTCAAAATTAAATCTCCTAGGAAACAACCTGCTGAATTTGTTGATAAAGAAAGGGGGAAAATACATTCAAGTTTCCAGTCTAATTTCTTAGTCTTTCCACCATTGTTAGTGATAAAATCTTACTATCATCACTGAAGCATATTGAGAGACAGAAAACGCTTCACATATTTTCTTACAGCATGTTTGGATATGGTGTGTATAAATTTATATCTAATTAATAAAAAAATATGCAGAGTACCAGCACAGTAGCTCATTTGTTTTACTGCTGCAGAACATTTAGAAGCAATACTCATCACAAGTCTATAAAGATTTCAAAATCCAATTTGATGATAATAAGCTGCATAGCTTTTAGTTTCTTGGATATATGTAGCAAGATCAGTTCACACAGGATACGTTATGTTGTTTATATGTAACTTCACACAAAACTGAATTAGATATATTTAGAGTAGATAATATATTGCTGGGTAATATATGTTTTAAAATGTCTTATGATGAAAAATTTCAAACTAAAATAAGAGTAGAGACAATGGTATAATGAACATCACCATGCACCCAATACCAGCTTCAGTAATTATCAACTAATGTACAATATAAGAAAATTCTGTTATCCAAAGACATTCTGGTGATTTCACTGAGGTATTGAAAAACACAGTGAAAGTTTATTTTTATTAAATATTTAGTACTACTTGGTCAACTATTTTTTTTCCTAGTTGAAAAGCAATTGCTATTTGTGAAATAGTTCCAAAGACAATATCTAAGTAATAACATGACATACTTAACTGATATTTTCAGCATTCTTGATGAACTATCTTAACTACAGGGATTTATTTCAACATTCAAACACATCTGAAAGTTCCAAAAGGCATTGCTGTCATGGCAGTAATCACCCTAGCTATTACATGCTCCCCAGGTTTTCACAACATATGAAAAACATTAAGATATTCTGAAAGAAATAAGGATAGTGTACATTTAACTTTTCTGGCACAAACTTTTGTAAAAGCTTTATGGAGGTATAACTGACATACAGTGAACCACACATATTTAAAATGTACAATTTGATCTTTTATAAACACAAGAAGCTTTCACCTGAATCAGGATAATGAATATCCCCACCATCCCCAAGTTTCATGGTATCCTGGGTAAGCCCTCCTTCCTGCTCTCCCCCACCCCTGCCTTTCTGCAGCAATTACTGATCTTCTGCCTCCATGTAGTTAGTTTGCATTTTATAGAATTTTATATAAATGGAATCATTTGTTTGACTTCTTTCACTCAGCATAATTGTTTTTTAAACTCATCAATGTTGTGGTATATATCAATAGTTCATTCCTTTTTTATTGCTGTATAGTATTCCATTGTATGTTTTTGATTGTATACCAGTTTACTCACTTGTTGATGGACACTTTGGTTATTTCTAATTTTGGTTATTACAAAATGATAGCGCTACTATGAACATTTATGTAAAAGTCTTTGCATGGACAAATATTTCCTTTTCTCTTGGGTAAATATCTAAGAATAGAATGGCTGGATCATATGGATGCATGTTTAACTTTACAAGAAACTGACAAAGTATTTTCCAAAGTGGTTGTATCATTTTACATTCTTCACACCTGGCAGTATTCTTTGTTCTGAAATCTACTTTGTCTAATAACAATAGTCACTCTAGCTTTCTTTTGATTGGTGTTACCATCACATTTCTTTTTGCATTTTTTTGTTTTTAACGTATTTGTGTCTTATAAGCAGCATATAATTGGGTCTTGCTCTTTTATCCAATCCAACAATCTCTGCATTTTAACTGGGGTATATAGAGCCAGTAGTTCTCAACTGGAGGCGGTTTTGCACCCTAAGAAGCATTTGACAATCTCTGGAGATATTTTTAAACGACATTTTAAAAATGTAAACACTATTCTTAGATTGCAGGCAGTAAACTAACAAGGTTGCAGACTATAGTTTGCCAGTCTCTAGTGTATTTCTTTCTGCCTGAAAGACTGGACTTGCTTTAACATTTCTTGCATTACAGATCTGCTAGTGATGAATTCTTTCAGCTTTGGTCTGAAAAATTATTTTGCCTGTTTTTGAAATATTTTCTCTGGGCATAAAATTTTAGATTGACAGGGTTCTTTCTAATACATTAAATAAGTTTGTCTATTGCTGTCTCAATTGAATATTTTCTAAAAGAAATCTGATGTCATTCTCATCTTGGAAACAATGCCTTTTTTCCTTTGGTGTTTTTTAAGATTTTATCTTTATCACTGGTTTTAAGCAATTTGATTATGATGTGCTTTAATGTAGTTGTTTTCATGCTTCTTGTGCTTGGGGTTCATTGACCTCCTTAGATCGGTGGGTTTACAGTTTCTGTAATTTAAAAAAACTTTTAAGCTATTTCCTTAAATAAATGCTTCAGATTTCTTTCCCCATCTCTTAGTCTCCTATTACAGGCGCATTAGAAAGTTGTGCACAGCTTACTCATTGTCTTGTTTCTGTGCTTGATTTTGGATAGTTTCTATTGACACGTCTTCAAACTCATAAATCTTTTCTTCTGCAATGTTAAATCTGCCATTAATCCCACCCAGTGTTTTATATTCCACACATTGTAGTATTCACCTCTAGAAGTTTGGTCTATCTTCCATGTCTCTACTTAACTTTTTGTATGGAAGAGTTACAATATAATGTCTGCAAATTTTAACATCTGGATCAGTTTCAATGGATTTGTCTCCTTAGTATGGGTCCTATTTTCCCACTTATTTGCATCTTTGGTAATTTTTGATTGGATGCCAGACAATGAAAGATTTACCTTTCTAGGTACTGGATATTTTTGTATTCCTGGAGGTCTTTGTTCTGGCACAGTTACTGGGAAACAATTTGATGTTTTCAGATATTGCTTTAAATACAAGACAAAACAGAACAGTGCTCAGCCTAGGGCTAATTATTCCCCACAGTTGAGGCAAGACCCTTCTATGTACTCTATCCACTGCTCTGTGAATGATGCTTTTCCAGTATGTCTTGGGGGAACAGCCATTATTTCCAGCCCTCTTTGAGCTGGGGTCTCTTACCTCTAATATTTTTAGGTGGTCCTTTTCTTGGCCTCAGGTAATTTCCTCACCTGCATGCACTGATCAGTACTCACCTGAAAACTCAAGGGAGATTCTTTCCAGATTTCTAGAGTTCTCTTTCTGTGCAGCTCTCTCCTCTCTAGTACTCTGTGCTGCAAATTCTAGCCACTTTGGTTTCACCAGGCTCTCAGCTCTATCTTATCGAACGAGGGACCCCATCAGGCTCTTCCTGTGGTCCCCATGGCTGTGCTGAGGCCTGGAAATTCTCTCAAGGCAGTAAGCTGGAGTCATCACAGAATTCACCTTGTTTGTTTCCTCTCACTCAGGATTCATGTCCTTTATTGCCTGTTCTTCACTGACAGATGTCCAGTGTCTTTAAAAACATTGTTTCATATATTTTGTCTATTTTTTTTTTTTTTTTTTTTTTCTTTTTGCGGTATGCGGGCCTCTCACTGTTGTGGCCTCTCCCATTGCGGAGCACAGGCTCCGGACGCGCAGGCCCAGCGGCCATGGCTCACGGGCCCAGCCGCTCCGCGGCATATGGGATCCTCCCAGACCGGGGCACGAACCCGCATCCCCTGCATCGGCAGGCGGACTCTCAACCACTGCGCCACCAGGGAGGCCCTATTTTGTCTATTTTTTACTGTTTCCAGCCTGTCTCAAACTTTTAACCATTATAGCCCAGAAAAAAAAATTGATGCATTCAAGAAAAAAAATCTGGTTAGATTCACTAGCTTTCTAAGACCCTGAATCAAAAATTGAGTTATACACACTTGGTAATTAAAGAATATGAAATATTACAGCTTACTTTTCATAAACACTAAAGAATGATTATGAGACATTAAATTTATCATCCTCTTGGATGAAATAAGACTGTCCACTGAAAAGCAGAATTAGCGTAGTACTACTCACTAGTGCTTTAATAGTTAATCCAATTAAAAACAAAGGAAAGAAACAGGGTTAATCGGATATGTGAGAACTGCCCTTGTGTATCTCAGACTGGAATGAACAGACAGCATACTAATCACATTAAATAAAATGTTCCCGATTTTTACTTGTATTGTGTTTTTTTGGGATTATTTCTCTGTTGCATTTAAACATTAGTGAAATTGTATGTAATAACGTTTTTCCCTTACAAAGTAAAGGTATTATTTCATGAAACTTTTATTTTAGTCATAAATCTTCCTTTCTCCATATCAGCTCATTTCTATTGTATTAACAAATGATCAAGGTAATGGCTTTAAATGATAAATTTATTTGTCATATACCTACAATCACTGCTTTTGCAGATTCCCGTCAGTTCACTAAAAGGAAAGCAGTGAGCCTGCCACTACTGTCTACTTTTACACATCAAAAGATGAAGCAACTCAAGATATTTCTGTGAAGTATAACCAGTTTTCTAGAAGATTTTTCACATCACTGATTTCACAGCATCTGTTCAGTTAGGTAAGCTGTAGAGGAATGTAACTTCCCTCTAGTTTTCACTTCCTATATTTTGTTACATTAATTCATTTTCTTCAAATTAGTATGAACTTACAGCTAATATTTATAAGACAAGTAAAAACTAAAATGGGAAACAAAGCATACCAATACAAAAAGAAATGAAGGGGCTTCCCTGGTGGTGCAGTGGTTAAGAATCTCCCTGCCAATGCAGGGGACACAGGTTCAAGACCTGGTCTGGGAAGATCCCACATGCCGCAGAGCAACTAAGCCCGTGCACCACAACTACTGAGCCTGCTCTCTAGAGCCCACGAGCCACAACTACTGAGCCCACATGCCACAGCTACTGAGGCCCGCGTGCCTAGAGCCTGTGCTCTGTGACAAGAGAAGCCACGGCAGTGAGAAGCCCACACACCACAAGGAAGAGTAGCCCCCACTCGCCGCAAGGGGGGAAAGCCCATGCGCATCAATAAAGACCCAACACAACCAAAAATAAATAAATAAATTTAATTAAATTTAAAAATAATAATTAAAAAAAAAGAAATGAGGGCTTCCCTGGTGGCACAGTGGTTAAGAATCTGCCTGCCAATGCAGGGCACAAGGGTTCAAGCCTTGGTCCAAGAAGATCCCACATGCCGCGAAGCAACTAAGCCCGTGTGCCACAACTACTGAGCCTGTGCTCTAGAGCCAGTGAGGCACAACTACTGAGCCCATGCACCACAACTACTGAAGCCCACACGCCTAGAGCCCGTGCTCTGCAACAAGAGAAGCCACCGCAATGAGAAGCCTGCGCATCGCAATGAAGAGTAGCCCCCGCTCGCCGTAACTAGAGAAAGCCTGCACATAGCAACGGAGACCCAATGCAGGCAAAAATAAATAAATAAAACAAATAAATTTATTTTAAAAAAAAAGATATGAGGTGAACAATTCTACACACACAAAAAAATTATGTAGGACCAAATAACCAAATACTATTGTAGCCTATAAAGATTTTCTTGCATTCTTCCTATCCTGGATTTACCAAGCTTCAGGCTTAGGTCCTGTCTAAGGCCCCTCTGACTATTACTTTCAAACTCAAGTCTTAGCTATCACACTGGCAATGCAAAAACAGAACCACTCAAGGGAGTGGTTTACTAGTGTGTAAACTTTACACAGTTACACATGTACTGCGTCTTACCTTCTCAGTCACAAAAACTCTAGTTGGAACAGGCAGAAATGCCATCCTGACCACCTCTGACATTTTTCTGATGCATGAAAACCTTCAGACGAAGGAATACACAACTGAAGCAAAATTTTGAAAGGAGTATTAGGTGGAAAAAAGCCCTACTTCTATTAAGTTAGCTAGTTGGTCTTTGGCAAATATTTAACTCTCTAGGCCTTAGTTTTCCCATCTGTAAAAACAGGAAGATTAGAGATGAAAAGACTACAGAACACATTTATAATCCTTAATCATGTATATTAGGACACTGTTTAAAAAATATTATTGAAGACTTTCACCTCCTGATATGAATGCAATAAAATGTTTATAAGCTACCACATAAGTATTTTGCCCCACTTCCTGGAAAAAAAGTCAAGCTTTAATCTAGTCAATGATCTACCATTAAATAGCAGTTTATGGGAAATACACATGATAGAACAGATTGAGTGATAGTATGAAGATGAAATTAGCCAAATCCAGAATATGGGAAATTCAACTAGACAAATGACCCAATCTCTATAACAAATAAATGTCAAGGAAAGAGAGGAGAAGAGAGCTTGTTGAATATTAAAAGAGACATAAGAAATATCAAATGAAATGTATAGATATAGTTTAGATCCCAATTCAAAGAAACAAGCATGAAAAATAATTTTTTTGAGAAAATTAGAAAAATCTGAACACTGGATATTAGATGATGTGACAGCTAAAATTTGCTTTAAAATAATTCTGGCTGAGAGTGGGATGGGGTGTGTGAACTGTGTTCATGTGGCCTGGGTATGAGGAGGGGGAAGGAAGAGAAACAAAACTGGCCAAATATTCATAATGGTTGAAGTTAGGTGTTGGGTTGTTGGATTCATTTTACTGTATTCTCTTTGAAAAATTTCATAACAGTAAAAAGTATGACCTTCAAATCTATTAACTTTATGTACATTTACCTGATATATCATTAGGCCTTGCTGAAGAAATGGAATTCTCTGAGTACAAAATCTTAAGAAAACAAAAAGACAAAAGAAGTAATCATTAAAGGCCCAATATAATTATCTAACAAGTGATACATTCTATATTTATTAAGAAACCACTGAAACCTATAAAACTAATATACCCAACTAGCCTCAACAACTATCAACTCAGGGACCACCTTTTTCCACCTAAAACCCAATCCATAATACCCCAAAAACCCTGGTCTCATATTAGAAATGGCTGTTTTAAAGGCTCACTGGTTTGATTTTGAGTTGCCTTGAAAAGAAGTTTTTTAGTCTTTGGAGCAAAGACCATTTCCTATGCTTAAACACACCTAGCTCTATTCTCCACATTTGAAAGGTTCAAGATCATACACATATCAATTGTTAAATAAATAAATATACATATATATATATATATATATATAAAATTTAAAACAAAAAAATCCACTTACTACCAGATATTAAGATTTATTATAAAACCATAGTAATTAAGACAATGTGATGCTGGTCTAGAGGTAGACAAAAATCATAATTAGAGACCAGAAAGGCAGACGTGATGTATAACAGAGCTGCCAAAGACTATTCAATAAATAGGACTAGGACAACTGCTATTAGCATGGGAAAAAAATGAAACTATATATCTACCTCAAACCAAACTTTAAAAAAAATCAATTCCAGGTACATTAAGGATTCAAATGTAAAACATTCAGAAAAAAAATGAGAGAATATATTCTTTTACTCTGGAGGTTGGGAAGAATTTCTTAAATAAGACATAAAAGAAGACAGGTTATTAAAGGATAAATCTTAACTTTCATTAAAATTAACTCCTACCCATCAGTAATAAAAAACAAATAACATAACAGTGGATGAAGATATAACAGGCATTTTATTGATATAGAAACAAGAAACACATGAAGATATTCAACTCTCCTTAATTATCAGGAAAATGCAATTAATATGACAATAAGATTCCATTCCTTTCCAACAGACTGGAGAAAGTAAAGTCTGACAATATCAGGTTTGGGTGAGGATGTAGAACAAGAATTCTCATACATGCCAGTAGGATTGTAAATCGGTCCAAGTACTTTAAAAAATATTGGCGTTACTAACTAAACTGAACTTGTGCATAATCCTACCATCTAGCAATTCTAACTGTATTTGTTTGCTAGGGTTGCCATAACAAAAATACTAGAGACTGGGTGGATTAGACACCAATTTATTTTCTGAGTTTTGGAGGCTAGAAGTCCAAGAATAAAGTGTGGTTTCTTCCCAGGCATTGCAGATGTCTTCTTGCAGTGTCTTCACTGGCCTTTCTTCTCTGCATGCACATGTCCAGCGTTTCTCTGTATGTCCTAATCTCCTCTTCTTGTAAGGACAACAATCAGACCAGACTAGGGCACCCCCATCACCCCACCACCATCAAAGGTCTCATTTTAACTTAATTACCTCTTTATTAATAAAGACCCTATCTCCAAATGCAGTCACATTCTGAGATATTGGGAGGTATTAGGAGTAAGGGCTTCAACATTTGAATTTTGGGGAAACCCAATTCAGTCTATAACACCACCTCTAGGCATATTAGCCAGAGAAACTTTTGCACATGTTTGAGAATGCTGGCAAGTTTAGTTCATAATAGTAAACAATATAGCAGATAACTCAAGTGTGTTGTATTTCTAATACAAAATATTATATGGTAGTGAAAAGGAATGAACTATAGCTACATGCATAAATTTGGATTACTCTTAGAAACAGTGTTAAATGGAAAAATAATTAGTCACAAAAGAATACATGCAAAATAACTACATTCATAATAAGGTTAAAAAAAAGCAAAGAGGGCTTCCCTGGTGGCTCAGTGGTTGAGAGTTCACCTGCCGATGCAGCGGATGTGGGTTCGTGACCCGGTCCGGGAAGATCCCACATGCCGTGGAGCAGCTGGGCCCGTGAGCCATGGCCGCTGAGCCTGCACGTCCGGAGCCTGTGCTCCGCAATGGGAGAGGCCACAACAGTGAGAGGCCTGCATAGTGCAAAAAAAAAAAAAAAAAAGCAAAGATACAGTGCATATTTTGGGGATACACCTAGGTAGCCTTATAACAAACTAAACTCTAAAGAAAAGCAAGGTAACGAATAATATAAAATTCATGATAGTGGTTTCCTCTGGGAAAGAAGGAGGGAGAATACATTAAAAAAAGAGACATAAGAGACTTAAAAAGTTACCTTGGTATTCTGTTTCTTAATTAGGTGTTGGGTATATGTGTTCACTTTTTTATTCTCTTGTGGTATAACAAAAAAAGTATTTGATCTTTGTCCCTGGTCCCTGGTAGAGTTCCTGAAACCTCCTGAATTTGCTGAGTGATAGAAATGTCTTTTGTCATTCCTGAGTCCCTTTCAACCACACTTGAGTTTATGCTAATGAGGTGACTCTTGGTGGGTTGGGAGACACTAGATAGCTTCAAGGTAGAAGCTGGTCACCAGAAAAACCAGCCAGGTGATTACAGAGTTGGAACTTTCAGGGCCCATCCCCCAAATTCCAGGGAGGGGAGAGGGACTAAAGATTTTCAATTAAATAGCCAATGATTTAATCAATCATGCCTACTCAATGAAATCCCATAAAAAACCTTGAAACAACCAGGCTCAAGAAGCTTCCAGGTTGGTGAACACACCAACGTGCTGAGAGGGTGGCACACCCAGGCAGGCCATTGAAGCTCTGCACTCCCTGCGTGCCATACTTTGCCCCTTTATAATAAAACTCGAGTAGGTAGTATAGCGCTTTCCTGAGTCCAGTCAGTCATTCTAGAGAATTATCACACCTGGGGGCGGGGGGGTAAGCAGTCATGGGAATCCCTGAATTTGGAGTCAGCTGGGTAGAAACGTAGGTAGCTTTGGGATACTTTAAACTCCTGGCTGGCATCTGTTGTAGAGGCAGTCTTGTGGGGCTGAGCCCTTGACCTATGGGTCTGCTCTAATTCTAGGTGTCAAATTATAGGACATCCAATTGCCGTCACAGAATTGCTGTTGGAACTACATATCTTTAAATGGTGTGTGTGTGTGTGTGTGTGCACAGAAGTGTGCATGCATCATATACACTCTTTTCTCCTACTGTATATTGTATATTTAATAAGGAAAAATTCAACTACTGTGTATTTAAAGTTAAAGAAAGAAAAAAATATGAAGTAAAAAAATAGGCATGTCATATATACCTTTAACCACAGGGAATAGTCTTAAGTACTGAAAGAGCCAGAATTGCCTGTACTTGGAAATTTATCTTTCAGTCTAATAAGAATGGCTTAATTAATTTTATACACAAACATTATCAATCTGGGCATTTTCTGGCATATTTCTCAAGAACTTATTTAGAATCTGGCATCCTCAAAATTGAACTTCATTGCTATTTGCCTCAGTCCTGAAAGAAAACACTGATCAAACTTATTCACAGGTGGCATTATAATGACAACCATTTGATTTCCTCAAGTTCAGAATTCAAGACTGTAGACTCATAAAGAAGGTACAATTCATGCAAAAAAAAACAGAAGCTATAATGCTAATTTACACATACATGTACAAAATGTACATTTAATATAGTCTCAAAATAATCCTTGTTTGAAATATTTACTAAATAATAAGAATGAAATAATTTTTGAACCAAAAAAAATGGTCTTTTAACTTCCTTGCTCAGTAGAGCACTCATTTAAATATATTTACCTGAAACTGTTCTTAAATTTTTTAAATTAAAGCTAGCATTATCTATTAAATCAGCTTTTAATCATGATCATAGTTTATCCTACAGAAAATTATTTATAAGGTCACTTTAATATGACATAAATATATGTGTATGTATGTATGTGTGTGTGTGTGTATACTATAAATTTATTTATATCATATATATATTTAGAATCCTAGCTGTTTTTCCTCTAAATTATACAAGTCCTTAAAGTTTTCAATCTGGTAAATTTTTAAATGATATACTCACTCCCTGTGAATGTTAATAAAAACTGGCATAACTTCCGGAATACTTTCAAGAAGAAAGTAAAATAATTTAAATAACTTGAAATGTCGTTGTCTTCATCTTCCTTCTATTTGGTTAAAGAAATAATAAACTGCTGCAAATTCTATTTCTCACTCTGCTGCAGGTTCATATTTACACACCATCATAGCATATTTAAGGCATGAACAAATGCCTCTTGAAAAAATGTTTTATTGACAACCAGAAATACAAAACAAATCCTTCACAAACTACATTGATAAAAGACTTTATTTCTAGCACTAACCTAAGACTCTCAGTAACATGAATAATTGTTCATTAAACTAAAATCTTCACTCTTTAATAACTCTTAATCATCTATCCAGAAGAATAAATTGTTGAGAATAGACTTGAGTAATCATTCACCCATGTCTCCTGTTTTTGAGTTACTGCTGTCATGGAGCAAGGCAGCATAGATTTTAAAATATCACATAAGATTCTTTTGATTCTTCTCTACATCCTTGAATCTACTGAGAAACATGTATCAAAGGCACAGTTCAGTTAAAAACAACAACAGCACTGGTCTGAATTCAACGTTGCCTTTTACAATTGACCCTTCCCATCACACAGCAATTTCTTTTTGACATACATGTTATCATTCTAACTCCTATTCTCAAACTGTTCAGGATTTTACTTAGAAATTTTCTCGTCTATCAAAAAACATCCCCCCAATCACTTTCTAGTTCCTCCCAATCCACCTAAAAAAAAGCAATACCTCTCATATGCTGCTGATGGGAGTGCAGAATGGACCACTCTTTAAAGGCCAACTTTCAATATTTATCACATTTACAAAAACATTTCCTCTTTAAGCCAGCAATTCTCTTCAGAGGATCTAAGAGTTACCCCTGCAAATGTAAGAAATGACATTTATTCATTAAAGCATTGTTCCTAATATCCAAAGGCTGGAAACAACACAAGTGTCCATCTATATGAGATTGGCTACAAATCTGAGTATATCCACAAAACGGAATATATGACAGCTGAAAGAAAAAAAAAAGACTGCGTTAAGTTTAATTAAATAGTGATAAGAAGGAATATCCAGAATATACTGTTAAGTGAAAAAAAAGTGCAGAACAATGCAGAGCATACGGAAGAATCATTTTGAAATCCTGCAAGTAAAAAAGGTAGTAGCTTGGGACTGCCCTGGTGGCGCAGTGGTTAAGAATCTGTCTGCCAATGCAGGGGACACGTGTTCGATCTCTGCTCCGGGAAGATCCCACATGTCACAGAGCACTGAAGCCCGTGCGCTACAACTACTGAGCCTGCACTCTAGAGCCTGTGAGCCACAACTACTGAGCCCTCGTGCCACAACTACTGACGCCCACATGCCTAGAGCCCATGCTCCGAAACAAGAGGAGCCACCGCAATGAGAAGCACGTCCATTGCAATGAAGTGTAGCCCCTGCTTGCCGCAACTAGAGAAAGCCCGTGTGCAGCAAAAAAGACCCAATGCAGCCAAAAATAAATAAATAAATAAATAAATAAATAAATAAATAAATAAATTTAAACAAAAAGGTAGTAGCTTGAGGTAAAGAAATGCTTTTTGATTTTGTCAAAGTCATGTAAAGTCTTAGAGTTGAAATTAAAACTACTGTATTTAACTCTTTTTCTATTTCTTAAACTAAATTATAATAAAAGGCTAGAAATACAGGTTTTCCCCCATATCTGAAAGTAGAATGTTTCTATGAAACCTTTCATAAGCCAAAATGGTATAAAGTGAAGAAGCAATTACCATGAATTTATATGGGGAAAGTTTGAGCATTTCCAGACTCAAAAAATAACCTACCAAATCATACCAAATAACACATAAAACCTAAAATAACGCTAGCATATAGTTAAAGCAGGTATGATATGATAAACACACTGCCTGGATAAAGTAGAAATAATGTCTGTACAGTATAGTTTCACTTACCAGAATCGAGAGGACAGCCAGCAGCACACTGGAAGGCTGAGAGGTGGTGATGATGGTGTGTTAGGCTGAGATGTGGGAGACTGTGGTGGGGGCGTGTGGAGATGGGGATGTAGGAGACAGAGGAAGGGGGTCACCTATTAACATCTCACCGTTGTTTGAATCCGTCAGGGCAAGCAGGTCACTAATGTCTTCACCTTCTTCTATAACTGCCTGCCTCAGCGTCAAATGTTAAGGTTCATTGTCGGCTGTGGCTGATGTGGAAGGCTTGAAATATGACAGTATGCTTGACTGCTTATCCTCATGCATTTTTCTATCATGCAGTTGTTTGTAGGCACTCAGAACATCCTGCAAACTTGCCCTAAACCTACATGCCCTTTCAAAATTAAAGTCATACCTTCTCTGCTATCATTGCAGCACTGTCAATTACAGTGAAAATCTCATGAAAGTGCTTCATGTTGAGTTCCTGGAGGGCTTTACTTTTAGGCTGTTCACTACTGTGTTCCGTTTCAATTAGTATTCGAATAGTATCCTTTCCTCTTGCAATGGCATCAGCTCTTCATCTGTCAGTTCTTAGTCATGGGATGCCAAAACCTCTTCAACATCATCTTCAAGGTCAAACACTTATACGAATAACCACCTCCTGTAATTATTTTCTTCAGTTCCGGGAACTTTTCGGCAGCTTCAGTAACAGCGGAAGCACTCTCTCCAGTAACTTTTAAGGTAAGAACCTGCCCTCACCAATCAAACCATCCATGACTACCTTCAAATTCTACTGTTGCAACACGTTCATCACCGTGGTCCAAGTGCTTTCTGTTTCAGCTTATTAGAAAGACTGACCGATTTCTCCTGAAGTATAAGATAACCTAAACACCTCGCTTTGTACACCCATCAGTCCGCTCAAGCGATAGACTCTCCAGTTTACCCACTGCTGGATGCCAACTGAGACCACTTTGCTACCAACAGAAGCAATAGTAACTTTGGCAGCTTTCAAGATTCTTTCTCTCTGCATGGAAATGGTGGACCCAAGCAAGTTCAACTCACACACAATGCCCAGTTCGTTCACTCCAATCAAAACACTTAAAATTACATCTGGTTTTATGTTACGCTTTTCTGATACTTTAGGACACTTGCTGACGGATGCACAAAATAAATCGAGTTGCAGCACAGATACTCACAGACACAGTTCCAAGCTATGGGGGCTTGATGCTGAGTGTATTTCCAGGGAAGGAGCCTGGCTGTGCCACTGAGGCTGCTGGGTCTGAGCGCTGCCTCGGTAAAGGCTCCCTGCAAAAAAAAAAAAAAAAAAAAAAAAAAAACGCTGAAGGCTAAGCATACCAAGTACTATCGCTTTTCGCCGTTTTTTTGTAAAAGTGAAAACCCTCCAGATTTCCTTCAGTTATGAAAACACGGACTAATACAATACAGGTCTTTTCTAAAAGCGAAGTGGCCTAAATCGAATTTTTGAAAAGTGGGGGACACCTGTATATTAACCTGAAAAATAGTTTGTAACAAAAATGAACTTCTTTGCACTGACTTATTTTGTTCCTAAGAAACGTGTTTTGTTAAAATCATTACAGGGCAGAAATACAAATATATATATATTTAATATACATTTTATATCTATTTAATGAAATGCAGATTTATGTTAAAAATCGGTGAACTTCTAATCTAGAGACACAAGCCTCCTATGATATAAAGAACAATATGGTTCTCTAAATAAGTAAACAAGGTAAATGATAGCAGAATTGAAAAAAATCTCTGTAATTCCCTTACAAAGACTGACAAATTAACGTGCTAACGGGTGTACCAGCGGGGCGGCGAAGGGTGGCGGGGACCGCAGAGCCGTAGGTGCGGCTCAGCGCCACCACCAGCTTCGCCTGGTTCTGATGCGGCTGCTAAGCCAGCTGGAAGGCCTCCTTAATCGGCAGCAGTCTCTTGGCCCCCATGGCGCCAGAGCCCGGCCGGGACGAACCTATCGGCTCTCGGCCGTACCTGGCTCGACTGACCACGGCCAGATTTTCTGCAGACAAAATTCCGACTCCGGTCAGCCTACCGCGGACAGCCGAAGGCGTAGTTACCGCCCGAAAGATCAAATAACTCCCGCGGGAAAAGGCAATACCGCGAGACAACAGCGAGGGCAGGGGTGACTCTTAGCTCCGCGCATGCGCAGAGGGCCGAGCCAGCCGTATTCCGGCTGGAAGTGTGATTTCTGTGAGTGTTGAGGTTAGATTGCAAGTGGTGTTGTGTAGAGAATGGGGGGCGAAGCGCACCGCGGGTCGGCAGGCGAGGCGCGAGGTTCGCGGCGCTCGGCTGGAGGTGAGAAGGAAGAAAGGCAACCTCTGGTGGGAGTGGTCCGGAGTCCGCTAAAGGGAGACATTCCGGGGTTCGTTGGCGGGAGGCACGTTTTGCTCTTGCTCAGGGGGCGAATGGACGTCTACCGGGGGAAAGGGTCAGCGATCCGGGATCCGAAGGAAGATGTTCTCGGATCAGCTGAAGGGGTCAGGCTGAGGTTCTTAGGCCTAGTTAGGTCCCTAGAGAACTGGAGCAAACGGGAGTCTCCTGGGAAGAGGGTTACATTCTAATCTACTTAAAGCTCGTACCTGCAAGTTCCTACTCTTAAGGCCTAAGTATTACTGATGTGTGCACAATGGCAATACGGGAAACAAAGGAGAATACCAGAGACGGAAAGAAGTTAATTTTAAGTTACTGGTTATGGGACAGGTTTGCAATGCCTTCAGGAAGGAATCAAGCTTTAACCATCCCCTTTAAAAATAGAATATCTTTAGACAGACAAAAAGTAGAAATAAAACTATAACTAATACATATGTACTTGACACCCAACTGGAGAAATAGTTATTATATAACTGAAGTCCTCTGTCTGCTCCACCCAATCCCGTTATGTTCCCTCTTGACCAAGGTAACCACCCTTTTAATTTTGGATTACATATAGTGCTGTTTTGCATAGTTTTAACAATCAGAAATGTGTATATTCTCTGGCAGCTTTCTTTAACTTAATGTAAGATTTGTCAGTGTTATGTAACTCTAGTTCATTCCTTGTAACAGCTGAACAGGTGTTCCCTTATATGAATATATCACTATCCATTTTCTTGCTTTATATCCCCAGGACCTGGCACATTGTAAATACTTACATGTTAGTTGATTGGATGAATGCTGTAGCATTTGAGCTAAATCGTAAAGAATGAATAGGATTTCAAATGACTTAAGGCAAGGGGAATACCAGCCAGAGCGAAAGCAGAAGCATGAAAGTGCATGAGGTATTTCAAGAACTCCCATAGTCTTAGAGCTTAAAGTGTAGAATAGTATGGAGATATGGGATGAAGGAGAAACCTAGAGAGATAGGATGAGGCTTAGATTTAAACGACATTATCCTGAAGAGATTACACTGCTCAGAGCCGATAGAGGTTTTTGAATTATGAGGAAACTGATCAGAGCTGTATTTTTAGAAGATAACAGCACCATTGAAATATGTCTAAGAGGTAAAAATTCATGGCAGGGAATTAAAGACCACACCTATCAAGCATCATAGCAATAATGATCATTGCATTAAGCATGTAAGGCAATCATGCAGACCTGCTTAAAATCCTAACACATTTTCCTAGTCCATTCGTAGCACCACTTTTGTAAACAACTATCTCATACCTTCTTCTGTCAAGCTTGCAACATTTTCTGCTTCTGACTCCCATTTAGCTGTTTACCTTGCATCCTCTTTCAGTTACAAAAGGACTTCCCCATGCTTTCCTCCCCACATCTATCAGGTCTATACCCTAATATACTATGTTTGCTATTATTGTAGGTGAATTGTCTGCTTGAGGAGAGAGAGTAAGCCCTTTAAGAATACTTTTTGGATATAACAGTCTGAAGCATAGCCGATTATGAACTCCCACAGAGAACTGGATTGAAATGAGAATAGTAGAAGTATAAAAGAACAGAATGATTTAAAGACAATTGTTTTTGACTAAAAGAATAATTACTTATTGTAATATAAATGAGATATTAGGTTTTTTTTAATGTGTTTCTTATTTCCAGGTAGATTTAAGTGTTAGGCTTTATAAATCTGAATATAGTTTACATTTATGTATTTATAAGACCATTGTTTCTACTGTCTAACATTATAAGCAGTTTATTTTGAAATAGAATATCGATCCAATTTTAAAGAATAGGTCTTACTAACCTTTGTCTTACATATTACCAAATTGTTCAAATATAGTTTGGTAACTTATTTTTCATTGATTAATAAAAACAACGTACATGGTACAGTTTGCTACAGGTGTCATTCTCTCATTTAATCTTTCAAATACATTTACTGAGTACCTACCATTACAACAAACACTGTTCTAGGAACAGGTCATTATTATTGCACCTTGGTATATAAGAAACTTTCAGCTACAATTATTTGGTCACCTTAATTGAAATTCTCTCCTAAAGAATGGCTAAGATAGATGCACACCCAATTAAAGGACATTATTGCTCTGAAATGTGGTTATATATCCACAACAGTCAGCCTCAGCACACACATCTTAAGCATCAGTGCACACATCTATAGATTTTTGAAGTTTTGGCCAGAAAGGACCTGTCCCAACAGAACCCATCTGGGTTATGGAATCACACATGTAGTTATTCATGTTAACGTATGTATATGCCCTGATTTACATTGAGTTCTAATTGAGAATATCTCTGTTTAAAGTTCCAAAACTTACGGTTAGACCAAAACCCTCAGGTTTGAACCTGTCCCTCCAAATTCCTGTGACTTGCCATTAAGGCACCTTTCAGAGACATAGATAAAGAAAAGAGAGGGCAAACAAAAGACTTTGGAGAATGTTTTAACACTGTTTTTCTTTAACTGTGTAAGGTAAATGTCTATAAAATATCTGGGGAGAGGTGGCATACAGGATAAAATTGTAGTGCTTTGAAATTCATGTGGAGAGAAGGAACATTAAAAACAAGTGAGCATCCTTCACTATGACAGGAAGAATCAATAAGTGTTCTCTTTCAGCTGTTAAGGGCAGTTATATATCTGAGTCAGATTGCTTCAAGGCTGTTGTGAATTGCTCTTCATCTCTTCTTATTCATCAAAGAGATTTAGATGCAGTTGCTTTTTCAGCAGTTTAGTTCTGATTTTATATATAGATAGATAGATAGATAGATAGATTTTTTTTTTTTTTTTTTTTTTTTTTTTTTTTTTGTGGTATGCAGGCCTCTCACTGTTGTGGCCTCTCCCATTGCGGAGCACTGGCTCCGGACGCGCAGGCTCAGCAGCCATGGCTCACGGGCCCAGCCGCTTCGTGGCATGTGGGATCTTCCCAGACCGGGGTACGAACCCGTGTCCCCTGCATCGGCAGGCGGACTCTCAACCACTGCACCACAGGGAAGCCCCTGATTTAATATATTGTTGCTGTCCACCATGCTGTGACATCCAGTAGGCTTCTGCAATAAACTCTTTAGTCCTACTAACTACCTTGGCAGACAGGATATAAGACCTCCAAGAAAAACTTTTCCTGTTTCTCAGACCAGGCCCTGAATTCCCCCATATGTACTCTTTTTTAAGTGTAATAATCAGGTACCATATACATTAGATCTCTAGCAACTTGTCCTAGTTAAAGCATTCATAATATAACAACTAATCAAGTTGATATTTTCAAGCCCCTCCTAAGGCAACCAACATCTAAAAATGCCACCATCCTAATAAACCCTGACTTTTGCCCCTATTTGTAGGTCTTCCTGTTGACACCAATGCTTTATATTACTAAACACGGAAAACTATGCCAAGAGACTGCTAGCCTAGAGACAAGGTTATACATTTTGATCTCTTGCATATTACAACTTAACCCTACTCCCTATAGCAAAGTTTTCTCAGTTGGTTCCTGCTGCCACCTTCCTGCTACATTGCTGAAGCTGCATTCCAACAACATTGTTCTAGAATGCCCTTTAAAACTTTTAGTCTCATATAAAATATCTGCTCCTAAATTCAAGATTTAGTATTTGTCCAATGCCAAACTGACCAAATAGTCTTATCTTGACAGCTCCCCACGTCACTCTTTCTCACTGAATTATACTAAATTGTGTAACCCATCTCACCAGCCACCTTTACCCCTCAATTCTGACTTGGTTCCATATCAGAGACATCAATAGAATAACTCAGTACCAGAGTAGGCCATCACAACTCAGGAAATCCTAGAGCAGTCCCTTTGGCACTATTTGAAGTCTGTCAGCGTGTGTGAGTTATGTTAACAAAAGCTGGCACCATTGCAAAAAAAAAAAAAGTTGAGCAACATCTATGCTTTATCTATAAAGCATAATCTGTTTCCACAGTATTGACAAGCTCCAGCAACAAAAGGATACACAACCTTTGCTGGGATCCTCTAAAAATGTACTTGTACATACGATGCAGCAGTCAGGTTCCTTAGTATTTACCTAAAGGAGTTGAAAACTTTTGTCCACACAAAAACCTGCAACCAATGTTTATAGCAGCTTTATTCATAGTTGCCAAAATTTGGAAGCAACTAAGATGTCTTTCAGTAGGTGAATGGATAAATAAACTGTTATAGCCAGACAATGAAATATTTTTCAGTGCTAAAAAGAAATGAGCTATCAAGTCATGAAAATACATGGAGGAACCTTAAATGCGTATTACTAAGTGAAAGAAGCCAATCTGAAAAGTCTATATACATATAATTCCAACAGTATGGCACTCTGGAAAAGGCAAGACTGTGGAGCTGAGCTGGTAAAAAAAAAAAAAAAAAAAAAAAATTCAGTGACTATTAGAGATTGGTGGCAGTGGGAGTGGGGATAGGAAAGAAGAGAGGCAGAGGCACAAGATTTTTAGGGCAGTGAAAATACTCTGTATGAAACCATAATGATGGATACATGTCATTATACATTTGTCAAAATCCATAGAATGTACAACACGAAGAGTGAACCTTAGGTAAAGGGTGGACTTTGGGTGATTATGATGTGACACTGTAGGTCTATCAGCTGTAACAAGTACCACTCCGGTGGGGGATGTTGGTGATGGCGAAGACTGTGCATAGGTGGGGGCAGGAAATATATGGGAAATCCCTACCTTTTGCTCAGTTTTGCTGTGAACCTAAAGTTGCTCTCAAAAAAAATAAAGCTTATTAAAATTTTAAAAAGTGCAGTATACATGACATACTGTAAGTCCCCTTCAAGTTTACTATTAAAAATAAGTAATGAAGTCTCAGGGAAGAATCTTACTAAGGCCTTCTCCATCTGGCAACATCTTTCTTGTTTCAAGGTCACCATCCGCTCTGATGCCTCTTTCAAAGCTGGCTTTATTAAAAGATTAGGCCACCACATAAATACAGTGGTGACAGGCTGATGAAAATCGATGGCATTCAGACAATTTGTAGCATATTTTGAGTGCTGCCTGGTATTCCTGAAACCTATACGTTACTTGTGTACTGTATGATACTGTTTCACTCACAGGTGAAGGATGAGTGACAGCTAGAATGACAAATATTTAGTGTGTCCCCCAAACTGAAGGATTCCAATCTTCCTTTCAAGTGATTGGGGGAATCCATTCACCAGGCAAGTAATAAAAGTAATCTCGAGATACGGGTGTTTCAGCTTTAACACTATGACTTAGAAGAACTCGTGGAATGCAAAATTTATGCTAAAAAATAACAGACATTGCGTGGAAAATAGGATTAGAGCCAAACTATGCAACTTTGTAACTTTGTAACCAGAACCAAGATGAAGTAAAAATGATTTACCTACGATTTGTTTTAATCAGGTATGATAAGGCAAACAGACATAGAAATGGCTGTCATGAAGTAGGTAGTGTTTATACAGATCCCTAGAAACAGGAGGTAGGGCATGCCACGCCATGCCATACAGGGCAGCCACATGGGAAACACCAGGATTGGGCAGGAGGGAGAGGGGGTAGAAGGGGAAATGTGGAAAAGCCTGTACTGTGCTTTTCTCAGGAAGGAATTGGCCAAGCAGGGTAAGCAGGTTTCAGATTGGCTTTCTTAACAGTTTCACCAGGATTCAGGGCATGGGGGCTGTCCCTAGTTCATGGTTACCTGGCCCTGGGGTAGTTAGGGCAGGGGAGTATCTGGAGAATAAGAACCTGATTTGGGAGGGTGGGGAAGTGTGGGTAGGGCTGGCTCTGGACTGGTTAGTTTGCATATGAAAGTTGTGTTCCTGGGTTGAGCTATCAGTCAAGTTTGCTATCTCTAGGAATTACCCAACCCTGGGAGGATTAGTTCCCTCTATGATTAGTGAGAACCCACATGCCAGAGCATCAAGAATTACAGAAAATAAGAAAATCTAGTTAATGCAAACAATCCTGATAAAACTGTTAACACTTAAAATGTTTAATTTCTAATAAACACTACAGTAAATGTAAGACTTTACCCTACCTCCCCCCCCTCCCCAAAGTGGCATTACTTGATGGAGAGGTTTGTAAGGAAGTGCTGTATTATGCTGATAAGACCCAAATATCCTAAGTTCAAAGAGAGCAGTGCGGGAAGTACTTACAAGATGAGCATGGCCAAACTGAGCTAAGAGGAAATATATATAGTGAATGAGCTGTGCTCCTCCATGGTTTGCTGTGTTTAGCTTTGTCAATGTACTTTGCATCTCCTGATGCCAACTCCCAGGTCTTACATCATTTTTTCTATCTCCCAATCTTGGTTGAGGTGGTTTGCCTTACAGAAAAAGGCCTAAGCCTATATAACATTGTGTTGAGAGCTACCAGCTTTTTGCTTCAGCACCCATGACCTTGGATTCTGTAAAGGTCCCTATAGCTGGCAACACTATTTCTCTGTATTGTAATGCTTAATGTCTTATCTCTGGTCTTATTCCCAGGTCAAGGATGCATTCCAAGACAGTTCTAAAAATATGTCACCAACTCCAACCTTATAGTTGACCTAACCATGGAAAACCTCATTGGAACCTCATGAGATCAGACAATACTGGCACTCTTAAAAACCCTTCCCATCAAAAAGTATCAGGAATGAAAATCAGGAATGATATATACCTACCACTTCAAGAAAGTTTCTGTATCAGCCAGCAGTTTAGCAGATCAGCTAGTTTCTTTGATCATCAAACAGACGTAGTCAAGGCACTAACACAAAAGAGGAAAACGTCTCTATATCAGTGTTTTTCACATTATGCATGTGACCCATTTAGTAGGTCATGAAATCAATTTTGTGAGTCATGATGAACATTTTTAAAAACAAAATAAAATATAAAATATCAGAGTGCTTTGCATGAATCCTTTGCCAGAATTATACACCTTGCAAGGAATACTAAGGTCAGTTTCAATATGTGGAAAGATATTTGATGGAGGGGATATGATGAATAGAATGTGCATTGATTGCCTAAGAAATGGTTTTTCAGTCATTTGTCCACTGATGTCTTATTTGGTTTTCATAATAACAAGGTTGATCTGCAGTCTAGTTGTATATTACCATGACTTGCAACTGGATATGAAGTCTGAGGTGTTCCACTGAGATTCAGTTGCAAACTGCAATTTTGGAAAGATGTTATCTAGGCTGTAAAAAAAAAAAAAACCATATATATATATATATATATACATATATATATATATATATATATTAGTGGCAATTATAATGTTTTATTCAAAATTGCTTTTAAAATGGATCATTTCTTTTTTAAAAGAAAGAGGAATAATGAAGCAAAATATGCAGAAGCATGTTCAAGTTTTACTGCTGGGTCTGGAAGTATGAACGGTGACAATATTGAGAAAACTATTGACTCTAATCTGCAAATATCAACTTCGTTTGAGACACATTTCAAAAAGAAAAAAGTAACTGCCAGGCGTTATAATGAAGATTATTTAAAATATGGTTTTATCAAATGTGAAAAACCCTTTGAAAATGACAGACCTCAGTGTGTTATTTGTAATAATATTCTTGCAAATGAAAGCTTAAAACCTTCAAAATTAAAAAGGCACTTAGAAACACAGCATGCTGAACTTATTGATAAGCCTCTTGAATATTTTCAAAGAAAGAAAATAGATGTAAAGTCATCAACACAATTTCTTAGCTGCTCTACTACTGTTAGTGAGAAAACCTTATTATCATCATATTTAGTTGCATATCGTGTGGCAAAAGAGAAAATGGCTCACACAGCTGCTGAAAAAATTATTCTTCCAGCATGTTTGGATATGGTGCGTACAATTTTTGATGATAAATCTGCTGATAAATTAAAAATGATTCCTAGCGATAACACAATATCTCTTCGAATTTGTACGATTGCCGAACATTTAGAGGCAATGCTTATTACTCAGTTACAGTCAGGAATAGATTTTGCGATCCAGCTTGATGAAAGCACAGATACTGGAAGCTGCACAGCACTTTTAGTCTATGTCAGATATGCGTGGCAAGGCGATTTTATGGAGGATTTTTTGTGTTGTTTAAACTTAACCTCACACCTAAGTGGATTAGATATTTTCACAGAATTAGAAAAGTGCATTGTTGGTCAGTATAAATTAAACTGGAAAAACTGCAAAGGAATTACAAGTGACGGAACAGCAAACATCAGTGGAAAACAGAGCAGAGTAATTAAAAAATTGCTAGAAGTTACTAGTGGTGCGTGGAATCATTGTTTTATACATCGTGAAGCATTAGCATCCAGAGAGATTCCCCAGAAGCTCATGGAAGTATTGAAAAAGGCAGTGAAAGTTGTTAACTTTATTAAAGGAAGCTCATTAAACAGCAGACTTCTTGAAACGTTTTGTTCGGAGATTGGAGCTAATTATACCCACTTACTGTATCACACCAAAGTTCGTTGGTTGTCTCAAGGGAAAATACTGAGCCGGGTTTACGAACTCAGGAATGAGATCCACGTTTTTCTCATTGAAAAGAAGTCTCATTTAGCAACTATTTTTGAGGATGATATTTGGGTAACGAAACTGGCATATTTAACTGATATTTTTGGCATCCTTAATGAACTATGTTTAAAACTACAGGGGAAAAACAGTGACATATTCCAACAGGCCGAACGTATCCAAGGATTCCAGAAGGCGTTACTGTTGTGGCAAGCGAGGCTTAAAAGCAACAGTCCTAGCTACTACATGTTTCCAAGGTTTTTGCAGCACATTGAAGAGAATGTTGTCAATGAAAACATTTTGGAAGAAATAAAACTAGAGATATTGTTGCACCTCACTTCTCTCTGTCAAACCTTTAACCATTTATTCCCAGAAGAGAAATTTGAAACATTAAGACAGAATTGTTGGGTAAAAGATCCGTTTGCTTTTCGAAACCCAGAATCAATAATTGAGCTAAACTTGGTGCCTGAAGAAGAAAATGAATTATTGCAGCTCAATTCTTCATATACATTGAAGAATGATTATGAAACACTAAGTTTATCAGCATTTTGGATTAAGATAAAGGAAGACTTTCCTTTGATAAGTCGAAGGAGTATCCTGCTATTATTACCATTCACAGCAACTAGTTTGTGTGAACTAGGGTTTTCTGTCTTAACCCAGTTAAAAGCAAAGGAAAGGAACGGATTAAATGGCGCAGCAGATATGCGAGTAGCATTATCCTCCTGTGTTCCAGACTGGAATGAACTTATGAATGGGCAAGCACACCTACCACGTTAAATAAATCTTTTTTTTTTTAATTGGAGTATAGTTGCTTTACAATGTTGTGTAAACAAATCTGACCTGGTTTTTGTTTCTGCAGTTCTTATTTTGTGATTTTTTTATCTGTTGTATTTAAATGTTAATATAGCAGTGTATGTGATAACTTTGTTTTTATTTTTGTTATATTTTAATACTAATAAAATCATAATGTAATTTTATGTTCATTGAACAAAAATTTAATGAACTTCTATTAGAGGTCAGGTACCGTTCTAGACACATTTGGGATACGAAATGAAGAAAACAGAGACCATTCTCTAGTGGAGCTTATGTTCTGGCAAGGAGAGAGAGAGAGACAATAAACATAATACATAACCTTTATAATATTTAGAAGATAATAAGTGCTATAGAAAGTAATAAGAAAGGAGGTCAGGGAACTATTTGGGGACCAAATCATGAAGGGCTCTAGACCATTATAGGGGCTCTGGATTTTTGTCAGTGAAATGGAGAGCAGTTGGGTTCTGTGGAGGAAAGACATGATGTGAATTAGGTTTTAAAAAACTCACTCTGACTTTTATTTTGAGAATAGATTGAGTCATATGATACCTCTTTATAGAGGTCTTTCCTAACCACTTTAGTTTGGGTACATCCTTCTTTATTCTTCCTTTTATTTCTTTGTTTTCTTGGTAGTATGTAATTTGTAATATTTGTATTTGTTTATTTGATTACTAGTTCTGTCAACCTGCCATCTTGAAATGCATGCTCCATAGGAGCAGAGATTGTGTCATCTTGCATGATACATAGTAAATGGATATTCCATTTACATTTGCTGGAGAAAAAAAATCAATAACATCTAATAACTGTAACATGAGGTCATATTCCCAGGAATAATAATGAAATGTATGGCAAATTTCTTTGCCATTTTTACATTTAAAAATCTGATTTTGTCAAATAATCTCTATAGGCATCCACAAATGGCATTGATTGATGTTGCTTACTCACATCATTGCTGAAAATTAAGCAATTTAATTGCTTAATATGTCTTCCTCAAACTAATTTCAACTTCTGCCTCTCTTTACATATTTCCTGACCCCACTGGGTGATGTTTCTTTGGACATGGTCTTTCTCTAAAATCATATAGGTTAGCAGCTCCTTTCCATCAGCCACTCTTGGCATTATTGAAGTATTTGATTTTTCAGATTTTCTATTCTATTAAAGGTAATAGATTTTTCCCCCTTCTTGGTGCTTAAAATACAGTTGGAAGACAATTTTCCATGAATAGCTCACATTTCTGCACAGTCTGGATCCTCTGAATGAAAGTATTTGTGTTTAAGCTAAGAACACTTGTGTAAGGAGACATTCCAGAATGGTGAAACTAGAGACATCTTCCCAAGAAACATGCCAGGGAAGTAAAGATAAAGCCTTTTCCTACCTACATTTCCTACATTTGCGTGCATTCCAGTAGTAATGAGTAATCTCCCTGTAGGGAAGGGTGAGAGGATGCACCAGCAGCCCCCACTGTGTGCAGAGCTAACACCTGTGGGAATTGGGGCATGGGAAACCAACCCACAGTGCTGATCTGGCTCCTTTTTTTTTTTTTGCTATGAGTAATAAATTATATCTCTGACCCAAAGGTCTTGTGTCTTTATGTCAGTATATGTCAATTCTACAAAATCCCTTTTACTATGTACAACATATTCACAGGTTCCAGGGATTAAAACTTGGCCATCTTTACGGGGGACCATTATTCAACCTATCAGAGTCCACTGCCAGTCCGCAAAGACTCATACATCCCACGTGAGAAATACCTTCACCTATTCCAAGGCCCCCCAAAGTCTCAGCCCATTACAGTATCAACTCAAGTCTAAAATCTCATATCTAATCATCTAAATTATGGGTGCAGTTCTGGATGTAATGTGTCCTGGGGCAAAATCCTCTACCTGTGGAGCTGTGAAACTAGAAAGCAAGTTTGTGCTCTAGAAATACAGTGGTGGGACAGGCATAGGGCAACAGATCCATTCTCATTCAAGAAGGGAGAAAATGAAGAAAAAGAGTCAGTTAATCACTTTTGAAGTCCACCTAGGCAAACTCCATTAAATTTCAAAGCCTGGAAATAACTTAGACGGCTCATGCCTCTGCCCTCTAGACCCCTGGCTCCACTCTTTGGAGCTTTCCACCCTTGGAATCATCCTTTTTCATGAAGAATAACACATGTCTGCCACTGAGTAGTTTTTCTCAGCATGTTTTCTGCCTGTAGGACTTTGAGAGTCTTTTCATTTTTGTCCTCTGTCCCTTTTAATCCAACTTGACAATGTTTCTGTTGGTATGGCATTCTCAAAAACTTTGTGGGTCACGGAGATTCACTTTATTAAAAAACAGGCTACTCCACAGATCTTTCCTGAATAATTTCATCTGTTTTTGGCTTCTGAGTCTTACACCCCTTCAAAGAGCCCTCTATGTACTTGAATGTGCTAACCTTTTATACTTTCCAAGTACTAGCAAAAGTGTATCCACACTTAAAAATGGTTAAGATGATAACTTTTATGTATATTTTATTACAATTTAAAACATTTTTCATCAAAAAAAAAAAGCTGTGCAACTACATCATTGGCTAACTCTCCAGAGCATGCTTTCCTGGCAGTGGATCTCTTAACTTCAGGATTGTTTGCAATCTGTGTAGGCTATTTTCCCAAATCAAATTCTGCTTCCTTTTTGTAACAGTTCTCTCCGCTCCTCTCTCACATTTTACTAAAAGCAACCAAGAAGAAACCAGGTCACACCTTCAATATTTTGCTTGGAAATCTCAACCAAATACCCAAATTCATTGTTTACAAGTTCTGTTTTCTGTATAATTATAGGACACACTCTAAACTTTCTACCATTATATAACAGACCCCCTTCCCTCCAGTTTCCCAAATCATGTTCCTCATTTCCTCTGAGACCTCACCAGCAGTCTTTAACACCCATATTTCTACTAACAGTCTGTTCAAGGCAATCTAGGACTTTTCCATCATGTTCCTCAAAATTCTTGCAACTTCTACCCATTACCCACTTCCAAACCACTTTCATATTTTTAGTATTTGTTACAGTAGAGTTGCCATAGTTTGGAGCTAGAAAAACATCTTTCTTCTGATGACTGAACTCACCTCACCCCTTCTCAAATCTTGCTTCTTCTTTGGGGCAGCCTCCTTGCAGACTCTGGCCAAGACTAGCCAAGAGTAATAATCCTGTGCTAATGATGTCCCAAACTCAGTCTTGGAACTGAGGACAAAGGGAGGCAGAAAGAGGGATACTTTCAGATTCCAAAATCTGTACTCCTTTCCTATGGCTGCTGTAACAAATTACCACAATATTAATGGCTTAAAACAACACAAATTTATTCTCTTTTGGAGGTCAGGAGTCCGATGATAGTCTCATTGGACTAAAGTCAATGTGTTAGCAGGGTTTGTTCCTTCTGCAGACTCTGGGGAAGAATCTGTTTCCGTACTTTTTCAAGCTTTTAGAGTCTGCCTGCATGCCCTGCCTCACATCTTCAAAGCAAGCATCAAATCACCTTCAAATATCTCTCTGCTTACATCATCACATTGCCTTCTCTGTATGATCACCTCTCTGGGTGATTGCCCTTCTCTTATGATTACATTGGACCCATCCAGACAATCCATTGTAATCTCTCCATCTCAAGATCCTTAAATTAATCACATTTGCAAAGTCCCTTTTACTATGTAAGGTAATGTATTCACAGGTTCTGGGGACTAGGGCACAGACATCTTTGTGAGGCTATTACTCAGCTTACCGCAACCCAAAATAAACACAAGGAACAAACAAGCTCTTGATAAGTATTTGAAACATTCATTGAGAGACACTATGAAACACTGTTCTAAAAACTTCAAATTCATGATATCTCTTGTTTCATCCTCAAGCAACCAAAAATGCCAACCAACAAACAAGACAAAATGTTAAATAAGGAAGTTCAGAAAGTATTGAAAGCTCTTGATGTTCAAGAGCACAAATTTCAGAGAGCACCGAAATCACAACTAACTGCTGAACAATCATTCACAGGAAGACACTGGAACTCACCAAAAAAGATACCCCACATCCAAAGACAAAGGAGAAGCCACAAAGAGGTGGTAGGAGGGATGCAATCACAATAAAATCAAATCCCATAACTCTTAGATGGGTGACTCACAAATTGGACAACACTTATACCACAGAAGTCCACCCACTGGAGTGAAGGTTCTGAGCCCCATGTCAGGCTTCCCAACCTGGAGGTCTAGCAACAGGAGGAGGAATTCCTAGAGAATCAGACTTTGAAGGCTAGCAGGGTTTGATTGCAGGACTTTTGACAGGACTGGGAGAAAAGACACTGCATTCTTGGAGGGCACACACAAAGTAGTGTGCGCATCGGGACCCAGGGGAAGGAGCACTGACCCCATAGGAGACTGAACTAGACTACCTGCTAGTATTGGAGGGTCTCCTGCAGAGGTGGGAGGTGGCTGTGGCTCACTGTGGGTACAAGGACACTGGCAGCAGAAGTTCTGGGAAGTACTCTTTGGTGTGAGCACTCCCAGAGACCGCCATTAGCCCAACCAAAGAGCCGGGTAGGCTCCAGTGTTGGGTCGCCTCAGGCCAAACAACCAACAGGGAGGGAACCCAGCCCCACCCATCAGCAGACAAGCAGATTAAAGTTTTACTGAGCACTGCTCACCACAGCAACAGCCAGCTCTACCCACCGCCAGTCCCTCCCATCAGGAAACTTGCAAAACCCTTTAACATAGCCTCATCCACCAGAGGGCAAACAGCAGAAGCAAGAAGAACTACAATCCTGCAGCCTGTGGAAGGAAAACCACATTCACAGAAATATACACAAAATGAAAAGGAAGAGGACTTTGTACCAGATGAAGGAACAAGATAAAACCCCAGAAAAATAACTAAATGAAGTGGAGATAGGTGACCTTCCAGAAAAAAGAATTAGAATAATCATAGTGAAGATGATCTAGGACCTCTAAAAAAGATTGGAGGCAAAGCTCGAGAAGAGGCAAGAAATGTTTAACAAGACATTAGAAGAATTAAAGAACAAACACCTAGAAGAATTAAATAACAAACAAACAGGGATTAACAATACAATAATTGAAATGAAAAATACACTAGAAGGAATCAATAGCAGAATAACTGAGGCAGAAGAACGCATAAGTGACCTGGAAGACAGAATGATGGAATTAACTGCTGTGGAACAGAATAAAGAAAAAAGAATGAAAAGAAATGAAAACAGCCTAAGAGACCACTGGGACAACATTAAACACAACAACATTCACATTATAGGGGTCTCAGAAGGAGAAGGGAGAGAGAAAGGACCTGAGAAAATATTTGAAGAGATTATAGTCAAAAACTTCCCTAACATGGGAAAGGAACTAGCCACCAAAGTCCAGGAAGCGCAGAGACTCCCAGGCAGGATAAACCCAAGGAGAAACATGACGAGACACATAGTAAACAAATCGGAAAAAATTAAAGACAAAGAAAAATTACTGAAAGCAGCAAGGGAAAAACTACAAATAACATACAAGGGAACTCCCATACAGTTAACAGCTGATTTCTCAGCAGAAACTCTACAAGCCAGAAGACAGTGGCATGATATACTTAAAGTGATGAAAGGGAAGAACCTACAACCAAGATTACTCTACCTGGCAAGGATCTCATTCAGATTTGGCAGAGAAATCAAAAGGTTTACAGACAAGCAAAAGCTAAGAGAATTCAGCACAACCAAACCAACTCTACAACAAATGCTAAAGGAACTTCTCTACATGGGAAACACAGGAGAAGAAAAGGACCTACAAAAAGAAATCGAAAACTATTAAGAAAATGGTAATAGGAACATACATATCAATGATTACCTTAAACGTGAATGGATTAAACTCTACAACCAAAAGACACAGTCTCGCTGAATGGATACAAAAACAAGATCCATATGCATGCTGTCTACAAGAGACCCACTTCAGACCTAGGGACACATACAGACTGAAAGTGAGGGGATGGAAAAAGATTTTCCATGCAAATGGAAATCAAAAGAAAGCTGGAGTAGCAATTTCTTATCAGATAAAGGAGACTTTAAAATAAAGAATGTTACAAGAGACAAGGAAGGAAACTACATAATGATCAAGGGATCAATCCATGAAGAAGATATAACAATTATAAATATATACACACCCAAAATAGGAGCACCTCAATACATAAGGCAAATGCTAACAGAGGAAATCAATAGTAACACAATAATAGTGAGGGACTTTAACACCACACTTACACCAATGGACAGATCATCCAGACAGAAAATTAATAAGGAAACACAAGCTTTAAATGACACAATAGACCAGAGAGATTTAATTGATATTTATATGACATTCCTTTCAAAAACAGCAGATTACACTTTCTTTTCAAGTGCACATGGAACATTCTCCAGGATAGATCACATCCTGGGTCACAAATCAGGGCTCAGTAAATGTAAGAAAATTGAAATCATATCAAGCATCGTTTCTGACCACAGTGCTATGAGATTAGAAATCAATTACAGGGAAATAAACTTAAAAAACACAAACACATGGAGGCTAAACAATACGTTACTAAGTAACCAAGAGATCACTGAAGAAATCAAAGAGGAAATCAAAAAATGCCAAGAGACAAATTACAATGAAAACACGATGATCCAAAACTTATTGGATGCAGTGAAAGCAGTTCTAAGAAGGAATTTTATAGCAATACAAGCCTACCTCAAGGAACAAGAAAAATCTCAAACAAACAATCTAACCTTACACCTAAAGGAACTAGAGAAAGAAGAACAAACAAAACCCAAAGTTAGTAGAAGGAAAGAAATCATAGAGATCAGAGCAGAAATAAATGAAATAGAAACAAAGAAAACAATAGTAAAGATCAATAAAACTAATAGCTGGTTCTTTCAGAAGATAAACAAAATTGATAAACCATTAGCCAGACTCATCAAAAAAAAGAGGGAGAGGACTCAAATCAATAAAATTAGAAATGAAAAAGGAAAAGTTACAACAGACACCACAGAAATACAAAGCATTCTAAGAGACTATACTACAAGTAAATCTATGCCAATAAAATGGACAATCTGGAAGAAATGGACAAATTCTTAGGAAGGTATAACCTTCCAAGACTGAACCAGGAAGAAATAGAAAATATGAACAGACAAATCACAAGTAATGAAATTGAAACTGTGATTAAAAATCTTCCAACAGGGGCTTCCCTGGTGGCGCAGTGGTTGAGAATCTGCCTGCTAATGCAGGGGACACGGGTTCGAGCCCTGGTCTGGGAGGATCCCACATGCCGCGGAGCAACTAGGCCCGTGAGCCACAACTACTGAGCCTGCACGTCTGGAGCCTGTGCTCCGCAAAAACAGAAGCCGCGATAGTGAGAGGTCCGTGCACCACAATGAAGAGTGGCCCCCGCTTGCCACAACTAGAGAAAGCCCTTGCACAGAAACGGAGACCCAACACAGCCAAAAATAAATAAATAAATTTTAAAAAAATCTTCCAACAAACAAAAGTCCAGGACCAGATGTCTTCACAGGTGAATTCTGTCAAACATTTAAAGAAGAGCTAACACCCATCCTTCTCAAACTCTTCCAAAAATTTGCAGAGGGAGGAACACTCCCAAACTCATTCTACGAGGCCACCATTACCCTGATATCAAAACCAGAAAAAGATATTAAAAAAGAGAAAATTACAGAAAAATATCACTGATGAATATTAATGCAAAAAATCCTCAACAAAATACTAACAAACAGAATCCAACAACACATTAAAAAGATCATACACCATGATCAAGTGGGATTTATCCAAGGGATGCAAGGATTCTTCAATATACGCAAATCAGTCCATGTGATATACCATATTAACAAATTGAAGAAGAAAAAGCATATGATCATCTCAATAGATGCAGAAAAAGCTTTTGACAAAATTCAACACCCATTTATGATAAAAACTCTCCAGAAAGTTGGCATAGAGGGAACCTACCTCAGCATAATAAAGGCCATATATGACAAAGCCACAGCAAAACATCATTCTCAATGGTGAAAAAGTGAAAGCATTTCCTCTAAGATCAGGAACAAGACAAGGATGTCCACTCTCACCACTGTTATTCAACATAGTTTTGGAAGTCGTAGCCATGGCAATCAGAGAAGAAAAAGAAATAAAAGGAATACAAATTGGAAAAGAAGAAGTAAAACTGTCACTGTTTGAAGATGACATGATACTATACATAGAGAATCCTAAAGATGCCACCAGAAAACTACCAGAGCTAATCAATGAATTTGGTAAATTTGAAGCATACAAAATTAATGCACCGAAATGTCTTGCATTCCTATACATTAATGATAAAAAATCTGAAAGAGAAATTAAGGAAACACTTCCATTTACCACTGCAACAAAAAGAATAAAATACCTAGGAATAAACCTACCTAACGAGACACATGACCTGTATGCAGAAAACTATAAGACACTGATGAAAGGAATTAAAGATGATACCAACAGATGGAGAGATATACCATGTTCTTGGATTGGAAGAATCAATATGGTGAAAGTGACTATACTACCCAAGGCAATCTACAGATTCAATGCAATCACTATCAAATTACCAATGGCATTTTTTACAGAACTAGATCAAAATATCTTAAAATTATTATGGAGACACAGAACACCCCAAATAGCCAAAGTAGTCTTGAGGGAAAAAAACGGAGCTGGACTAATCAGACTCCCTGACTTCAGACTATACTACAAAGCTACAGTGAACGAGACAATATGGTACTGGCACAAAAACAGAAATATAGATTGATGGAACAGGATAGAAAGCCCAGAAATAAACCCACGCACCTATGGCCAACTTAGCTATGACAAGGGAGGCGAGGATATACAATGGAGAAAAGCCAGCCTCTTCAATAAGTTGTGCTGGGAAAACTGGACAGCTACATGTAAAAGAATGAAATTAGAATACTCCCTAACACCATACACAAAAATAAACTCAAAATGGATTTGAGACCTAAATGTAAGACTATACACTATAAAACTCCTAGAGGAAAACATAGGAAGAACACACTCTGACATAAATCACAGCAAGATCTTTTTTTGATCCACCTCCTAGAGTAATGGAAATAAAAACAAAAATAAACAAATGGGACCTAATGAAACTTAAAAGCTTTTGCAAAGCAAAAGAAACTACAAACAAGACGAAAAGGCAACCCTCCGACTGCAAGAAAATATTGGCAAACGAATCAACGGACAAAGGATTAATCTCCAAAATATATAAACAGCTCATGCAGCTCAATATTAAACAAACAACCCAATCAAAAAATGGGCAGAAGACCTAAATAGACATTTCTTCAAAGAAGAGATACAGATGGCCAAGATGCACATGAAAAGCTTCTCAACATCACTAATTATTCGAGAAATGCAAATCAAAACTACAATGAGGTATCACCTCACACCAGTTAGATTGGCCATCATCAGAAAATCTAGAAACAACAAATGCTGAAGTGGGTGTGAAGAAAAGGGAACCTTCTTGCACTGTTGGTGGGAATGTGAATTGATACAGCCACTATGGAGAACAGTATGGAGGTTCCTTAAAGAACTAAAAATAGAATTACCACATGACCCAGCAATCTCACTACTGGGCATATACCCAGAGAAAACCATAATTCAAAAAGACACGTGCACCCCAGTATTCATTGTAGCAGCATTTACAATAGCCAGGTCATGGAAGCAACCAAAATGCCCATCGACAGACTAATGGATAAAGTTGTGGTACATAGATACAATGGAATATTATTCAGCCATAAAAAGAACGAAATTGGGTCATTTGTAGAGATGTGGATGGATCCAGAGACTGTCATACAGAGTGAAATAAGTCAGAAAGAGAAAAACAAATATCGTATATTAACACATATATGTGGAACCTAGAAAAATGGTACAGATGAACCAGTTTTCAGGGCAGAAATAGTGACACAGATGTAGAGAACCAATGTATGAACACCAAGGGGGGAAAGTGGCAGGGGGAGAGTGTGGTGGTGTGATGAATTGCAAGACTGGGATTGACATGTATACACTAATATGTATAAAATGGATAACTAACAAGAACCTGCTGTATAAAAATATATATAAAATAAAATTCAAAAAAAAAAAAAGAAAAAGGGCACAAAGTTCAAACTATTATTGTGTCCAAGGTCTTCAGGATATAATATATGGCGGTGGGATAGGAAAGGTGGGAGGGAAACGGAAGAGGGAGGAGATATGAGGATATATGTTTATGTATAGCTGATTCACTTTGTTATAAAGCAGAAACTAACACACCATTGTAAAGCAATTATACTCCAATAAAGATGTTAAAAAAAAGAAAAAGAAAAAAAGATATATGACCCTAGGAATTCCCTGGAGGTCCTTTGGGTAGGACTCCGTGCTTTCACTGCTGATGGTATGGGTTCAATCCCGTGTCAGGGGACTAAGATCCTGCAAGCTGCTAGGCGTGGCAAAAAGAAGAAAAAAGGTATGACCCTAACTTATTTTGTCAAGTCTCAACCTGTACCCTATTTATTAGTCAAAATAAAATTTTACCGTTTTCAGGAGAAGCCCCATGCTTTCCATTATCCTGTATTTGCTCAGGCAATTGGTTCCATCTGAAATCTCTTTTCCCCTAATTCTGTATATCAGCATCCTATTCCTTCTAGAACTTCATGTAAGGAGAATAATAAAGTGTGTATTATTTTATATCTAGCTTCTTTCATTTAGCATATACTTTTTTTTACATTCTTCAGTGTATCAGTAGTTCATTCCTTTGCACTGCTTAGTAGTATTTTATTGTAGACTATATGACAATTTGTGTATTCTTCTCTTGTTGGGTATTCGCATTGTTTAGGTGTTACTATGAATTAAGCTGCAATGAACATTTCCTGTATAAATCTTTGGGCAGACATTTTCATTTTCTCTTTGGTAAATACCTAGTAGTGGACTGTCTTTTTTGGTGAGGTATCTGCTCAACTATTTTAAAAGCAGATACCATTTAAAAATTTGGGTTGTTTTTCTTATTTTATGTATTTATTTTTTTTGCAGTACGCGGACCTCTCACTGTTGTGGCCTCTCCCGTTGCAGAGCACAGGCTCCGGACGTGCAGGCTCAGCGGCCATGGCTCACAGGGCTAGCTGCTCTGCCACATGTGGGATCCTCCCGGACCGGGGCACGAACCTGCGTCCCCTGCATCGGCAGGCGGACTCTCAACCCGTGTGCCACCAGGGAAGCCCTTCTTATTTTTGAGTTGTTGAATTCTTTCTATTTTCTGGATATAAATGTTAAAGCAGTAATTGAAACCGTGCACCTCAGATTGCGACTTGAACCCACGCGGCCGGGACTTGAACATGGCCAAAACCCTGCTTGGGACTCAAACTCACATTGTTTTAATTAGAATCACTCACCTGGTGTCTGGACTTACTGAGGCTCATGTTCTTTGTGTCTCAGTGTGGAAAGAATTCAGTGAGAAACAGAGTGATAGGTAAGAAGCAGATTTATTTAGAGCGAAACACACTCCACAGACAGAGTGTGGGCCATCTCAGAAGGTGAGAAAGGCACCAGAGTATGGGGTTATAGGGGTGGGTAATTTCACAGGCTAATGAGTGGGAGGAGTATTCCAGCTGGTTCAGGAAGGGGCGGTGATATCCAGGAATTGGGCCACCGCCCACTTTTTGATCCTTATGGTTGGCCTTGGAACTGTCATGGCACCTGTGGGTGTGTCATTTAGCTTGCTGATGTGTTACAGTCAGCATATACTGAGGCTCAGGGTCTAATGGAATTTGACTTAGTGGTCATCTTGGACCCATTTGGTTCTAATCAGTTTATGTCACTTCCTCTGGCTATGTCATTGTTTCAAAGGTTGTCCCCTGCCGCCTTCCCTCCTGTTTCATAATCAGCATTTACTTTATTATGACTTATGAATATTATTCATGGCTGAGCTTAGAGAATTATAGGACTATATATATTTTTTTCTTATAAACTTGCTTAACTAGCGGTAGTAATCGTCTCCCTCCCCCTCCCCCTCAGCTTATTTGTTTGATTGGTATTCTACATACATTTATGATTATGGTTAAATTCTCTGCAAGGCATATAAATCTCACAATGCATTCAAAAGCATCAGTCAGTACTTCAGGTGGTGTGTGTGTGATTTCTTTCCCTCCTCTGTCTCTCTCTCTCTCTTTTTTTTTGTTTCTTGGAAACATCCTTCCTAGAGCTGTCAGCACAATGAATGGAAATTACTTGCTCTCAAGTTCATCTCTGAAATTTCATACTCTTGAGATTTATCTTAAAAACTTCCAGAGAGAAGGTCAAATAAACAGGATTAGGGAAAGGGCTCTAGATTTTTCAATAGTAACACAGAAATCAGAGAACAGTGGAGCACTGCCTTCAAAATTTTGAGGGAAAATGATTTGCAACTTAAAATTCTCTCTAACCAAACTTTCAATCAAGCATGAGAGTAGAATAATGACATTTTACATTATTATGCAAAAGTCAAAAAATTTAGCCCCTATGGCATCTTCTCAAGAAGCTATTGGAGGGCTTCCCTGGTGGCGCAGTGGTTAAGAATCTGCCTGCGAATGCAGGGGATACAGGTTCGAGCCCTGGTCCAGGAAGATCCCACATGCCGAGGAGTGGCTAGGCCCATGAGCCACGGCCGCTGAGCCTGCGCATCCGGAGCCTGTGCTCAGCAACGGGAGAGGCCACAGCAGTGAGAGGCCCGCGTACTGCAAAAAAAAAAAAAAAAAAAAAAAAAGAAGCTATTGGAAGGTGTGCTCTAGACATGGGATCTAGGAAACAGGGCATCAATCCAGGAGAGACAAAAACAGGCATCTTCCTGGGCCACTGCAAGACAACTGTGCAGCAAGTTGAGAGCAGTAATCTCAGACTGGGAGAGTAAGCTGGACAAAAAAGGGTGTTTCCAAGAAACAAAAAGAAAAGAGAGAGAGAGAGAAAGAAATCACACACACCACCTGAAATATTGACTGATGCTTTTAAATGCATTGAAAGATTTACATGTCTTGTAGAGAATTTGACCATAATCATAAGTGTACATATAATATCACAAACAAACAAATAAGCCAGTGGTTGGGGATGGTGGGAGGGAGACTATTATTATCTCTAGCATAAGCATGAAGTTCACAAGAAAGGAAATAGAATCATAGAATACTACAACTCAGCCGTGAATAATATTCACAAGTCATAATAACATAAATGCTGATTACTGAGTTAAAGCTTTTGATAAAAAGACTTGGACAATGAAGGGTACAGAAGGATGGCTTTTGAGGATATGTGGGGTTAAAGATAAAATTTCCTTTGATGTTGTGGGAAGTCATAGAATACTATCCAAAATGGAAACATCAAGAAACGGCATACAGGCATATTATTTGGAAATGTGGAAGTAAATGCCAGGAAAACAAAAACAAAAAAACCTGTTGAAATAATTTAAAATGCTTATTTCTGGAAAGTGGACTCAAGTTAGGGAGGGGCTGGACAGGACAATGAGAGTTTTGGTTATAAACTTCAAAAATAGAAAAGAGAGATTAAAATAAAATATTCCAGAACCTTCCACCCTACCTCTCACGGGCCTCCCACATTTATCACGTCTGCCAGGCACAGAGGACTTGGCCCTCCAGTGACGTCTGTTAATCTCAGATCTCTACACTGATTGTCTCTGGAATTTTGCATCTATCTGGAAGGGAGATTGTGACCTCCGACAAGCTACTTAACTTCCCTGAATTCACTCACCTGTAAATGGGAGTGATAAACCTAGCTTGGAGGGATACTGTGAAAAGGCAATGAAAATTATGCTTGTAAAGTGGTTGGCACATAGTAACAGATCAATAAATATTAGCTTTTGTGGTTATTATTTCCTGAAAACAAACACCGTCCACTCATCATTAGCCAGTGAGAAAGAGGGTGTCTGTGAAAGTTGTCATAGTTTGAAGCCAGAAAAATCTTCCTTCGGGGGACTGTACTCGCCTCACCCCTTCTCCAACCTTGCTTCCTCTTTGGGCCTCTAGGGTGGACTCCGGCCGAGATTAGCCAGGGGCAATAGTCCTGCCCCCGGTAATGTCCCAACTCAGTCCCGGAGCTGAAGTACAAAGAGAGACAGCAAGTGAGCGCGGGTTCCGTTAGGGCGAGAATCTTGCCCAGCGGCAGCTTGGGGAGCCACCTCAGCGCGACGGGAGGAGGCGAGTCCGGGAGGCACCCCCAAATGGCTGCGATGGAAGCCCGGGGGTGCGCGCGGTCCGGGCGGCCGCTGCCGGCGCTGCTGCTGCTGCTGCTGCTGCTGCCGCCGGCCGCGGGCGCTGCAGGCGCTGCAGACGCGCGCTGGAGCGGGCAGGGCACCGTCCCGCACCTGCAGAGTATCTTCCTGGGCCGCTGCGCGGAGTACATTGCGGTGCTGAGCCCCGAGCTGCGGTGAGCGCAGCGGCTGGGGAGGGAGCCGGAGAGGGAGAGGAAGGGAGGGGGAGAGGAAGGGAGGGGGAGAGGAAGGGGGGAGGAGGAGGGGGAGAGGAAGGGGAGGGGGAGAGGAAGGGGAGGGGGAGAGGAAGGGGAGGGGGAGAGGAAGGGGAGGGGGAGAGGAAGGGGAGGGGGAGGGGGAGGGGGAAGGAGGATGGGGAATCTTACTGGGGAGGGTGCACTGGGTGGGGTCTGGAGGTGAAGGGTGTGTGTGTGTGTGTGTGTGTGTGTGTGTGTGTGTGTGTGTGTAAAAATGAAGCGGATGTTGGGGAGTGGATGAGGATTATGTAGCAGTGAGTTTGGACGACAGCCAGCGTAAGGTTAACCAGACCCAGGAATATGGTCTCCAGCTGGAATTCCCCGAGTCCAGGTACTTTGGGAATTCAAATTTCAGGTCTTCTAATTTAGAGGACTTTTAAAGTTTGAACCTCTCTTGCCAGCACTGTGCTTCTTACTAATTTTTGTTCCTTCCTTGGACACATATTTTCTGTTTTCATAAAGTCCCTCTCTTGTGCCAGTTGTTTTTATTGTGACAGATTTTAGGCCAATAAAAAAGAATGGAAAATAATACAGGGAACACCCATGTTACCACCCAGCATAAGAAATAAGTTACAAATGGGGTGGGAAATGGTTTTGGAAAGCTAGGTTGGACTTAAGGAGTTGCAGCAGACACTGGATGTCATACTTTCTGCCTTAGCAGGAGGTGGAGCAGTCTTTTTCCACACTCTGTGCTCACTCCTGACCTTACAAGGTCTTGCATGTCTGCCTGATCTCACCTGGCCCCCAACCCCAGGATGGACCTGTGTCTAAATGAAGGGGCACCTGAAGCTGGCAGACCATGTGGTTTACTGGAATTGTCACCTTCTAGCTCTGTGCATTTTCTGCTGTCTCTGTGAGCCTGTTTTAAGTTCTAAGAAATGTGTGTTGCACCTCTGAAAGACACTGCCACTTTCAGATTTCTAAATCCATCACCAAAGTTATTTTTCTTCCTCTTCTGAATTGGGGTTAACGCAAGAGTTATGACAATTTCATGTCTTTTTTGTATGCCCAGTTCTGCAGAGTTGATATTTGACAAAATCACTAGTAAAAAACTTGGAGAGAGAAACGGAAATATATCACACTGGAATGTGGTCTTTTTTTTTTTCTCTTCTTCTTCTTCTTTTTCTTTTTTAAACTTGTACTTTTCCGCAGGGACAAGAACTGCACAGCCATCTGGGAAGCCTTTAAATTGGTGCTGGATAAGGATCCCTGTTCTGTGCTTCCCTCAGATTACGATCTTTTTATTAACCTCTCCAGGCACTCCATTCCCAGAGACAAGGTAACTCTACCTTCATCTCGGTAAAATGTTACTCTGTCTCTATAGAGACAGACAGTGTCCAGGCCAAGCAACCAACTCACAAAGTGCGCCAGGCTCTCTGGTGGGAAAGTGGCTCTGTCTTCAACGGTGCTCCTGGGTCTCCTGCCTGTCCTGGGCAGAAGGAACTTTCCTAAGTCAAGAAGTCAGTGCAGAAACCCAAGAACATCAGGGCGTCACCACCCCTTTCCCACGGGGCCTCTACACCTGGCCAGTTCTGAACAATCTCCATCCTAACTGGCTCCAAAGGCCTGAACCTTTAGTACTTCAGAAAACCCTCTATGTCAGTATCCTCCCAGGAGACCAATCCCTCCTCTTAACAGGTCTTAAGATTATATCCATTCAGGACCAGTTTCTTGAAGAAACCGGTTAAAATATAATCATGTGGTTTACATGTCTGTATTCTGTCTGCACTCTAAGCACTAATACAGTGAAAGTAAATGAGAACATCTATGTAAATTGCTTGTTTAGAACAGTACCTTGAGTTTAAAGAAAGTTAGATACCATTTTTTATTTCTCTGACATAAATTCTTTTTTTCTTAATGAAGGACATATTTTTGACATAAATTTTTTTGAACATCTTTATTGAAGTATAATTGCTTTACAATGGTGTGTTAGTTTCTGCTTTATAACAAAGTGAATCAGCTATACATATACATATATCACCATATCCCCTCCCTCTTGCGTCTCCCTCCCACCCTCCCTATACCACCCCTCTAGGTGATCAAAAAGCACTGAACTGATGTCTCTGTGTTATGTAGCTGCTCCCCACTAGCTATCTATTTTACATTTGGTAGTGTATATATGTCCATGCCACTCTCTCACTTCGTCCCAGCTTACCCTTCCCCCTCCCCATGTCCTCAAGTCCATTCTCTACGTCTGCATCTTTATTCCTGTCCTGCCCCTAGGTTCTTCATAACCTTTTTTTTTTTTTAGATTCCATATATATGTGTTAGCGTACGGTATTTGTTTTTCTCTTTCTGACTTCACTCTGTATGACAGACTCTAGGTCGATCCACCTCACTACAAATAACTCAATTTCGTTTCTTTTTATGGCTGAGTAATAGTCCATTGTATATATGTGTCACATCTTCTTTATCCATTCATCTGTTGATGGACACTTAGGTTGCTTCCATGTCCTGGCTATTGTAAATAGGTTGACACAAATTCTTTTTTTTTTTTTTTTTTTTTTTGCGGGCCTCTCACTGTTGTGGCCTCTCCCGTTGCGGAGCACAGGCTCCGGACGCGCAGGCTCAGCGGCCATGGCTCACGGGCCCAGCCGCTCCGCGGCATATGGGATCCTCCCAGACCGGGGCACGAACCCGTATCCCCTGCATCGGCAGGCGGACTCTCAACCACTGCGCCACCAGGGAGGCCCGACACAAATTCTTAACTTGATTTTTTCATCGTAAAGCCATGTAACATTGATGTTTACAAATGAAAACATCTTAACATTGATTTTTTTCATTTGTAAAGGCAGGTAAATGGAGCTGGGAGGTTCAAATGCATAATAGGCTGAAAACATGATTTTTGAGTATATGTTGCCTTTGAACCTTGCAGCCTCTTGGGCAGTAAAAAGGGGAGCTGTTATTTTTGTTCTCCTTTCTCATGGACTTTGGTTGATAAACTCAGTAAATACTCAGCTAATTCCATGTACCAGGTGTTGTTCTCAGCCTTTCAGATGCAACAGGGAACAAAACAGCCTCTGCCCTTGGGAAGCATCCAGTCTAGACAGAGATTGCTGGTTGGAATACTGAGGATCTGATGGCATGATGAGGGGGATATTGTTATTTGTATTATTATTATGTGAAAACATTGTAACTTCATAGTGGAAACTATAAAGTATAATATAAAAGTAATGTATTTTTGAGGCACTTTACCCTTTAGGAATTCATTTTGTGATTGCATATCATCCTAACCACAGCTCTGGGAGAAGAGAAAGGGTTCATACTCCCCATTTTCCACATGTGGAAACTGAGGCACAGGGAGATTACATGGCTTGCTCAAGATCACACATTTAGTATATGACAGACCCAAAATTTGAACCCAGGTCCCTTGATTAAAAAAAAATCTATCTATAATTTTTTAACTACTAGAAAAAATATATATGTATCTGTATTTTTTCTCTTCTGGGAAAACATTTCATTAACATTTGCATGATACCCTTGGAATAAAGAAAAGAGAGCTGGTAGCACTCTCTGAATGGGTAACTAAAGACAAAAACAAAGAAGGTTCAGTTGTTGTGAGGCAAGTCCCAGGTGAATGAGAAATGCTTGGCCTGACTTGTCTTGATGCTACTGTGCCTGAAGAAATCTGTTTTGATTTCATTTTGTGTTGGTTTTTCCTTAGTCCCTGTTCTGGGAAAACAACCACCTCCTTGTCACCAGCTATGCGGAGAACGGCCGCCGCTTTATGCCACTGTGCAATGTTCTGTATGGCATGGTTGGAGATTTCTTGAGCTGGTGTCGACAGAAAAATGCCTCTGGTAAGACTTCTGCACGAATCACAAGAAAAGTCAGGGTTCCTATTTACTATGCATTTGCCATTTGTGCTAAGTGCTTTCGTATGCATTTTTTATCTCTTTGGATTCTGCCCCCCTCAAATCCTCTCAGGTAAAGTGGTCATAATAATAATTAAATAATAACAATGATAATAGAGAAAGAGAATCTATCTTTTGCTAGGTACTGTTCTAAGCACTTTATGGATATTAACTCATTTAATCCCTGCAAGAGCCCCATGGGATAGGTTCTATCCTGATTTCTATTTTGACAAACGAGGAAAGTGAGGCACAGCAAGACTGAGAAACTTGCTCAAGATCTCACAGTGTGTAAACAGCAAAGTCAGAGTCTGACTCCAGAGTCCTGCATGACTCTCACTATCCTCATTTTCCAGAGGGGCAAACTGAGGCTTTGGGAGGTTAAATGACTTGAAGAGCTAGGGCCAGGATTCTCCCCTCTTCTTACTGATTCTGAAGCTGCTCCAGGCCGCCAGCAGATATTTTGAGATTCAAATTATTGACTTAAAAAAACATTGCACAACGTGAAAGCTGAGAGTTAAGCTTTATTTAGGGCAAAATGATGACTATAGCCCGGGAGACAGCACTTCAGATAGCTCTGAGAAACTGCTCCAAAGAGGTAGGGGGGAAGGGTCACTGTTATGTACGATTTTAGTGAAGGGGGTGAGTGTGTGAAGTCAGGCACACATTTTTTTTTTTTTTTTTTTTTTTACGGTACGCGGGCCTCTCACTGTTGTGGCCTCTCCCGTCGCGGAGCACAGGCTCCGGACGCGCAGGCTCAGTGGCCATGGCTCACGGGCCCAGCCTCTCCACAGCATGTGGGATCTTCCTGGACCAGGGCACGAACCCGTGTCCCCTGCATCGGCAGGCAGACTCTCGACCACTGCGCCACCAGGGAAGCCCGGGGAAGCCCCAGGCACACATTTTGGCAGAGACCTGCTGCTAGTCACAAGGAACAGATGTCACCATTAATGATTTTAGTACTTTCCTAGATAGGAGGAGATGCAAGACTTGGGCTCATAAAATCTTCTCCTGAAACTATTTAACTATCTAAAGACCTGTTCTGCCAGTTTTTCCCACAGCCCAGAGTGCCTCATTCCTGATCTCCACCCTGAACTCCTTTCAGGGGGTGTTGAAGGTCAGCGGCTGCAGCGGCTCATGATTTAATCCTTGTAGAGGTAGATGGCAAGTGGCAATTTTGTAGTTGGCAAAATCACAGTGAAAGTTAAAGTCACAGGGGCTGGCCTGATAGTAAGGAAAAGGCTCTTCATTCATCAACTCCCATGCTAGGAGCTGGTGATACAGCGGTCTCTGCCCTCAGGAAACATGTAGTTTTGTGAGTGCAGAGAGGTGTGCTCTGAGGTGGGAATGACCCAGAGCTAGGAAGTAGCAGAGGGAGACACCGGCATAGACCAGAGCCTCGGGAAGCTTCCTGAAGGCTCTTGCTCTGGATGAGTCTTGAAGGCTGAGCAGGACGAAGGCCAGCAAGGAAAGCGGTTGGGGGGAGGTGGTCCCTTCGTGAAGACTGGACGTTCTTCCTCCCTGGGTATTGGAGTCACTTAGATCCCACATGCTGTGCGGTGTGGCCAAAAAAAAAAAAAAAAATTAACCTAAGCTCAGTTTTGTTTCTTGCTCCTCCATTCATTCATCCATCTATAAAGTTTGTAGAGTGCCTCCTCCGTGCCAGTCCTTGCTCTTCTAAGCACTGGGAACACAACAGAGAATAAACCAGGAAAATAATACCTCATCCTTACATTATAGGGGCAGGGGTGGAGGTAAGACCATCAACAGGCAAGTAAAAACATATACATATAATTCGCCATAAGATTATAAAGGTTACAGAGAAAAACAAAGCAGGGAAGAGAGGGTAGGGAGTGCTGGCTGGTGAGGAGGGGAGAGGGAAGCATTGCAGTTTTACACAGGCCCAGGGAAGGCCTCACTGAGAAGCTGATGTTTGAGCAAAGACCTAAAGGACTTGAGGAAGAGCATTTCCTGACAGAGGGAATAGCACGTGCAAAGGCCTTGAGGTGGGAGTGTGTATGGCATATTTAAGGAACAGAAAGGCAGGCAGTAAGTGAAGAGGCAAGTAGTAGACTGTGAGGCTAGAGGAATAAAGGAGAGCCAGACAGTACAGGACATTGTGAGGATGCTGACTTCCACTTTGCGTGAGATGGGAAGCATGGTAGGGTGCAGATCAAATGGACATGGCCATTCTTCCAGTGGACTGTGACCAGGAAGCCTCAGTTTGATGATCCTACAGAGGGTAAGGGAGAATAGAGGAGGGATGAGATGAAAAGATCATGAAGGGAGGGAGACTGTGGTATAATACAAATTAATACTTGGTCTTGGTCCCCCCGGTTCCTGGCGCACAGCTCCTGAAACCCTTGGACCCTGAGGAGTGATGAGTGTCTTTTGTATGGTAATGGGATGACTGGTGGTTGGGAGCCCCTAGATAGCTTCAGATGCGGGCTGGTCACCAAAAAGATAGAGGCATCATTAGAGAGTTGGGACTTTCAGCCCCATCCTCTGTCCTCTGGGAAGGGCCAGGGACTGGAGATTGAGTTAATCACCAGTGATTTAATCCATCATGTCTACTTCATGAAATCTCCATAAAAACCCCTCTCTGATGGGGTTTGGGGAGCCTCCAAGTTGGTGAGCACATCGAGATGCTGGTGCACCCAGAGGGAGCAAGGAAGCTCCATGTGTTTCCTTTCAAGAAGTTCACATTTTGCCCTGCTTCGTTCTCCCTGGAACGAATTGTCAGTTAGCACTTTCTCCTTTTTTTATAGAGTAAATGGGAACAAATCCCATTATATATCTGCTGAATTTTGTCCTTAAAATTCTTTTAAATGTAATACATTTTAACATTTTCTATAGATTTTTGTTTGTTTGTTTGTTTTGTTTTCTTTGCGGTATGTGGGCCTCTCACTGTTGCGGCCTCTCCCGTTGCGGAGCACAGGCTCCGGACGCACAGGCTCAGCGGCCATGGCTCACGGGCCCAGCCTCTCCACGGCATGCGGGATCCTCCCGGACCGGGGCACGAACCCGTGTCCCCTGCTTCGGCAGGCGGACTCTCAACCACTGCGCCACCAGGGAAGCCCAATATTTTAAATGTTATAAAATTTCTATTTTCTGGTTAAGGACTGTTACTTTCTTTGTCTATTTTTCTTGTATTTACTTCTAAGAACTGGGTTAACTGGAGAAGGCATTTCTCCCAACAATGCAAAAAAAATTATATATGTAATAAATATAAATTTTTAATACATAATTTTTAATATGGATATAATGTATAATATAATATTATTATATATAATTTTTGGATATATATATATTATATATATATGTATGTATATATCACTTGCTAGAGCTCCAGTAGAGAATTAACCCAGCTGTTTAGTTCTCTGCTTTCCTCACATTTGTGCCGAGCACAATGACAAATGTCTTTGTATCAGGGGTTGGGTGCTTCCTCACCAGGCTCCTTGTGGACTGGGTGGGCAGAACTATGAATGTTAAGCCCATACACATTATATAGAATGAGTTTCAGTATATTTTGTGGAGCCAGCAAATACTTTCAATTAATTCTTCCTTGATATAACCTTTGAAATAAAATGTGTTTGTCTGTTTTCCCTGTAGGACTCGACTACCAATCCTGCCCTACATCAGAAGATTGTGAAAACAATCCTGTGGATTCTTACTGGAAAAGTGCATCTATCCAGGTAATCCTGGGATGGCTGGCTGGGTGACTGAGCAGGTGTGGGATCTGTGAACAGGGTACAGAAGGGTTCAGAGGCTGGGCCATTGGGTCATTACTAAACTTCTGTGAGTCTCATTTTCTACCTTTGCAACATTCTGATTCACGCTCTATGCTCCATAAAGGGGTGAGGATTTAAGAAGCTAAAATGCTTAATGCAATGCCTGGTACAGAGAAAAACTTCTGAATGTTAGCTCCAGAAGAAGGTATTAAACAGTCATTATTACTCTGGTGTTGTGTTTGTTGTTAGTAGTTCAAATCAATGTGATTCTGATTGAGGTGTGAAGTGGGGTAACCCCTGCTTTATAGGAGAGCCTGGGACCCCTAAGATCTAGATGTGGGCGTCAGAGATGTGCACAAGGTTGATATGAACTGAAGAGGAGGCTAAAGGAGACCAGGGATAAGATGGAGACAAAGAAATGGTCCCCTAAATGTGGGTCTGTTTCTCAGAGGGTATTGTCACCACAGTTGATGATAGCTATCGGTAGCTATAACATGCCAGTGACTACAGCTTACATTTTCTGTCACCAGCGTTAGACCAAAGATTCCAAATAAAGAGGGTGCAGTCCTTAGCTCAACTATTGAGCAAAGCAAGTCAACAATTAACAGTTAGCTGTATTGACTAGAAGGCTGGTGGATGTCAGGTCCTTCTACCCACTGCCACCAAGCTCCTTTCAGGGCTCTCTGTGTCTCTTCTGGTCCTACTTCCTGCTCTGGATCACCAGGTGTTCACTGGGTCCACTGTTAATCAGGGTGAGCGAGACTTTGGTCAAATCCTCCACCACAGCTGCAGTTTGGAACTAAGCAGAGGGCCCGCTCCAGACAGAAGCATTCTTATTCCTGTGCTCTCCTGCCAGCTCCGGTCGGAGCCCTCCGTCCAAGCCCACTCCCCACAGGTTCTGCTTCGAGTACAGGCTCCAGGCAGCTGGCAGTGAGCTGCCCGAGAACCTCAGTGAGGAGTGGGAGGCTGTGGATGCATCATCACTTGAACATGGGATCATAACATCAACTTGGGGGTGATGTCAACATTATATGTTAAAAAAAAAATTCTCCCCAGCAGATCTGCCCAACTTCAAAGTGTGCTGGAAGCCACCATCTTATACTTCCTTCAACTCTAGAATGGGAATCTAATAATCCAATAATCATGCCCACATTTTATGAGCCCTTAGAATATGCTGGATAGTCTGAACATGAGGAGAGGTAGTATAGTATAGTGATGAGGAGAGGGTCTGAACTATAGCAAAGAAGTATTCAATAAATGTTAAGTATTATTTTAAGTGATTTGATCTTTACAATCCTATGGGGTAGGGACTCTTATTACCCTTGTTTTACAGATAGGAAAAATGAGGCACAGAGAGGCCAAGAAACTTGATCAGACTTATTACCCAGCTACTAAGTGCAGCAGCCAGAAACCAAATTTTTGACCATGACTTCATAGAGCCTCACTGTATCTGCATGCATTTTTTAATGAAAAAAATTTTTTATTATCAACGTAATAACTGCTCAGGATAGAGAATGACAAATTATAGAAAGTATAAATAAGAAAACTAATCATCCATATTCATGCTACCTAAGGGCAAATAGTGGTCATCAGACCTTGACATTTGCAGATTTAACTGAGACTGTTAGCCTACTTGGAAGCAATCTGAGACAGACGTGGCATGGAGTACCTTGTTGCTTTGTTGCGGCTGGCATTCGGCATGGCTCTGCTGGGCGTGTGTCACAGAGCTGCGTGATACTCCCTGCCGGCCCCCCCACCCGGCTTCACACTAGAATAAACGTTTTATCAGGGAAATTATATGCACCAGTAGTGTTCTCAACTGGAGATTTGGGAACTTCTCTGGACCTGTCTGTCCCTTGGGAATTTCAGGGACAGACAGGTCCAGAGAATATTGACTAATATTCCAGGACTTCTGCCTATTTATTTTTAACAGAGTGGAGCACATGCTCTGTCCACCTAGTCTCGCTTTTTGCTTTGAATGTAAGCACTTTCTATGTTATTGCATATCTTTTGTAGACTTTTATTAATGGCTGGGTAATATTTCAGACATGAAAGTGCCATAATTGACTTATCCTTCCCTGTTGTTGACGTTGACTGTTTTAGACTGGTTACAAACCATGCTGCAATATACATCTTTGTGCACATCTCTGTGCACCAGGTGATCCTTCGTGCTGTTTACCAAGTATTTCTGGCTCATCTTCTGAGCATGTGGTTTGCACTCATTCTGTCTCTTGAAGTTATTTACGTGTGACTTACACTGGCCAATAGGATGTGTGTAGGAATGACTGTGTGACATCTGGGTGGAAGCCTTGAAGAACTGGTCTGTGATTTGCCACTTTCTTCTCCCTTTCCTGATAACCAGTGACTCTGCAGTTGTGGAGACTGCATCAGCTTGGGTCCCAGAGCAAGGACATATGGAGCAAAACCCAAACCCCAAATCCAAACACTTGTGATAAACATGTAGTGTGTGCATGAAATAAATCTTTCTTGTTTAAAGCCACTGTGATTTTGAGGTTGCTTGTAATGCCAGCATAAGCTAGTGTACACTAGCTGATACAATGCTGGAATCTGATACTAGTTTGCATTATTTTATAATGGTAGATTCCCAGGCATGGAATTACTGCGTTTTTGACATTTCAATGCAATTTGCTTTCCAAGATATGCCAGTTTGCATCCCTCTGGCTCTATGAAACACCAAATTTATCACATCCTTGCCAGTATTGAAAATTGTCAATTTAAAAAACAGTTGACCATTTCATAGCTTAAAAATGACATCTTAGCTTACTCAAAATGCTTGCTTCTTTTTGCAGTATGCAAAGGATAGTTCTGGGGTGATCTATGTCATGCTGAATGGTTCAGAGCCAACAGGAGCCTATCCTGTAAAAGGGTAAGAATGCAGCACCAACATGTAAGACAAAGATGCCAAAATGTGTTTTTAGTTGTTTTGTTTTTTTTGCAGTACGCGGCCTTCTTACTGTTGGGGTCTCTCCCATTGCGGCGGAGCACAGGCTCCGGACGTGCAGGCCCAGCGTCCATGGCTCACGGGCCCAGCTGCTCCGTGGCATGTGGGATCTTCCCGGACCGGGGAATGAACCCGTGTCCCCTGCATCGGCAGGCGGACTCTCAACCACTGCGCCACCAGGGAAGCCCTTTAGTTGTTTTTAATGGAGGCTTAAGAGAATCATCCACATCCCCAGTCTAATGCTTGCTTCTGTAAGATCAGGTAGAGAAAAACAATTGAATGACCTGGAGATCAGAACTATGTCCGTACATTTATACCACTAACAGCTGATGAATGCCTGAATGAAATAAGTAACCTAAAAATTAAAGCTAAAAAGTGCCCCCCCTCAAAGCTTTAAAACAAAAGTAATGTGTAAGTCAACTAACATTGATATGGGAACAGTATCATATTGCTTTAGGACTTTAAGAAATGTCTTTCCTGTTTCTCAGGTTTTTTGCAGATTTTGAAATTCCCCACTTACAGAAGGATAAAATCACACGCATTGAGATCTGGGTTATGCATGAAATCGGGGGATCCAATGTGTAAGTTATGGTGCTACTGGTAATGATCTTTGTGCAAACATGCTTTTCTTGGATGTGATATGATCCAGTCTGATTTACATTTACATTTCTGGGGAATCAACAGTCTTCTCTGTTTCTAATGTGGTGGGCAGAGAAAGGCAAAGGCTTGACTTTCTGGAAATGCCATGAGTCAGTCCTCAGCCCAGAGAGAAAACCTCCTCTATCCAGATACTCCTCTCAGCCTTTCTGAGTAGGTCATTTGTGTAGGTCAAAGCCAGTTTTTCTCCCTGGTCATTTAAAGCTCAAAGGCCTCACTGGGAATTCACAGAATGGACTCATGGACCATGTAATGAAGACGTTCTTCTCAGAGAACAACCAGTTTCGCAGCTGGGTCTCAAATAACTGGCTAAGGAAATTTTTATGATCCATATTTTTCTAGGAAGCCACCAACTCAAGTGGTTATATCAGCTCAGATATCAATGCAAACTTGAACTCATCCTTCTCATCAACAAAGGGCACTGCTGGCAAAACTAAAGATAAAAAACGGAAACCCAGTTGGCTCAGAGACAAGCCAATAAGGCCAAGCCTGGTAAAAGCTGTGCAGCTGTGAATGATGGTGCTTCAGAAGCAGCTGGGACCCTGTCCTTCAGAGCATTGAAGCTACATTGGGGAAAGCATTGAGTGGACGTGTTATTGAAATAATGTTTTGGATGAATCTTAGCAAGTTCCCCATTTCAGTCCGCCAGGACCCCCTAAGACTCACCATATAGTGAGTGATATTTTTTTCTCTTGGGCAGTAGATTAAATTTGCAAATGACTTATTACATAGTCATACCAGAATCTGCTCTTCTTTTCCCAGAAGACAACTTATACTTATTGTTGCATGAAAAACAATGTGTATTGTTTTTCTTGTTTCTGTGAGAAGTTGCTTTTTGTCTAGATATTATGCTTGCTTGTTGTTTTAATGTATCTATCAGAGAAAGATAGTCCTTTGAATCTTTTGTTTTTAAAACATCTTTATTGGAGTATAATTGCTTTACATTGTTATGTTAGTTTCTGCTGTATAACAAAGTGAATCAGCTATACGTATACATATATCCCCATATCCCCTCCCTCTTGCATCTCCCTCCCACCCTCCCTATTCCACCCCCTTAGGTGGTCACAAAGCACCGAGCTGATCTCCCTGTGCTATGCAGCTGCTTCCCACTCGCTATCCATTTTACATTTGGTAGTGTATATATGTCCATGCCACTCTCTCACTTCTTCCCAGCTTATCCTTCCCTCTCCCCATGTCCTCAAGTCCATTCTCTACGTCTGCGTCTTTATTCCTGTCCTGCCCCTAGGTTCTTCAGAACCATTTTTATTTTCTTAGATTCCATATATACATGTTTGCATACGGTATTTGTTTTTCTCTTTCTGACTTACTCACTCTGTATGACAGACTCTAGGTCCATCCACTTCACTATAAATAACTCAATTTATATTTCTTTTTATGGCTGAGTAATATTCCATTGTATATATGTGCCACATCTTCTTTATCCATTCATCTGATGATGGACACTTAGGTTGCTTCCATGTCCTGGCTATTGTAAATAGTGCTGCAATGAACATTGTGGTACATGACTCTTTTTGAATTATGGTTTTCTCAGGGTATATGCCCAGTGGTGGGATTGCTGGGTCATGTGGTAGTTCTATTTTTAACTTTTTAAGGAACCTCCATACTGGTCCCCCTAGTGGCTGTATCAATTTACATCCCCACCAACAGTGCAAGAGGGTTCAAGAGGTTTTCTCCACACCCACTCCGCATTTATTGTTTGTAGATATTTTAACGATGGCCATTCTGACCAATGTGAGATGATATCTCATTGTAGTTTTTTATTTTTTTTACATCTTTATTGGAGTATAATTGCTTTACAATGATGTGTTAGTTTCTGCTTTATAACAAAGTGTCATTGTAGTTTTGATTTGCATTTCTCTACTGATTAGTGATGTTGAGCATCCTTTCATGTGTTTGTTGGCAATCTGTATATCTTCTTTGGTGAAATGTCTATTTAGGTCTTCTGCCCATTTTTGGATTGGGTTTTTTGTTTTTTTGATATTGAGCTGCATAAACTGCTTGTATATTTTGGAGATTAATCCTTTGTAGTTGCTTCATTTGCAAATATTTTCTCCCATTCTGAGGGTTGTCTTTTTGTCTTGCTTATGGTTTCCTTTGCTGTGCAAAAAGCTTTTAAGTTTCATTAGGTCACATTTGTTTATTTTTGTTTTCTTTGAATCTGTTTTTAATGAGATAAGGAAATTGCAATTCATTGTCATCTCAGCCCATTATTTCTGTGTCAGGAGAGATGATAAAGGGGTAAGAACACCTGGTTGTCTACATCTGTGCCACAGGATGGAGGTGCAGGTCATGAGCTAAGAAAAGGGGGTCCCAAACTGCTCAGATTTTAGGGGAAAAAATCATAGAGAGTGAAAAATCACATGGCTGATAGCTAATTGTGTTTAGCACTGCTTTGATTGCTTTTATTTAAAAAAAAATTAAATAACCTATTGACTGAGCTCTGTGTCTAGGTGTCCTGAAACCTCCATGTCATTGCTTACCAAAAAATTCTAAGTAGTGAACTTGGCCCAGAGAAGGACATAGTCCCAGATTTTGGCAAGGTTCTAAAACATGATGTCACTCAACACCTTACCCTCTTCATTCCCGTAATGCCTAGAATTCCACTTCTGTGAAAACTTCCTCCAATGGCTCATTTCCTCCCTGTACACTCCCTCTCTGTTAATTTTATAGTGGGGAGGCTGTTCACCTTCCCACTCCAGGTAAACTGAGGCCAGATCCTGTCTGCAACCTGAATAACATACCTACTCATCTCAGCTGGCAGTGTTGTACCCACCTCTGCCTTTATCAATCCCCCTGCTTAACTCTGACCGTCGGGAGGGCAAGAATCCTTGTTGTTGAGAACGTGGGGACATAGACATCTTATACTCTGTTGGGGTGGTCAACATGGGGTTCAGTGTGGCAGTGCCATCAAAAGCCTTAAAAAGCATTCAAAACCTCGGTGACAGGAAACCTACTTTCAGGAATGTATGCTAAGGAAGCAAATAATTAAGCATGTGCATGAGAATGAAACTTCAACAAGGTTTTTTTGTAGTGTCAATGACATTGAAATATAGGAATAAACCTTGGTCTTTAACAAGAGGCGACTGCGTTTATGAATTGTGTTCTGATTATGTAAGGTAGACCAGGCAGGAATTAAAAATAATGGCAGAGAGGTATATATGTATATACACAGACATGGGCAAACGCATATTACAAAATGCGTTGGGCAGCAGAATCACATTGTAATATTTTAAAACTCTTGTGGGAATAAATATACTGTAAGTCTAGAATGATGTACACCAAAATGTTAGCAGCAGTTATCTCTACTGATGTGAGATTTGGGGTTTTTTCCCTTTTGTTTATCTACGTTTTCTCATATTTTTGACATGTATGTTTTTGTTTCCATTTGAAGCTTAACTTAATACACTCTGGGTTGAACAGGCTGGCACTCACCTTTGGTCAGGCTCGGCGCACAAGCACAGCGCTGCGTTGGCGGGCGGGGCTGTGATGAGCCCTGTGGAGCACCGCGCATGCGCCGGCAGAAGCCCTCCGAAGGCCTGTGACTTGCAAAACTTCGGGCAGGTTTGAAAGCTCAGAGCACCCCGTCCTGGGCACCCGCTGCTTGACTGCTGGCAGCCTTTTTGGGTCCAGAGAATTTGCCACGTATTTCTCCAGAGAGGAGAACATCTAGGGAGCACACGGTCAAAATATTTTTTTGATTAACACAGAAACAGCTCCCCCCATCCTCTCCTCCTTCTATTTTGATAGTTTTTATGTTTTTGTGTTTCAGGGAATCCTGTGGAGAAGGCAGTGTGAAAATCCTGGAAGAGAGACTGGAGAAAATGGGTTTCCAGTATAGCTGTATCAATGACTACAAGTAGGTGGCAAATTATAGTCAGTGTATATATTCAAAGGAGGAGCAGAGGGTTGCCGAAAAGGTTTTTCAGAGATCAGCTCCAAAGCCCACGGAACTGTGCCTTCTGGGTTGTCACTGGGTGTGGGGACTGGGAGTGCCTTCTGGCCAGGGTTCCACCTGGCTCCCGCCCACTTCTGTCCAGAGTCCTTTTTAATGACGCTAAAGGACAGACAGCAGCCCTTTGTCATTTGTGTATGTCTAGCTTTCTCTTCACTTGATTACTGCATGTGCATCACCTGAGAACAGGGACTGTGGTCCCTGCATCTCTGGATGCCACGGTGTGCATGACATGTGCTAAGGTGGAGTTTGAGATACTTACAGAGAGATGCATGGTGACTCTGGACCAACAGGAAAATCATCATAGCTACCATTTATTGAGCACGTTATGGGACAGGCGCTTTATATACGTATAATCAGAGATCGTTTCAGGGCATTCCTGATACTTGGAAATGTAGGTAAATTTGGCTCAATCCCTGCAGCAGTTGAAAGCCCTCCCCTGGACTGGGAATTACTCACCTTGCTGCTTCCTTCTTCTCTCTGTGTCGGCACCTGAGTCTACAGGCCTGTTTGTCTCCTTAGGGGCTGGAGTCCAACACTGCAGGGATTTAGTGGCTTTCCCAAACGTTTGTGGGTAGGGCAGGGTGCACGTTACATCCGCAGTCTTTGCCAGTGCCCGTGACCGTCCAGGTGGCCCTGTTGCCCTCTGCTGTCTCAAAAGTTCCATGGATCAGGTAACCGTCCCACCTGAGCAAAGCCCCTGGAAGTGTGGGTCTCCCCGTACTCTGGACTCCCCAGGAGAACAAGCCCCTCAAAGCTGTTCTTTTTCCACAGCTTGAAGCTGTACCATTTTACTCATCTATTATTGCTAATGGTCTCAGGAATCTCTCAAGTTAGGTGTTGTTATCACCCTCTTTTGAAAACAAAGCGAAGCACATACTCTTTTTTGGAAATATAATCTGTGTACAGAAAAAATGCAGAAACCATAAGTATACAGGTGGGTGAATTTTCACAAGTTCAACATACACATGTACCCAGCATGTAGATCGAGAAACAGAGCACAACCAGCACCCGTAGTCTCCCCTTGGCTTCCCTTTCAGGCTCCCTGCCTGCCCACAGGAGTAACCACTCTCTAGACTTGTAAGAGCATAGGTTAGTTTTGTCTGTTTTCTTTTTTTAAATTTTAAATTGTATTTATTTTTGGCTCTGCTGGGTCTTCATTGTTATGCGCAGGCTTCCTCTAGTTGAGGCAAGCGGGAGCTATTCTTTGTTGCGGTGTGCAGGCTTCTCACTGGGGTGGCTTCTCTTGTTGTGGAGCACAGGCTCTAGGCATGCGGGCTTCAGTAGTTGTGGCTCACGGGCTTAGCTGCTCCGCAGCATGTGGGATCTTCCCAGACCAGGGCTTGAACCCGTGTCCCCTGCATTGGCAGCTGGATTCTTAACCACTGCACCACCAGGGAAGCCCTAGTTTTGTCTGTTTTTAAGGTTTATATAAATATCCGCTTTTCATGGATGGGTAAATTAAGTGTTAAGAGAGGTTGAGCAAGTTCCCAAAGGTCACCACTCAGTGACAGAGCTGAAATTTGAACCCAGCATTGAGTGGCCCTGAAGATTCCTCTTTTGTTTCTACTATAGAACTCTAATTCTTAATCAAGGCAGCAGATTTTAGTAAATGAAATAAAAGATAATTCTTACTCTAAAACAGCTCAATGGTAGAGAAAACCATGGCTAAAAATTCCACAGTTACGACCCCTTTGCTTTGGTCCAGGACCTCCCCCGAGGAGGCTGTCTTTTTATAAGTCATCAGGTCAAGTGTGGGAGCCCAGCCAGGGTCTCATTCCTGACTAACAGGCTGTGAGCCTCAGGGTCTCAGCCTGCTTTTACTGGCTCGAGTTTCCCCCACGAAAGCTGGTTTCAGGGCTCCTCCCTTGCCTGGCTCAGCCTCCCAGCTCCCATTTTTGTACTGCTCTTGGGCTCTCTTTGTGTTAAGGTAGGGTTTTTATTGCTCCTGGGAGCCCAGGGGCGATAACAACAGGCTTAACATGGGAGAGCGAACAAGGTTAACGAATCAAACTCAAGCCAGATGCCTCTCAAAATTCAGGTGACACTGACCTCTGTCCTGTGGCAGTTGAAAGTTCTCCCTAGGATCCCTGCAAATTTTGGCGATGTCTTTCCCCAAAGCCTCTCTTTTCTCTTGATTGTTTTCTGCTTAGCGCTGTATTGATCCAGACTCAGTGAAACTCAATGCATCTTTTCTGGGGGGCATAACATAGCAATAACAAACTACTCTTGTAAAAAATATCTGAATAGTGTAGACTGAGAAGTAGGGAGTCCTACGGAGGGGTCACATAGCGTGCCATAGACCGAACGTGTTTCCTGTTCTTCCAGAGTCCCTTCTGGTCCCCCTACCCAGAGATCCTCCTTTGGCCTTCCTCCCACTGTTACCTGGCTCCTGTCTTCACTGCTGCTTTCCCTTCCCTCCTGGCTGCCTGGACCCCACATCTTCTACCTCTACTGTACAGAGCAATTTAACTTTCTTCGCTGAAGCCTGGGCACCAGATATCACCTGTGTGCTTCGAGTCCAACCTGCCCAAAATTCTTATCAAGAGGTTTTTCCAAGCAAAATCGTACATCCTTACAGAAGTGGTTCCATGCTCAGGCTCTGGAGTGGAGGTTCAAGTTCAGCTCCACAGCTTGCTACTGTGAGAACTTGAGCAAGTGCCTCTGGACAGCTTTCTCAACTGTAGATTGGAGATGATAATAGTACCTGCTTTGTTTGGCTGTTGTGAGGATTAAATGACATAATCTATGTAAAATATGTAATCAGATTTCTTGGTACATAGTAAGTGCTCAATAAATACTGGCTAATATTTTTAAAAAGAAACTATGTTCTTCGAGGTCAAAGACTTTGTATCTCCAGTACCTTGCAGGCCCCCCCATAAATGTATGATGAATGCAAGTCATTTAAATAATCCCTTAAATATTACTTCTTTTCATTTTATAGACCAGTGAAGCTCTTAATGTGTGTGCAACACAGCACTCATCCTGACTGTGCCTTAAATTCGTAAGTGAATGCCTTAACCCAACTTCCTTGCTTCCCCAAAATAATCAGTCCATACTATTTATAGAACGCTGGTGGATTGCAATCTCATTTTACACCCACCCCCTAAAACGTCTGGCTGCAGAGTAAGACTGGTACTTCTGCACTGCACTTCTCTGCATCTCTGAACTGCTGGGTTGGTGCAGGTTTGCTGAACATCTGTGCAGCTGAGCTGAATGAACCCCTGCCATGTACCACAGAGCAGAGGCTGCCCTGATGCCTCAGCTTCAGCACAAAGGCTGGGAATGGGGTGGCAGGAGGACCTATTAAAACTTATTTCTGTTGCCCTTAGAGATGACAGTTATGTTATGAGTAAAATGGGTTTATTTGGGAATAGCAGTTCAGGACAAGCAGGCTATAGCAAAACCATAGACAAGTCCAATAAACGAAGGAGAGGAACTTTATTTTATAGAGAAAAAGGAGGAAGTTGGGAGGGGGTGTTTTGAATGAAAGTCCGTCAGAGAAAAGTGAGAATTCAAGGTGATGACAGTTTCTCATTGGCTGAGTTGCTGGGGTAGTTGATTTCTTACAGAAGATGCAGTGTACATCTCTCCTGCTGTGGCCTGTTGATGATTGATGATTGTTCCTGTGGATGATTCTGTTGGGGTCTGTAATTCTGTAATTCTTCCTGTAATTGATGTGAGTGGCACTGCATGAGAGCTCCCCCTTCTGACCTCCTGACTCCATTTAAGTGGTAAGGTTTACATTTCTCAATCCTAATGTATACATTTTTTTAAATTAATTAATTTATTTGTTTTTATTTTTGGCTGTGTTGGGTCTTCGTTGCTGTGCATGAGCTTTTCCTAGTTGAGGCAAGCGGGGGCTACTTTTCGTTGTGGTGCGTGGGCTTCTCATTGTCGTGGCTTCTCTTGTTGCAGAGAATGGGCTCTAGAGAACGGGCTCTAGAGTGCAGGCTCAGTAGTTGTGGCATATGGGCTTAGTTGCTCCGCAGCATGTGGGGTCTTCCCGGGCCAGGGATCGAACCCGTGTCCCCTACATTGGCAGGTGGATTCTTAACCACTGTGCCACCAGGGAAGCCCTATACTATTAGTATAAATGATAGTATACATAGGATTCTGCAACGCGCTTTTTTCGTATAAGTGTGTCTTTGTGTTGTTTTCCTATCTGTAGTGTTCTGTTGTGTGCGCACATCATGATTTATTTAACTCATTGCCTATAGGTGGACATTTAGATTGTTTCCAGTATTTAGCTATCATCAACAGTGAATAAGATGAAGACCTTTCCCTCTACTTCCATTTCCTCAAAGTGATTTCTTTCAACATTTTGGTCCACCTCCTCCCATGCATCCCAGTACACACACATACACATATGTTACCAGGCAGAGACGTAAGTTTGTTCATCTATTTGTTTTTGGTTTGGTCTTATTTTCATTTATTTACTTGCCTCTGTTTTTGTACAAAAAGCAGTCATGCTGGACAGACTGTTCTGCTGTGGCCCTTTTTCACTTAACGATATAAGGACGTCATCCTTTTCTGTCTGTGCGTACTTTCTGACTCCGTCTTTTAGTGGCTGCGGAGTATTCTGTAGGATGTCCACTCGCCATTTATTTAACCATTTTTCAGTCATAGGCTGACTTAGTTGTAGGTTGTGGTTGTAGTTGTTTATTATTATAAACAATACTGAAATATAATCCTTGATTGCATACCTTGAGCTCTTGTTCAAGTGTCTGTGTAGGAAAGATTACCAGAAAGGGAGTTGCTGGGTCAAAGGGTGTATTTGTAGTTTGAATTTTGATATGTTTCAACAAAGCTGCCCCAGTGTGCTCTCCCACCAACAGTATGTGGCAGGTGCCCCTTTCTCCTCTTCTTCACTAACCCTGGGTATTATCTGTACTTGTACCTGTATCTATACCTAATTTTAGTGAGTCTTCTGGATAAAACATGATGCTTTATTGTTGTTGTTTTTTTTTTTTTGCGGTACGCGGGCCTCTCACTGTTGTGGCCTCTCCTATTGTGGAGCACAGGCTCCAGACGCGCAGGCTCAGCGGCCATGGCTCACGGGCCCAGCTGCTCCGCAGCATGTGGGATCCTCCCGGACCGGGGCACGAACCCATGTCCCCTGCATCGGCAGGCGGACTCTCAACCACTGCGCCACCAGGGAAGCCCTTTATTGTTGTTTTGATTTGTGTTGGCAGGAAGATTTCTGATGCCAACACCTGAGTTCTCTTCCCTTCCTTTCCTATCTGCTAAAATTGTATGTACCTTTAAGGACCCAACTCCAAATGTCCCTTTGTCTGTAAGGCTTTCCTGATTCTGCAGGTGGATGTAAGAACTCCCTTCTCTGTGCTCCATTGACTTTGTGCACAACCCAACTACAGCGCTTCCCTTTTTCCAGTCATGTTGTAATTCATTCCTCACCATCTGTCTCCAACACTCGACTTAGAGATTGCATGAACTTCCTCTTTGTGTGTCTCATCACAATTGCACAGAGTAGGTGCTCCATAAATGTCTGTAGGATCCATTTTTCCATCTAGAAGGAGAAGAAGACTAATCTGGGCTGGACATCAACTGTATGCCAGGGGCTGTGCTGTGTGCATTGCATAGAACATTCTGTTCATCCTTCTAACAGAGAGGGGAGCGAAAGACAGACAGACAGACAGGCAGAGAGACTGCTCATCATCCCCATATAGCTCTTCTTCCAATCTTCATTTAGTAATAGAACCCTTGAATGTTAGTTGGCCTCATGGTTGCCAAGAATAACAGTTGTACTTCCCAGCCTCTCTTTCCTCTGTGGCCGAGTGATGTGGGTGACTTGAAAGGAAAGAACGTTCACTCCCTCCCCCTTTGTTGGCTGGTGTATGGACCTAGAAGGTGTGGTGATGAGCCACCTTCGCTGGGCATGGCAGAGCATGCCATAGACGGAGGCTGGGTGCCCCCTACCATGGAAACACAGTATCAGCCTGCACAGTTACGGAGAGAGAGATAAACATCTGTCTTGTCTAAGCCCCTGGGATTTGGGGTCATTTCAACAGCAACCAAACCTATATCTGAACCGGTACAGATAGGTTCTGTTACCCTCATTTCAGGGGTGTAGAAACTCTGGCTTAGAGAAGGATAATGAAGGATTTGCCCAAGAAAAGACTACCCAGCCAGTGAGTGGGTCTGAAGCAAGTCTATGAGGTTTCCAGAATTCACCCTGGCGGCTGTTAGGCTCTTTTGACTAGAAATTGGGATAAGAGATCCACCATCACCAGCATGTGTCCCAGGGTGGCTGGCGAGGTTAAGTCCTCTCCCACTCTCTGCTGTTCACTCTCTGTGAATTAGGCACGCATGTTTTTGAGTCCTCTCACAGGAAGTAAAGAACAGTCTGTGTACCTGGGTCTTCACTTTCCTCACCTGGGAACGAAATCCACTCTCCTGTCCCTTCTGCTCAGAAACCTTCAACGTTCCCTGCTACCGAGTCTAAACTTCTGGCCTGGCCTTCCTGGTTATAAGAACCTCCTTCTAAACACACCACCCACTGCTCCCCACCGCAAACTTTCACTCAGGCTTGGATCCACTTCCCTGAAGACACCCTGTGCTTTCCTGCCCACAGTCCTGTGGACACTGACCCTTTTGGCCATGGTGAGAGCAATGCAGTTGGAGTCAGATGACCTGAATTTGACATTTTTCTCATCTACAAGACTGAAATAATGGAAACTGCCACATGGGTTTGTTGTGAAGACGGCGCCCAACCTCCCTTCTAGACAGGATACTAGAAAGACTCCCCAGAGCCTGGACCCAGGCTCAGGCTTCAGGTTCCTAAAGTTCAAGTAAGGAGCACGTTGGTCGAAACTCATAATCACAAAGCATCGCACACCAGATCCAGGTAGCTCAGCAGAAATGGGATGTGTTGAAGGATATTGGGTCACTCAGAGTCTTCCTGGGAGAGCCAGAAAAGCAGGGCTGGAGGCTATGCCAAAGTCCCACCCAGAACTGTCCTAGGGGAGATCCGCCTGCAGCCTGTTGGGCACAGACACAGAAGAGAGTTCCTATGATGCTCATGCCTGGATGCTCCTTCTAGAATGTCTGCCACGGCTGCCTCGGAGAGCTGGTGCCAGGGCACCCCCAGCTAGAATGAAGCCTCGGTGGCATCTGCTGTTTTAATCTACTATGCCCACAGCTATACCCAGATGTGGGTACAGATGGTTGGCAGAGTTTGGGGCACGTGTTTGTGCTCTAACTCCAGGGAGGTTGGAAAATTGAATCTCTGCTTTAAATCCAGTCTCACGGCTTTAAATCTCATCTGTGTGCTGGTGACTCCAAAATGAGTATTTCTAGTCCAGGCCCTGTACTGAACGCCACACTTGTATATTCAGCAGTTTACTCTGATGTCTAATAGATATTTCAAATGCAACACATCCCAAACCGGACTGAATTTACCCACGGTGGTAGGCTGAGTCATGGCATCCAAAGATATGCAGGTCCTAATTCCTGGAATGAGTGGATTTTACTTTATATTACACAAGGGGCTTTGCAGATATGATGAAGTTAACGATCTTGAGGAGATTATTGGGGAGATTATTCTGGACTATCCTGGTGGGCCCTGCATGTAACGTAAGTGTCCTTATAAGAGCAAGGCAGAGGGGGATTTGGTTCAAGAGGAGGGGAAGGCAGTGTGGTAATGGAAGCAGAGATTAGAATGATATACTTTGAAGGGAGATAAAGGTCAAGGACACAGATTCTCCCCTCAGGAGATTTTCCAAAAGGAACCAGCCCCACTGACACCTTGACTAACCCGGGAAACTGGTTTCAGACTCTTGACCTCCAGAACTGTAAGAGAATAAATAAAGCTGTGGTGTTTTGAGCCACTGAGTTTATTACAGCAGCAATGGGAAACTAATACACCCCTCAGTTGGTTTACCCATACATCCCTGTCTCAATTGATGGTAACACCCACCTTTCCAAAAATCTCCAAACTCCTGTTCCTAAAATCTTAGCGCCATTCTTGATGCCTTCCCTTCTTTCACCCTTCAGCAAAAAATCCTGTTGATTCAACTTACAAAATTAATGGAAAATCCCATCATCTACTGTGACCAGCCTGGTCTGAGCCACTGGGCCTCTTTGAAACCCAGCTACTAAGGAGTTAGCCTTTTATTTTTATTGTTTATTAGGGAAATTTCAAACATGCACATAGTATAAGGAATAGTCCTTTGAAAATTCAGTCACGTCACTCATCTGCTCACAGCCCTGCAGTCAGTCCCACATCACTCAGAGTAAGAGCCAAACAGCCTGCCCAGGACCCCCAGCCCCACTTCTCTCCGACATTTTTCTTCTTCCCTTCCCTCACTGGGACTCAGCTGCAGTGACCTCCTGGGACTTGACAGCACATTCCCACCACAGGGCCTTGGTCGCTGTTTTCTATGCCCGGAAGTCCTTCCCCATGTGGCCAACTCACTCACTGTGTTTGCTCACATCTCAGCTCCCTGAGGCAACCTTGACCTCCATGTTTAAAGCTGCAGCCTGCACCGTCAACTCTGGCTCTGCAAACCCCCTCATGTTGCTCTACTTTTCTTTTCTATAGTGTTTGTTTATCATCTTCTGACTTATTTGTTTGTTACGTTTGTTTTTTATTACCTGTTTCCCATCTGTTAGAACATCAACTCCAGGAGGACAGGGGCTTTTCCTTGTTCTGTTCACTGATGAATGTGACTCAAGAACCTAGGAGGGAGCCTGCAGCCTGGTAGGCACTGAGGAATGAATGAATGAGTGAACACATGATTGATTTTTCTACCCTGGGGAGGCATAGATTTGAGACAAAGGATGTTGAAAGGGGCTGGGCAACTGAAGGGAATGGCACGGGTCCTGTGAGAGTTTGTCCTATAAGAAGTGACCAGGGGCAGCATGTGTAGAAGTTCCAGATTTTGATTGTAAGAAACAGAATCCAGCTGTGGCTCAGGTAGGTGGAAAAAAGGGGAATAAAGTTGTTGGGGGGATTTAATAGAATAGACTCTCCAGTGAGCAGGGCGCCTCATAAGGTCTGGAGAGGTAAGTGTCCTTATTGTCACTGTGTAACTTAGGTTTTTCTGGTTTTACTCTGTCTCCTTAAACAGACTGTAAACTTTATGCAGATACAGATCGTGTAAAATTCCTTCCTGTAAAACCTGTTGCACCCTACGCTGCTGTTCCCAAAATAGGCAAGTGGGGCCACCCTGGCACCGGTGCCTGCTTTTCCCTCCCCTGCTGCAGGCTCTGTACGGTGAATGAGGGCAGCTCTCCTCACCAGTCTTCAGGTCTTTCTGAGCACTTTGCACATGTCAGCCTGTCAACCTGGTCTTTGGAGTCATCATCTCATTGCATCCAACCACATTCTTGGAAGGTGGGCAGTCTGATCGCCATTAGTGATGCTGAGGTTCAGAGAGGTTAAGTGACCCCTTAAAGTCACTCAGGACTGGCTAGAGGCAGAAGTGGAGCCCAGGTCTGTCTGTGTGTAAAGTCCTTGCTCTTCCCACTGAACCACACTGCCTCCAGATGTTTCTGGGGTTCACACCACAGCAGAGAAGTAAGAGGTTTATAGTTCCTGACCTGTTCTTCTTTCCTTCTTTGGGCATTCTTTCAGTGATTGTTGAACAGATTTATTTATGACAGTTCTTTCCCAAGTCCATTGAACGTCAAGAATAAAACGCTCTTTCACGCTTTGCCGAGGTTTTCTCCACTTTCATTACTTTGGAAGGAATTTTACTAATCTCCTTTAAAAATGATTTAGCAGGGCTTCCCTGGTGGCGCAGTGGTTGAGGGTCCTCCTGGCGATGCAGGGGATGCGGGTTCGTGCCCCAGTCCGGAAGGATCCCACATGCCGCGGAGCGGCTGGGCCCATGAGCGATGGCCGCTGGGCCTGCGAGTCCGGAGCCTGTGCTCCGCGACGGGAGAGGCCATGGCAGTGAGAGGCCCGCGTACCGCAAAAAAAAAAAAAAAAAAAGATTTAGCAAAGAATACTGGTAGATATTTTACAGAAGAGGAACCACCAGTGGCAAATATGAAACATTATTTTATTGATCTAATAATAATGAACTACACATTCAATAAGGGGCAATTTCCACCTCAACTTCTTTGACATACCGCAACAAAAAATAGCAGAAAAATATTTTAAAGATGTTATTCAATGCTTGATGGCATTGTAAGTTGATAAAATGCTTTGGGAGAACAACTTGATAATATGTATCAAGAATTATAAAAATATTCATAATCTTTGACCTAAGTCAGACTTTAGGTACCCTATTCTAAAGACATGATTCAAAATATAGATTCAATCTACATGCTCACAGATGTTCACAAACAGTTCTTTTTAATGCAGTATCAGAAGTGCAAACATTGAGAGCTGGAGCTAAATATTCAAGGGTACGGGAATGGTTACATCAAAGGGTTATACTTACTACATGGAATAGAATGTAGCCATTAAAAACACTGGTAGGTGATTTATGTCAGTTATATCTCTATAAAGCTGGGGGTGAAGGTGAAACAACCATAATCATGATAATCATGCAGCAACATGGAAAAATTCTTACAAAGTGAAAAACATGTAGAAAACAACTTTGTATGCTTATAGGTTATAATACTGGCCAAAAATTCAGTAGGTGGATAATCTACAGGATTGGTGAGGATATGAGAAAACAGACGTACTCATGTTACTGACGTAGGGTTCGCTGTGTCAGTCAGGGTCAAGGGAGAACATCAGATTTCCCATCTTGGCCTGAATTCTCTCTCCAAAATGTGTTCCCCCACTCTGCCCTGGCCTTAGGCCACAGAAGTGGGATGGCAAATTTCACTTGCTTAGGAATAGTGGGGTAAAAGACTTCGAATCTGCAAAAGTTTAGTATCCAACTCACATTATTTTTCTGGTAAGTTTAGGAACAATCTGTAGTTTTTGATATTTAATTTATTTACATCATTTTAATTTACTTACAACATTTTAGAGAGTTTAGCATTTAAGAATAGCTCTTGGAATAGCCCTGTGATTCCAATATAAGTGTAACTATTAAATAACTGATTTAAAAAAAAACAAAAAAAAATGATTTCAGACTTAGGAGTTTTAGTTGAAAGTTATAAGAGAATTTTACTAAGTTTTCAATCAGTACTGGAATGTTTAAGAGAATTAAGATTAAATTTTATACATTTATTAGATTTACTAGAATTAAGTATTCGAGAAGGTTTTGCTCACTTAAAGCCATTTAAAATATTTTATAAAGAAAATGTAATGTTTTAAAATGTAAGTTTAAAATAATTTAACCTAAAATAACTTGAGTTTAAAATATTCAGGAAATTGGAATAATTGTGAAGCCCCCTTAAAAGTTATTATCAGAGTTGACTAGGCTTTTAATTAGAAGAATACTATTCACAAATTAACTAGAAAAGTGCATGGGAAAGTCAAGCTTTTGAATTTATAAATTTAATAGTTAGAATTAATTTTTAAGACCAAAGTAACTGCAAATAATGTGCTTTTTCTCTGCATAAACACCACCCTCAAGCAAAGCCTCACAGTGACACGAAAAGCTTAAGCTAAAATGTGACAAGTGGACCCAGGCATCTAAAGTGAAAGAAAACAAAACTATATTCAGTTTGTGCATGATAATAGTTGTAAATGATAGAAATAGATCTAAGATAAACTCCCAATGGCAAGGGAAGGGAGTGAGAACTGGAAAAAGACGAAGGGAGGCTCATTATTACTGTGTTTAGTTCTGTGTTATTTTATTTTCTTAAAAAGTAAAAGTAAATTTGTCTTTGTCTTAATTGGTTAATTATTTAACGGCAAAAACACTAATCAATTTTGAAAGAACTGTCTGGAACATTAACTGAATTAGAAGTGCAATTATAGAAAATGTCCAGCAGGAGGAGCCCTAGTACAAATTTGTGGGCTGCTCGAGATTCCTTTAGCAAAAAAGGGGCAAACAGCACTCATGGAGTAAGCAACTTTCAAGGACCCCAGCCACTAGTCAGGATCCAGGGGATAAAAACCTCAGATTGTTTCATAATTTTAAAAGTTTGTTTTTTAATTGTTTTCAAAGAATTCAGTAATTTCTGTTTTTAAAAATCTGGTGGTCAGACCCTATTTGCTATGACCAGAGTCCCTATTTTGGCCAGATCCTCTCTCAGTGTCTTTACGTCATGACTGGTTTTTCCTCACCAGTTAAACTGTGATGATGTAATGTCCATCAATAGGGAACTTGGTGAACTTTATGGTACATCCATACAATCAGAATTCACCCATGAGGAAGAATGAATAAACTCCACATGTACCGATATGGAAGTATGTGCAAGATGTGCTGTTGGGTGAAAAAACAAGTTGTAGATTCCACTTGTACTTAGATAAAAGGATATGTGAGTCTGTGTGTGTGTGGGGGAGTGTGTGTGCACACACAAGTGTGTGTGTGGGGAGTGTGTATCGCATTCCTGGAGGGACAAGTCAAAACTATCAAGGATGATTCTCTATGGAAAGTGGGAATAGGGAAGCTAAGGAGCTTTTACTTTTCACTTTGTAACTTTCTGTACTATTTATTTATATTTATTTATTTATTTTTGGCTGTATTGGGTCTTCATTGCTGCGCGTGGTCTTTTCTCTAGCTGTGGCAAGCCGAGGTCACTCTTTGTTGCAGTGCACGGGCTTCTCACTGCAGTGGCTTCTCTTGTTGCAGAGCATGGGCTCTAGGCGCGTGGGCTTCAGTAGTTGTGGCATGCAGGCTCAGTAGTTGTGGCTCATGGGCTCTAGAGTACAGGCTTAGTAGTTGTGGTGCACGGGCTTAGTTGCTCCTCAGCATGTGGGATCTTCCAGGACCAGGGATCAAACCAGTGTCCCCTGCACTGGCAGGCAGATTCTTAACCACTGCGCTGCCAAGGAAGTCCCATGTACTATTTAAATTTTCCACAGTGTGCATATATGTTTTTGAAAGTAGGTGTCATCCACCAATACTGACATTTTTTCTATTTCCTTTTTAATTTGCAGGGCAGCAACATCTACTCAGAGAGAAGCCCTGTCCCTTTATGCAGAACAAAGTGCCAGCTTTGTCTTTCCTCTCTTAGTGGCTTTGGCTTCAGTTGCTCAGATGTAATAACTAGAAACTCAGCTATGTTGCCGTAAGCAGCCTGCAGTCCTGAAACCTGTCCTTGCCCAGTCATCCTTCTTGTTCTGTGTACACCAGGTGACTCCATTGCCTAAAGAAGCTTCCTGCTGGGAAAACAATGTCCTGAAATGGGTTTTGAATGATATACACGGTCAGGATTTCAGAAATTAAGCTAGTTCTATTTAACCGGTTAAAACTACTGCATTAACAATTTGATTGACATATATACACTACTATGTATAAAATAGATAACTAATGAGAACCTATTGTGCAGCACAGGGAAAAAAAACTACTGCATTAGAATTAAAGCTAGTTATTATTTTCTTATTTTCATAATGATACAACATATTGAGACTCAGACTGTTTGTTATATAAGCAAACATTTTAAGAAAATTTTGGTAGAACTGTATATATATATTTTTATATTTTCTTATACAACCAGCAGGGCACTGCATATTTGTTGATAGCTTCAAATATATGTATACTATATAAGTGTATTCATACATGTTTGGTAGGCAAAGAGTTATGTATAATGATGTCCAGTTAAGGGTTATTTATAATGAGGGGGAACTAAACATTCTACTAATAGGGAACTCTTTGCATATGTTTTGGTATCTCTGTAGGATGGAATATCATTCAAATAGGAAAAGTTATGTTTACCAGCCCAAATGTCCTTCACTTGGTGAATGGATAAACTAACCTTGGTATATCTATACGGTGGAATACTACTCAGCAATAAAAAGTAACTAACTATGGTTAAATGCAGCAGTGTGGGTGAGACTCAGTTGCAGCATGCCAAGTGAAAGAAGTCAGACCAAAAGGCTACATACCGTATAATTCTGTTTACAGAACATTCTGGAAAACGTGAAACTATAGGAATGGAGAACTTTTTGGTTTCAGGGTTAAGACTAGGGGGAGCGGCTAACTGAAAAGGAGCAGCCTCAGGGAATTTGAGGGGAGTGACAAGACTGTTCTGGATCACTGGCTATGGTGGTGGTGACAGGAATCTATATTTGCCAACACTCAGAACTGTATGCCATAAAGTCCTTTCACTATTTGTAAATTAAAAATTTTCAAAGAACATTTTGTGACATAGAAAAATGCCAGCGATCAGTGTAAGACATAGGACATAAAACTGTTTATATGATCTAATTGTCTAAAATATAATACAAATGTAACATTATGGATGTATGTTTGTATTATACACATACTGTAAATGAATGAAAGGAAAAGAAACAAGCCCAAAAGTGGAGCAATGATCTCTGGAGAATGTTCTTATTAGTGATCCCTATTCTTGACTTTTGACTTTTTGGTGTTTTCCAAATTTTCTCTAATGAGCATGCATTACTTTTCTAATCAGAAAAAGAGAAATAAACACATACATCATCTATGTGTGGTAATTTGACACAACACAAAACATTTCTAGAAGAGGAAAAGAAAACCAAAACTCCTCACAGACATTTCCTCTTCTTACTCCTTTTGTCACCTAAAATGAGCGTGGGAGGTTTAGACGTGAGAACTCGCAGATTCTGGTGCCCCAGCGGCCAGCAGCTGGTAGTGAGAGCTCTCACTTCCTGTCGTTTCCTGTAAATCTCTGGAGAGAAAAAGAATTGCCCATTGCGGGCAGAGCCATTCCTCAAACGTGCTGCCCTGACCGCAGAGCTCTTTCTTCCTCCTGACAGAGCCTCTACTCCATTTTATGTAACCACTTGCCCAAGTGTTCACTGTAAAGCTGGGAATCCTCACAGCTTGATGATTGTTTTATATAACACACATTTACAATTCAATCTCATGTGTATTTAGAGATCACTTCAGACACTGCGCTGGGCAGGGAATCTCACTGGGAATGATTGCACAGGTCTCCCAACTAGCTCCCTGTGCCTCCCATCTCTTTCTCTCTTGGTTCCTTCTCATCTCCCATCACTACCCCTCTCTTGTGGGGTCTACACACTCAGCCGCCCCACGCCATGGTGCTCATTCCAGGGTTCGGGAGAGGCCAGGTCCCTTGACCATCACCATCAGTCACCTTCATCATCTCCATCATCATCTTAATGGTCATCATCACCACCATCATTATCACCATCATCATCACCATGCCTAGTATTTATTGAGTTCTTACCATGAACCAGTCACTGTTGTCAATTTTTTTTTTTTTTTTTTTTTTTGAGGTACTCAGGCCTCTCACTGTTGTGGCCTCTCCCATTGCGGAGCACAGGCTCTGGATGCACAGGCTCAGCGGCCATGGCTCACGGGCTCAGCCGCTCCGCGGCATGTGGGATCTTCCCGGACCGGGGCACGAACCCATGTCCCCTGCATCAGCAGGCGGACTCTCAACCACTGCGCCACCAGGGAAGCCCTGTTGTCAATTTTTAATCATTCTTTTAATTCTCATTACTAGCCTCGTTTTGCAGATGAGAAAACTGAGGCTTGACAAGGTTAAATCACTTCTGCAAGGTCACCCAGTTAGTAATGGAGGAGAAGTGTTACAACCAGGATGACTGACTCCATCACTGGGGTGCTCTTCCATCTGCTGCACTAAATAAGGCCCCAGGAATGTTAACAACACTTGGATTCTGCTCCAGAAACCTCTGAACTCACTTCCCCCTTCCTCTTTCTATTTCCTCAGTCTTCTTAGATCTCCAACCCCACACTCCACCTACCATTTATGTTTTTGCTTTTCTTTTGCACTTTGACACCAGAAATAGTCTCTCTTGTCCCAAACTGAACTCCCATCTTTTCTACACCTGTATCTCTTCTCCTCACCTCAGCAAATTTAAGGACACTTGTCAGGGTAACATGCCTTCTATCTCACCTTCCCAGAGCTGACATTGTCAGATCCCTATTCAGACCACCTGAGCATTGTAGGTGGGCATTAGACTTACAGCTAGAATCCTTCCAGGTGTGCAGATGAGCAAGAGGTATTACCAGTGTCAAGATTTTTTTTTTTTTTCATAGCTGAGGCCCATGGGTTTTGGAGAAGCCTGGTATCGATGGTTGAAACTTGGGATTTTTTTTTCTTTCTATACAAACGTTGAACACATGTATCCTTTGTCATGAAATACCAGGTTATGGATGTCTTACCTTAGCTTCAGAGAATACATTTGACCAACGTTTATAGAAGAAAGAAGGAAAGAAAGAAAGAAGGAAAGAAAGAAAAAGAAAGAAAGAAAAAGAAAGAAAGAAAAGAAAACCTTCTCTGTAATGTTTCACAATGCTGCCCCAGTTCACTCACCATAACAACCCATATGCCATGACAAGAAGTAGAGCATTATAAAGAGAGGCAGGATGAACAAGCTTGCCAAAGCAAATTTTGTTCTCAATTCAGCCTTGGAATTCATCATTTCTTCTTCTTTATGTAGGTTCCAGAATTTTATTATACCTCTCCCCATACCCAATGAGCTCTAATAGTTTTCCAGAGGGATCCAGACCTTACCATGTATCTTATTATTGAGGATATCACTTGAGTTACCACCTCTTCCCACCACGTCTAGCAACAGTAGATTAGACACGTGTCCAAATGACATAAATCCTACTGGCCAATCAGAAGAAAAAGGAGGTAGAGCCGGCTTCAAGGGTTGTGATCTGTGCAGTTACACAGGGACCCATGCTCAGAGGGGCCCATGCTTGGTTTAATGTTCTTCTGTCTCTGTCTTTAAATTTTTAATTTTTGAATGAGGAGCACAGCATTTTTGTTTTTCACTGGGACCTGTAAATTATGTAGCTGGTCCTGAGTGGAAGTAAAGCATTCCAAAACAAAGGGAGCCTTATTCTGTCTAAGGTGGCCCTGTTTAATATATAAGAAATAGGTGATGGAGGCTCTGACTGTGCCCAATCTTGATCACAGGCTTTCAGTGCTTAATGGGAGCTGAAAACACCCCTGTTGGCTCCTCTTCAACGTATTTCATATACCTGGGGGCTTTTTTTTATCTTCTAAGTCCAACTTCCCCAAGAAGGATGCTAGCAGCATGCTTTCCCAGTCTTCTTTGAAGCTAGGGTGCAGACATGTGACTTGTACTTCGCTGGTCAGGTGCTCATGCAGGAGACTTCCCTTCAGGGGAAAGAGAGGTGAACATGGAGATGCATCAAGGATTTGGCCTGATCAGAGGGGAAAGGCATGAAGAGTGAGGTGTTATTGGTGCCTTGACTGGTGCAGGCTGAGGTGACCATGCCCAGCGGTCACTGGGCTCAGAATACCTGCTGGGTGGGTGGACATTGTTAATTTGGGTGTGGTTTCAGGTTTCATAGTCGGGAAGTTTCACTCCCTGACTCTCCTGGAGATTCTATGAGTGCTTTCTGCTTACACTGGCTGGAGTAGATTCTGTTGTTTGCAACTGATAAGTTTCTGACTCTAACTGAAGCCCTCCCCAGCCCAAGGTGAAGGTTAGAACTGACTTGCTCAGCCATGTCTCCACATTTTGGGAGCTTATGAGGTTTTTCACTGATGAAGAGGAGCATCCCTATGTGAAATGGCAGTGTTTGCCAATGTGGACAGAGCTGGATGGACTGGCTTGTCTGGGCTTGCCAATGTCCTGTGGTTTCTGGTGCCCTTGTGGTATACTTTCTTTCTAACCTGCAGTGGTGGACAGAAGTGCTGAGTGTCCATCACTTTACACTTCTGCTGCTGAGGTTTGAGCCACCATCTCTTTTTGTATGAATCTCAACAACTCCCCTGCTGCCCCCCCCCCAAAAAAAAGGGTACTGTCTTAGTCCACTTGGGTTGCTGCTATAATAAAATACTACAGACTGGGTAGCTTAAAAACAGTAGAAATGTATTTCTCACAGTTCTGGAGGCTGAGAAGTCCAAGATCAAGTTACCAGCAAGGTCATGTTCTGGTGAGGACCCTCCTTTTGATACATAAGCCAGAGCATTCTTGCTGTGTCCTTACATGGAAGAATGAAATAGGGATCTCTCTGGAGCCTCTTTTTAAAGGCACTCATCTCATTCATGAGGGCTCCACCTTCAAGGCTTAAGCACCTCCCCAAACCATCACTTCAGGCATTAGGATTTCAACATTTTGGGGATGAGTTTTGGGAGGAACACAAACATTTAGACCATAACAAGCACTGATGCCCAAGCCAACTTAGAACTCTTCACAGCTCATCCATCTTGTACTCCACCCCTTCACCTTAGAGGGTTCAACCAAACTCTATCCACAAAGCCATCTGGCTCTCCCTATGTGCTCAGAATGCTCTAACCTTCTGCTCCACCCCCTACATCTCTGCCAGTTATCTCCTGCTCATCATTTGGATCTCAGCTCAAGGGTCTCTTCCTCCATGAAGCTTTCCCTGACCACCATTCCCACTCTAGGTCAGATTCAAAGTTCTTTTCCTTATTTCAGTTTGTAATTGTACATTTGTTAATATGAATATTGATTAACATCTGTACCTGCCCACTAACAACAAGGCCAGGGACCAGACGTAGCATTAAAAATAACCATCCCTGTGGCACAGGCCTGACCAATCAGAGCAGACACTAAATGTCCTAATCAGGAAGGCCACTAGCTTTAACAACTGGCCAGCCATGGTGAGGGTACCAGTAGCAGCCACAGCAGGGATGGGATTAACTCTCCTCATTGTATCTTCAGCCCCTGGCCCAGTGCATGGCACATAAAAAAATGCTCAATAAATATCCCTGTGAATAAATGATTGTTCTCTGTTGTTGATCCTAGATTTGCTCCGAAGCAATTCTCGGACCTAATGTGTTGGACCTTTTGTGACTTCCTAGCCTGCCCTTATTCAGGATGTGGACACCAGTTAGCCCTGCTCCCTGAAGCTACTGGTCATGCTTTCCAGCTTCCATATAGAGCAGACACTCAGGTACCTGGTAGAAGAGTGGATTCCTCCCTCCAAGCCAGGACACTCTGGGGACCACAGTGTGGTAGGACACTGGCTACACAGGGAGTGGATGGGGCTGGGAACCAGGTCAAGCTCAGAATGGGCTAAGTAAACAGAGTATGGGAAGAAAGATGGTAGAGGAATGAAATCCAAGAAGAACTGGCATGATGTAGAATGTTCATTGGTGTGGCTACTGCTATGAATTGTGAGTGGTGTCAGCATCTTAGAGAGGCTGTACCCAGCTGAGCACTGTCAAACCAACTAGCTTTCCATAACCCAGATGTGTCCTGCTTTCTCACTCCTTGGGGTCTTGAATGTGCTGGTCTCTCTGCACTGATTTCCCTTCCTGCTCTGCCATCCATTTTTCAGATTTTATGGCCCATCTTAAGCATTACCTTGTAGGGGAGCAAAATTTTCCACCCCAGAATATCTCTTTGGCATGTGGATTATCTTGAGCTGAAAATAACCAAGGCCCAAAAGACTCAGGAAGAAACTTTGAAATTCCCCCTAACTGCCTAAAAGAATTAAGAAAGAGGGCCAGTTCCCTAGAATAGAGCTATCACCAGAGATACCTGCAAAGATATGGGCTCAGTGTGGAGGGGGAAACTCAGCAGGGCTTAGAGATCAGACAATGGGTCCACTCTGTGACCCATTGTCTCTGCATGACCCAGCAAACATTTATTTACCAGACATTTGCTTTACTATCTTCATGTGAATTGCATTTTTACCCTTTGAAGTCCCCAACCACTACCCTCAACGTCCTCTTTCATCTTTAGCTGAAGATAGTATTTAAGGTGAAGGCTTCAGTCATTTTGGTGAGTTACTCAGTTTATCTGGGTCTCTCCCATGCATACGTTATTAAACTCCTTTTTGATTTCTCCTGCTTATCCATCTCATGTCAATTCAATTCTTAGGCCAGAAGCACCTAGAAGGATAGAGGAAAATTTCTTCCTCCCCGACAGCCTCCTGAGTCCTCTGGTACCTCTACCAACAGAGCCTTAGCTGTTCTTTGCTCCTTTGCTGCCTCAGCCCCTGTGCATTCCCCTAAGGTGGTCCATCTTCACTGTCTTGTCATCGTGGGGACTGTGGTTTTTTGAAGACTTACTCATCATTTCCTGCCTGGCCTGACCTTGCCTGGATAAAGTGGACATTCCACATGTGGCTTTAATGAGAGAATGAATATGTGAATGAACTGGGTTTCAGAGAAGAAAACACAGGGTGGGTGATTCTTTAATTTTCTTTTAATGTAAGTTTTGTTGAAGGAGGTCAGGGATGGTACAAGGGAAGATTAAAAGCATCACATGTCGGGCTTCCCTGGTGGCACAGTGGTTGAGAGTCTGCCTGCCGATGCAGGGGACATGGGTTCGTGCCCCGGTCTGGGAAGACCCCACATGCCGCGGAGTGGCTGGGCCCGTGAGTCATGGCCGCTGAGACTGTGCGTCCGGAGCCTGTGCTCTGCAACGGGAGAGGCCACAGCGGTGAGAGGCCTGCGTACTGCAAAAAAAAAAAAAAAAAATAGCATCACATGTCATACTTTTCTGTATTTATGCTATACTTCAATAAAACACGTGAAATATGTGATATATTCTAGTGTGGGTGAGGGGAGTAGAAGGGAGGATGACAAGTGGCATAAGAACTTGGGATTCCTAGAAAGGAAGAGAAAGGCCCCTACCGACTTCCAATTCAGCTTGTCTCAGGGTCAGCTGGCTCCTCAGGCTAATCCCATGGAAGCCCCAGCCAAGGGCATCTCTCAGGCCAGGCTTGGAGAACACAGTGTCCACTGCCTTTGGGTTGCCTGGGTTACCGGTGGATTTACACAGTCACTCACAGCACACCGGCCTGTGACTTAATTAGATGCTGTCATTTTGAGCTCCGTGGAAAAGAAAGTGTTTTATTTTTTAAAAAATAAAAATAACTTTACATTTTTAGTGACAGCTGATCACTTGGAAAACTTTAAACGATACAGAAAAATTAAGGAAGAAGGCGATAAATATCCTCTGTCATCCTATATGCAACGTAGCAGATTTTTCTCTATATACATTCAAACACATACTCATGTTTTTTGAACACATGAAGCTATGTTTGATATCAGGAATACAACTGAGAGCAGAATCATTCAACTGCAAGTTCTAGGCTTTTTACACATTAACAGGCTGATTTCAAACATTTCCTGATCTGTTTCCTCTCCAACCTAACTTCTACAGTGCTGCCAGAGCAAGCACCCTAAGTGAGGGTCCTGACCGAATGATCTGATCCCCTACTTAAGATGTCGTAGGAAAATGGGGTGCGAGAGGATGGTCACATGCCGGGTCTCCAGTGAGTCCCTGGGACTGGCCGCCAAATGAGGGTCCTTGGCTTCATGCAGGAAAGAATTCCAGAGCGAGCTGAAGTAGAGTCAAAGCAGATTTAAAGCAGAAATACACACTCTACAGACAGAGTGTGGGCCATCTCAGAAGATGAGAGGCCCTGAAATATGGGGTTGTTAGTGTTTATGGGCTGGGTATTTTCATAGGCTAACAAGTGGGAGGATTATTCCAACTATTTTGGAGAAGGGGCAGGGATTTCAAGGAATTGGGCCACTGCTCACTTTTGGCCTTTTATGGTCAGCCTCAGAACTGTCGTGGCACCTGTGGGTGTGTCATTTAGACACTAATGCATTACAATGAGCATATGATGAGGCTCAAGGTCCACTGGAATCTCCTGCCATCTTGGGCCTAGTTGGTTCTAACCCGTTTATGTCGTGTCCTCAGCGGCTGTGTCCTTCTTTTAAAGGTTGTGCCATGCCCCCTTCCCTCCTGTGTCACAAACTCATCAGTGCAAAATAAAATCCATAGTTTTAAATCTAGCATTCAAGGTCTTTCCATTTGCCCCCAAACTGCCTTCCTCACCTTGTGTCCCCAGAGACCCTCCATGCTCTGCAGCCGCCTATTCTCAGTTCCCCATTCTCAACAAAACCCTCATATCTGGTCCCTTCACTCACCTCCTCCTTGAAGCCTCACTTTGTTCCAGTTTCAGATGCATTTGTTTTTAATGTATCTCTGAAGGACAGTGACTTCATCCATTGTCTTTGTGTCTGTCACAAGGCTTCACCCTGAACTACGATGACCCAGTGAGCATTTGATATGTGAAGGAATCAATACTGCATTTGCATTTAAGATTGAGCAAGATGATCAGGTTTGGGGAATATGAAGAAAAATCCTACACTACTCTTGTTGACCGCAAGTTCATGTGTCCAAAGCACAGTGAGGCCAAATGAAAGGAAACATCAGAGTTTGGAGCAGGGAAAGGTTTATTGCAGGACCGAGCAAGGAGAATGGGTGACTCATGCTCAAATACCCCAGACTCCTCAATGGGTTTGGGGGAATAGGTTTTATAGGCAAAATTTGGGGTGAGGGATGCTGGGTGTGTGACCTTCCTCTGATTGGTTGGTGATGAGATAACAGGATGGTGTTCCAAGAATCTCAATCATCAGCCTTCTGGTTCCAACCAGTCTTCGGTCTCAGTGTGTAGTTACCACCCAAGTGGAGGGTTCCTGTAGAAGAACTCAAAGATGTATTGTCATGTATGTCCCTTGGGGAGGAACTAGGTCTCTGCTGTATTGCCAAACTATTGTTTCTTAACTGACTTTCCTTTGTTTCTATAATACATTCTCTCACTTCCCTGATTAGCAACTGTTGGAATCTGCCCTTTGGTTCAGGGAAGGTCTAGGAGGCTGAAGCCTTTTTCCTGCAAATAAGAAACGGGGACACAGAAAGGATTTTGTACCCAGGAGGGCCCCACAGTGTCCTGCTCCATTTCACTACTCCTCCTGGGTTTCCCCTTTACTAGCCACACAGAACACCTCACTTCTGACACTTCTGGTTGCCAGATATGTGGGTTTTTTCCCACATCAAGCAATTCTCTGACACCAGCTGCGTGTCCTACATTTCAGCTTGATTCAGATGCTATCTACCTGGAGACAGCGTTAGATTCCTCGGGTTAAGGGCTCAGTCCCACAAGACTGTCCCTCCCCCCTCCACCAAGCCAGTTGTCAGCCCATGTTTGTTACTGAACCAAACTTGGGTCTGCTGGTTCATGCACAGTAAAGCCAATCTACTGACACTGGGTCGTGGTAAAGGAAAGTGCAGTGTGTATTGTAAGATGCCGTACAAGGAGTCCAGAACAGCTAGTGCTCAAAAAAGCCCGAACTCCCTGATGTGGTTCAGCAAAGCAGTGTTAAAGGCCCGGTAAGGGAAGGAAGTTTCAGGGTATATGGTCAGCTCGTGCACAATTCTCTGATTGGTTGATGGTGAGGTAACAGAGCAGTGTCATAATGATAACTAATATCATCAATCCTCAGGCTCCAGGAAGTCTGGGGGCTACAGTCATCAAGTAGTCGACATCTTCCGTTTGCTGGGGGTTTTAGCATCTGCAAAAACAACTCAAGAAATGTGCATCAGATACTGTTAACTTACTTCAGAGAGGAGCTACAGCAGAGGATATGGGGGTGGGGTCTGTCCTGGGAAAGCCCCATAGTGTCCTGCTCCGTTACAGGTTGCCACTTGTGCTTCTGACTGACCAGCTATAGATCAGAGGTTCCTACGACCTCTTCTTTGTGTTTGATTCATTTGCTGAAGTGGGTCACATGACTCAGGTCACATAACTCTAGTGTTTACTCACTAGATTACCATTTAATACAAAGTATGTAACTTAGGAACAGCCAGATGGAAGAGATGCAGAGGACAAGGTATGGGGAAAGGGCACAGAGCTTCCACGCCCTCTGCAAGCCCCAGTTCTGCCACATCTCCGTGGATTCACAAACCTGGAAGCTCTCCTTTGGGGTTTCTATGAAGCCTTCCTTACACAGGCATGATTGATTAAATCATTGGCCATTGGTGATTGGACTCAAACTCCAGCCCTTCTTCCCTCCCCTGAGGTCAAGGGGGTGAAATTGAAAGTTCCAATCCTCTAGTCATGTGGTTGGTTCCCCTGACAAGCAGCCTCCATTCTTACCTGTGGGCTTTCCAAAATTTCACTCATTAAGATAACAAAGACACATTTACTGCCCTCCTCAGGAAATTCCAAGGTTTTTAGGAGCTCTGTGCCAGGAGCAGGGATGAAGACCAAACCTATATTTCTTATTATAAATAACAATATTACAGGAAACCTAGTGGGGTTGCAGCCCAACATTGTGGCTAAGAGCAGATTCTGTTCGGTGTGAATGAAAAATATTGCCTGCCATATCAGTAAACAAAAGATGTTGCAGCCATCAAGCCATCAGCCACTGCAGTCACCTTCTAATGATGCACCTTGAGGAGGCTCAGGACCAGATAGCACAAGATACTGGCCGCAGATAGCTGAGGTGCATATCAAAAGAATGATTTCAGTGAACCCAGACTCTTGCATCTTCCCATATACAGAAAAGCGTTAAATTCTTTAACTCAAGATATCTGGATTTTTTAAATTAACAGCCATCTTTTGATGTTCCACTACCTGGTCTTTGTTGCAGAAACTCCTCTGTATCCTGGCTCCTCCCTTACCTCTTTGGAGCAGTCCCTCAGAGCTATTTGAGACGCTGTATTCTGGACTTAAGTCCTCAGTTTTGTCTGCCGAATGAAACATAATTCTCAACTTTTAGGTTGTGCATTTTTTTCAGTCGACATAGGTCTGGCCAGTTCTGCCTTTATCACTTGCTAGCTGTGTGGCTCTGGGCAGATCTTGTATGTCTCCAAGTTGCATCACGTTGTTGTAAATAGGGATTACAAGTACTCAGAATGAAATAGGTCCATGTGCATAAAGAACCCAGGACAGTGCCAGGCCCGTGATAAGTGAGCGCTGTGTAAGTGTTAGTTGCTAATATTGTTATTAAGACAGGAGGGAAGGGGGCAGGGCACAACCTTTTTTTTTTTTTGTTTTGTTTTGTTTTGTTTTGTTTTGTTTGTTTTTGCGGTATGCGGGCCTCTCACTGTTGTGGCCTCCCCCGTTGCGGAGCACAGGCTCCGGATGCGCAGGCCCAGCGGCCATGGCTCACGGGCCCAGCCGCTCCGCGGCATATGGGATCCTCCCAGACCGGGGCACGAACCCATATCCCCTGCATCGGCAGGCGGACTCTCAACCACTGCGCCACCAGGGAGGCCCGGCACAACCTTTTAAAAGAATGACATAGCCATTGAGGCTATGACATAAACTGTTTAGAACCAATTATGCCCACGACGGTGGGAGATTCGACTTCCAGTAGAACTTGAGCCTCATTATACGCTCATTGTAATGCAGTAGCATGCTAAATGATACACCCACAAGCGCCATGACAGTTTTGAGGCCAACCATGAAAGGCCAAAAAGGGGGCTGTGGCCCAATTCCTGGAAATCTCTGCCCCTTCCCCAAATAGTTGGAATGAGCCTCCCACTTATTAGCTTATAGAATTGCCCATCCCATAGAAACTAACCACCCCATATTTCAGGGCTTCTCGCCTTCTAAGATGGCCAACACTCTGTCTATGGAGTGTGCATCTCCCTAAATAAACCTGCTTTCCCACTTAATTCTTGGGGCAGAATCCCCCTGCCTGCCCTCTTGTATCTCTTACAAGGGTCCTGTATTAATAAATCTACTTCTTGCCTATCCCTCTGTCTCTCGCTGAATTCCTTCTGCGTTGAGACATAAAGAACCTGAGCTTCTGTAAGTCCTGATACCAGGTGAGTGATTTTAATTAAAAGACAGAGGGTTCGAGCCCCAGCCCGTGGGTTCAAGTTCTAATCTGAGTTTTGGCTGGTTTCGAGTGCCAGTCTGAGGTGTGTGCTTTCATTATTACTACTAGAGATGTTTGATACTTATCTAAACACTATCTGCCAATACAGTACTTTCTAGTGAAGTCCAGAGATTACTGTGCAGCAGGCACTGTGCCAACTACTTTCATAGGTGCCCTTTTTAGTCCTCACTGCCCCATGAGATCAGTTCTATTATATCCTGTTTTGCGAGGAGAAACTGTAGAAGTAGAGAGTTTCATTACATGGCTAAGATCACACGACTCCAGCATCTCTGAGAGTTCCTCCTGCCCTGGGCAGGGATGGTGGCAGCCAGCCTTAGCAGAAGTAGTGATATACCAGCTCTGCTTCTTCATGAACTGACATCCAGTGCCAGCACCAAGCCTGGCACTTAGTAGGTACTTAATGCATATCTTGAGTGAGTGAATAATGATTGGCATTTGACCACAAACGAAATGCACATGAAAGGCCCCAGAGCACAAGAGAGAGAACTGGGCAGGCATGTTGAGGAACTGAGTACTAGTCTATTCTGTTCTGTTCTGGGTCTCCTTGGTAGCCACCCTAAAAATTGGTCATTTTCCCTCTAGCACGACATACTTGATAACAAGTGACTTTCAGAACCTGAAGAGGAATGGTAGAAACTATCATGGTGAAGATGGTTAACTTAAAATGATAAAAGATGCAGTTACTTTACCAGCAAAATGGGTTTATCTGGGAGCAGCAAAGAACTGCAATTCAGGACAGGCAACTATGGCAACCATATGCAAGTCCAGTAGAGCAAAGTAGAGGGAACTCTTTTATAGAGGAATAGGGGAAGTTAAGATGGGCTGTTATAAACAAAAAGTCCACTGGAGGAAACTGGGAGTTTGAAGTATGGTGGCTTTTCATTGGCTGAGTTGTTGCCAGGCAAGGAGAAGAATTTTCTCCCTCCTGCAGGCAGTAGTAAACTAATGTCATTTCCTGTGGGAGATGCAAGATACATCTCTTCCTTTTGGGATCTGTATTGACTTAGAGTGGTACCTGCATGAGAATTCCCCTTCAGCCCTCCTGACTCCATTTTAGTGAGGTTTCCCTTTATTAATTTTGACATGATACTGACAGCTCAGCAAGTCTCAAGGCACAAATGCCTTTGACTCCCACAGAAAGGAAGCCAAAATCTCCAGCGACCCTGGCTGAGGTTGGTCCGTGTCAACGTCCCTCAAAAACTTCAGAAGCAACAGGACAAAAGAGAAGCCCAATTTGAAAAGGAATTTCAGACCTTTGAGATAAAGTGTAATGTTTATGAGCATTTCCTTGCTAAGATATTCACTCTGTATGGTGCATGTATTAATGTAGTGGAGGGACGTGCACAAAGATGAGAAGATGAAATGTTAAAGAGGGAGGACCTGGATTCTGAGGCACCTGAGGCAAATTAAAAAGAAAAAGAATGAGAAAAAATCCTAAAAACATTCCTGAATATTGGTTGATTTAACAAATATTTTGGAAGGCACAGGACTTTGATCAAAAAATGTGGTGACCCTCTTCTGGTGATCTTCAGAGATGTGAAGTGGGAGTGATCACATCTTGGCTGGCTGATCGGTTACATGTCTGAAATTCCCCTTGAACACAAATGTTGCGGACTAAATTGGGTTCCTCCCCAGTTCATGTTTTGTTATGGCAGCCCCAGCAAACTAATACAACAGTGAATACTTCAAAAGTAAGATGTAGAGGCAGACCTGTGCTGAAGTGAAAACCAGCTTTCTCAACTCCTTCTTCTGTGAGATAATGAAAATTGAGGTTTGCAAGAGTGCTAAATAGATAAGGTGAATAAAGAGCGTCACTTAGAGAAGAATTCATGGTCTCACTCCATGTGGGACAGTCCAAAGCAGAGCTGAACCAGCCCTGAATGGTATTCTTCCATTTATTTAGTCTTTCCAAAATTCCTCAGTGCCTGAAAGTGGAACTCATGAAAACGAAACTTCACTGAAGACTTTGCAATTGCTAGAACTTCATTTATAGGCTTTTGAAACACAGAGCTCAGCTTTACACTTTACACGAGGAGACTTGTGGCACCAAAGAAAAGGGTAAACTCAGACACTTTACTGGCAAGCAGGGCTCAACTATTTTTGAGACTGGGAAGCTGTCTTTTTAAGACCTGGCCAGGGTTCTGAACATCCACATTAATAACCAATGAAGCAGGTGGCAGGATCTGCACTATGCTAATTTCAACACAACTATTCATTACTTATAGCCTTATGTTTCTGTGTTTCCTTGGTAGAGTCTATCCCAAATTAAGTCCCAATAATAAGAAATGTGTATGTATGAAATCGCTTTACTTAGAATTTTAGGAATATAGTTCTTTTTCTCCCCAAAAGATGTGGATTGAAGCAGATTCCCAAAATCATATTTTCATTGTTATGTTATTTTCATCCTTTCAAATTCCCATTGTCATGTATCTGTTAAAGGGTAGCTGTCAAAATTACCCAAAGTCTTCACTCAAAAGATTTATTTACTTGAGAAAAATGCATGTCGAAAAGCCAGTCCAAGTGTGTGTGTTTCTGCCCTGTGCAGAAATAGAAAGGGTTTAATTTGACTTGTATCAGCTGCACCTGCATGAGTTTGTGATAGAAATGTGATGTGATAATTCTAAGATGCGGCTTGTAAAATTTTGCTATTTGGGAATAGCTGGCACATAGTTAAAATCTCTTGGAAGAACACATTAAGCTTGCTTGGACTGGATTCTGTGTGACACAGTGATCTGCACAGAATTATAATCAGAATGGAGTTCTTGTTTACCACTGCTGCTGTTAATAACATTTAGGAGGGTTAGAGAGAGGTGGGGAGGGAGGGAGACTCTCCTGACCCTGATAATTAAACTAGGAATTGCTCTCTATTTTTATGTGTGTGATGGAGACACAGGGTGCTTTGGGATGGCAGAGTCGAGACCTAACTCGATGTAATATCAGGGAAGGAAGGCTTCCTAGAGGAAGTGACCTCTAAGTTGAGATGGGAAAGATAAGGGCTATTCAGCCAGATGAGAGGTGGGGGCATGAGGAGGTGGGTTGAAAGTATTTCCAGGCATAGAGACTAATATGTACAAAGGTTTATGTCCTCAGCTTATTGAGTCTGTCTTAAATGTTTGCACTTTGTTTATTTAACACCTTTATACTCCTCAGGCAATAGTTACTGGTTATCTTGATTAGGAGTCCTGGGAGAGGTAGTGACTGTTGGAGGTGTCATATCCAAGAACCCAGGACTGTTTGAACTTCTCCCCTCTCCTCTAGTGGACTTGCCACACATGCTACAGGCAAGCCCAAGCACAGATTGGAAACTGGCAATTATTATTTAACCACTAGATTGTCGGGCTGCTGATTAGGGCCAACCCTGGCTAAGCTGAGTGAATGTGCCCCAGAGCCCCTCATTCTCATGATATGGTCACCTCGCTCACGAGTAAAAGTGCCTCAAGAATTCCTTGCTCCCAGCAATCACATCAGGATCTGCTCCTTCCTGAAAGGGGGTGACAGGGCATTGGGGGGTGGAAGGAGGTGAGGCTAGGTAGATTAAGTAGGGAGAAGTGCTGAAACATTCTGTCTGCCCCCTCGATAACCTTCATGAAAAGTCACAGTGATAGACATGGAAGCAACCTAAATGTTCATCGACAGATGAATGTGTAAAGAAGATGTGGTGCATATATACGATGGACTATTACTTTGCCATAAAAAATGAAATTATGCCTTTTGCAGCAAGATGGATGGACCTGGAGATTATTATACTAAGTGAAGTAAGCCAGACAGAGAAAGACAAATACCATATGACATCTCTTATATGTGGGATCTAAAAAGATGATACAAATGAACTTATTTACAAAACAGAAACAGACTCTCAGTCTTCAAAAAAAAACCTATGCTTACCAAAAGGGAAAGGTGGGTGGGGGAGGGATAAACTGAGAGTTTGGGAGTAACATATACACACTACTATATATAAAATAGATAATCAACAAGGACCCACTGTATGGCACAGGGAACCCTACTCAATGTTCTGTAATAAACTATATGGGAAAAAAATCTGAAAAAGAATGGATACATGTATATGAATAAGTGAATCACTTCGCTGTACACCTGAAACTAACACAACATTGTCAATCAACTATACTCTAATATAAAATAAAAAATAAAAGGTCACAGTGATAGTTGCCCAGAAGCTCTCAGACTTCAAAGGGGCTCACAACATAGTTGAGGAGGGGTACAATTGACAGCATTATTGAGAGGATGTTTGTCAATGGTCCACAGGGGCCACATTTGACCCATCACTTGCTTTTGTACAACCCAAAAGCCATGAGGGGGTTTTACATTTTTAAATAGTTGAAAAAAGCAAAAGAAGAACAATATTTCATGACGTGGAAATGACATGAAGTTCAAACTTCAGTGTCCGGAAGTAAAGTTTTATTGGAACCCAGCCACGTTCACTTGTTTACGTATTGTCTGTGGCTGCTTCTGAGCTACAGTAGCAGAACTGAGTAGCTGCAACAGAGATTGTATGACCAGCAAAGTTGAAAGTACTTATTATTGGGCCCTTTAAAGAAAATGCTCACTGACCTATGACCTAAAAGTCTGAGGAAGTCAGTAGCCCCCAGCCCAGTTGCTACACTGGGAGAAGCATGGACAGTCTGGTTGGTGCCTGATGGCTCCACTCTTTCCTTCCTTCAGACACATGATGCAAACCAATAATATTACCTTTCCTCCTAACATTCTCAGCTCTGCTGTCTCAGCTGTGACAAGTCCGTGACAAGCAGTTTCTCAGCGAGAAGGAGAAGGTCTTTTTTCCCCAGGCTTTTGTTGAGCTGTTTTCCCTGGAGAGTTTGAGAATAAAGGAATCCCTTTTACTAATTGTGCCAGATTAAGCTGTTGACTGACTTAACGACTTAGTCAGAAGTTATACTGACTTTCCTCATAAGCAGACCCGGTGACAGAAAATAAGTCCAAGTAAATCGCAAGTCAATTTGGGAAGTGCTCCCAAGAAACGCTGGTGAGGGAGTGGAAAGTGAGTCAGGGAGGGCAGGAAGGCAACCCAGATTATCAGGGGAGCAACTGTAGACAGTGTAGAACATACTTCAGAGTTTCTGCACCTGAGAATGGGAGGAGGTTGAGATATTTTTCTACCTATCAGTCATGGGTGGAGGACAGCTCCCACGAGGACCTCTGGTCTACACCATAGTGGCAACCGCCAACAGGAACAGAGATGGCACACCGATGATGGAAGTGCGATGCCACTTGCCCTTTTGTCCCCGAGCCTGTGCTTGTGGCAGTTGCACAAATGTTAACTCTCTGGCCTGAGATCTGTGACAGAAATTGCCAGTCATAAATGATATCGGTAAATTATTACAAAACAAAAGTATACACATGGGCACCGCAACAAAGCACGTCAGGGGATTATTGGAATTTTTCAAAGAATTTAGAGTCTCTAGTTTTGAAAACTGCTGCAACATTCCAGAGCAAATATCCACAGGCTTAGAGATAAAGCTAAATTTAAAGATTGATGCAATGGACAGAAAATAAATGGTATGTTCACATGAAGTTCTAGATGAACTAATGATTAATAAGAAACCATTTTAAAGAGGGTTTTTCCCTGTAATTTAAGGTACAGTGAAAGAATGAATAAAGAAGCACTTAGAATTATGAACAAATCATGAAGCCACTTCTGGTTTGTTAAACAAATTACAGAAACTATCAGAGGAAGCATCAAAATGCTATTGTATAACTTAACGCTTGAAACCGAATTCAGACTTACACAGAAGTTCCTTGAGAAACAGCCAGTACAAGAGGAACACTCTGACCGTCCTCTGTCCTCCTGCAAGCAGGAGGTAATTCTCCCATGTGAAAGGTACCCTCCCTGTCCCAAGAGGTTAGAAGGCATCCTTATCACCAGAAATAGAAAATTTGGACTAAGGAGGCTGTATAAACAAAGCCTGTTACTTCTTCACTAATTTACTACTCTAAACCCAAAACCCTTTTTCTTGTTAGTTCCTTAGAAATTACTGTGTCTACAAGGTATAAAAGCTTTCTGCTTTGGTCACTTCTTTGAGTGTCATAATTTAATGGGACTCCTGTATGTATGAAATTAAATTTGTTTTTCTCCTGTTAATCTATCTTATGTTCATTTAATTATTAGACCAGCCAAAGAATCTAGAAGGGAAAAAGGGCAAATTTTCCACCCTTACAGTGCCCTCTTGTTCTTAGAGACATTAAAAGTCAAAAGTGTTCCGAGTTATACAATTAATGGATCCAAGCCATATACCCAAGGGTGGTTTGTGCTGTTTTCAACATCCACTGAAGTTTTCCAAGGGGCATACTTCTTTCATAGCAGTAGGAGGTGCAAGACGTAAGATGTTCATTATTTTGTAGGGCACATCTTGGCATGTCCCACACCACTGGCTCACTGTAACTTTACTCCTGAATCTTTATAGGGTTGTTTTATCTCCCACATTCTAGCTTGCATGTGTTTTACCAGGGCATCTAGGAGACTTGCTACTTCATACTACTAGTTTTAGCCAACATGATATCAATATAAGGGGCCAGACTGTTAGACAGAATGTTTAGACAATCAAGGTCTTTTTAGACTGTCCAGAGATCTAAAGCAGTAGAGCTACCATAGCCCTTGGGCAAGATGGCCAGCCACTGCATGTTCCAGGTGAGCGTGAACTGCTTCTGATCCTTCTTCCCAAAGGAGATTGAAAATAAGGCATTCAAAGCATACCAAGTGCCCAAATCTGCGATAATTTACTCTAATAAAGATACTACCTTCTGGCATTGCAACTACGAATTGGGATTACCACTTGATTAAATATATAATAGCCTGCTGCCTTCTGACATAATCCATCTAGTGTTTGGCTTTTGCAGGGGCTAGACTGAGTTAAATGAGGATATGGTGGAATAATCCACCCTGCTTTATTTTTTTGAGTCTTTGAGGGTGGTCTTAAGCTCTTGCATTGCACCTGGGATGTGGTCCTGCTTCTGGAATGGGGGTCAGTTTCAGAGGCTTCCATTTGGTCTTTCCTAGTGTAATAGCTATTACAGGTCAAGGAGCCAATGTGAGAAGGGCTAGGGAAATGACCATTGGATGGGTCCCTGGACAATGGGACCCACTGTGATAAACTTTGGCCAGGAGTCCATTAGTTACCTGGCCTCAGTAAGCCCTTATTTAACTAAGGGGGGCCATGACTGTGTTTTGGGTCTTGTAGCTGTGACAGTTCAAATTTTATAGTCAGTGGTCATAAGAAGGTCAGAATATTTCCATTCTTCTAATGTGCAGTAACTAAGATAAATGGCCATAAGTCATTTTGAAGGAAAGGTTGAGAGAATCACTATTTTATATACTTGCTGTGGCATTGCAGGACACTTCCTCCCCCTTAAATGATTGGATCTGGGTCTGAGATTCCAGATACAGGTCTGGGGATTGGGTGAAGGATTGTGATCCTCCACTCTAATAGCGGACATCAGCCTTTGGCTCATTTGCTCTATATCACTTTTGATTGTAAAGGTCAAGCAACATTCTCATTGATTGCCCACAGCTATATTTTGCTCTAAGGAACTATAGCATCTATTAGCCTCTGTCGCAGATTCCTGCCTGCCAGGCCCCCATTTGCCATGTCAACTCATTGCCTTATGGCAGTCATATCTGCCTTGCCTATGCCAGTTAAGTGTTGCCTCCCAGTCTCGGCAATTCTGGAATCCTATTTTTCCTCTTGGCACTAGGAAGCACAATCCCATGGCAACATCACTACCACCATCCCTGGCCTTCAGAACACAACCACTTATGAGCTTCTCCGTGAGGACAGTACCCCCATCACTAGCACATTCTTTACTGTTTTAACAAAGAGCATCTCTGGGCCCTCTGAGGGAACATAGTCAGCTGGATGTGTTACATATTCTTTCCAGCATGCCCATCTCTCTGAGCCTTTAACCCCTTTCTTACTACTCTGCCAAAGTAAAGTAATAAATAAATCTTATCTCATTGACTTCAGGGCATCTTTTATTCCAGATTTCAATGAACTATTCCAACAATGTTATTAGGACTAGGTCCTAGGTGTCCTTGTCAGATTGTTGAATTTTGAATTATGGGAGAGTGTCCCCTTATCAATACATTCTTTTTTCTTTTTTAATTAATTAATTAATTATATTTGTTTTTGCCTGCGTTGGGTCTTCATTGCTACGCACGGGCTTTCTCTAGTTGCAGTGAGCAGGGGCTACTCTGTGTTGTCGTGCACAGGCATCTCACTGTGGTGGCTTCCCTTGTTGCAGAGCACGGGCTCTAGGGCGTGTGGGCTTCAGCAGTTGTGGCACACGGGCTCAGCAGCTGTGGCTCACGGGCTCCAGAGTGCAGGCTCAGTAGTTGTGGTGCACGGGTTTATTTGCTCCACAGCATGTGGGATCTTCCCGGACCAGGGCTCCAACCCGTGTCCCCTACATTGGCAGGCGGATTCTTAACCACTGTGCCACCAGGGAAGCCCCAAACCTAGTTATGATCTAAAAGCAATGAAGGGAGTCAGGTTCTGAAGAGGGCAAGAATCATCCTGCCATGTGAAGCCTGTGCACATCTTCAGGCAAAGGGAGCTGCTGTCCTCCAGAAAGGAGGAGAAAGCCAGTCCTACCTACTCTGGGGGGTCAAGGTTTTCAATCACATATACAAAGATGTGCCCATCCTGAGTCTCAGGGTCTCACTCCTTCCCTAGAAGGGATGTAGATCTACCAGGGCTATGAATTCAGATTTCCTGTCACTCTGCTATGCTCACAGTGAACGTACTGGGCTCGCATGATATTCAGCACAGCCTGCCCTGCAGCTGCAGGAGGTGAGTGTCTCCTTAAATGCACCATAGAGGCCTTCTAGCCTTCCACCGTACCTTAGTTGATAGCTGGCTAACCTGATTCTGTCATTTTCTTCCCTTAGCACTTTGGGGGTAGCAGAAAGCAACAACCTACTCCACATTCCTTATAATACTATTTTCCTTACCTCTCTCAGTGGCTCAGATAGTATATAAGTGGGTGTATTCATTTCCCGGAGCCCATGAGCTTGCCTCCTGTGATGGTCCTAGTGATTGTAATGTCACTGTATGTCAGGGGAGGGGTACACTGAGACCAGGGAGGGAAGAAGCCAATAAAGGATGGATTTCCAGGCAAATTGTCACTGAGGGCAACTGGAACTTGATCCTGCAGGCAGCTTTGGGCGGACAGGGTAGAACACTTCAGAGGCACATGTGAGCTGAGGTCTTTATTCTTCATTCCAGTCAGTCATTGGTTGAGGGCTGCTCCGAGGGAGGGTGTGAATTCCTGGGCACTTTCAGGCTACCCTGTATGTGGATAGAGCAGGTATTGGAAGTCAGAGAAAGCTCCCAGACAAAAGATTTGCAGGTGCCTCCTCTGGGCAGTTGGACAAGTGCCCAGAAACTGTCCAAGGGGGTAAGCATCACGCACCAGCATTATCTGCTATGGTTGGTTTCTTTCTCACTTGATTTAAATACTTCCCAGTTGAGGTAAGGGATTTTATTTAGGGATTCTTTCTGGGATCCTTTCAATTTTGCCTCTGCCTCGAAATCCCTTCTTGCTACAGTACTGCCTAATTCATGGCAGACTTCCTACTCCATCCCTTTCCTGGTCACTTTCGTATTTTTCAAAGCAAAGGATACCTTTGAAAATAAAGGTATTTATTTCATTAAAATGATGGAGATTCCTTGTTTAAAACTATAACAAACCCAAAATGTAGCAGATGTGGCTTTCTCTAGCAAATGACAGTGAGGAATAGTTAGCAATCCATTCCTACCCCTTCAGGTGGAAGAATTTTAATATGTATCTCTGCTCAAAACTAGAGAGAAGTTCATTAATTATTTGTAAAAGACAGCAGGATGAAGAAGATACAGATCTTAAACCTCAAGGAGCTACTATTCAGAACTGTGCTGTCCAATATGGTAGCCACTAGCCCCTTATGTCTACTGAGCATCCCAACTGAGATGTGTTATAAATATAAAATAAACACCATATGTCAGAAACTTAGTACAGAGAAAAAAGAATGTAAGCAATCACATTAATAATTCTTATATTCACTGTATGTTGAAATGATGTTTTGGATTGGTTGGGTTAAATAAAATATATTATTAAAATTAATTATGCCTGTTTCTTTTTGCTTTTTTAAAAAATATGGCTACTGGAAAAATTAAAATTACATCTATGGCTCACGTTATATTTCTACTGGACAGTGCTGATCTAGAAAGAATTATCACATGGCCCGCCATGAACTACAACGTGAGTCAAAAGTCCACAAATTTGAGCCCTCAGGACAGTTAAGCTCTTTCTGAATTCTTGAAGAGGGAACAATTAATTAAAAAATGAAACCATTGTGCACTTCTCACCAATTTACCTGTCACAGCAAATTATTTGATTCACCAATTAGGGCAAGTCATGTAATCTCACCAAATCTGTGTCCTAATTGAAAGGGAACAAAATCCAGTATTATAGATTGGTGACATGTTGATAACTGTTTAAGTCAGATGAAAGGTGTAGGGGGGTTCATTCCTGGTCTCTCTACTTTTGTGTGTTTGAAAAGCTAAGTAAAATCTAAAAAGAAGCAAACAAACAAAACAACACACCAAAACAAAATGAAACAACAACATAAAACCCCAGCAGGGTATTAATTACCATCCTAAGAGCTCCAGTCATATTGCTATAAAAATCCCAGCCCTATATCCTAAAGGTTTTGTGAATAAGCTAGAAGACCAGAAATGACTGGACAATATTAGCTAACAATGATGACATATTTGCTGTGTGTCTGGAGCAGTTCTAAGTGTTTTCCATGCAGTACCTCATTTGAGCCTCGCACTGCAATTTATAGTTAATAATATCCCCCCTACCCCTTTTTAAGGTGAGAAAACTCAGGAGTGTAGAGCAGGAAAATAAGTCAGCGAGATACCACATCTAGGAAATTACAGAGCCAGGACTCAAACCCAGCGAGGTAACTCTAGAACTTGTACTCTTAACAACTATGTTGGATCATCCATGTAGTTACTATTTGCCAGTATCATCCTCATCATTATCAACTTCTATCTGCAGGCTCTAATTAATGTATTTCTTTAATTGCCAAAAAATTAAGAAATGTATTAAGTGAAAGTACCTTTGCCACATTTCATTCACTAGAGATAACTGGTCTGAGTGTAGTGGATATTTTTCCAAATTTTTCCTATTTACACATAGCTTATATTTGAGTGCTTGCTCAGTGCCAGACAGAGTTCTAACTGCTTTACACGTATTAACTCATTAATCCCCACATACATGTTGATTTCAGGGGCGAAGTTCTGAGACTTTTGTTACTGACCAGTTAGTGTGAACCCTGGCTGCAAAATTCCAGAAACCTGTACTGTGGCTCAAGTGCTGCCCTGCAGCCCTGGTCTGCTCCCTCTTGGTGTGGACTCTCAGGGACAGGCTGGGGTCCAGGGAGAACAGTCCCAGCATCCCCCACAGCCCCTCCCAGGGCTCCAGGAGACCAAGCAGCCCCATGTCCTCAGCTTTAGGTCCCCGATTTCAGGAGCTTCCTCCAAGCAGTGAGACTGACTTCCTCCAAGCAGTGAATAACTTGCCTGTGAAACCACATGGCTTATTTCTTCCTGCTGACCCTGCCCAGAGACTCTGGGAGAAGTATCTGACCAGTGACAAAGGTTCTCCTTGACCTCACTCTAGTCAGGCTCCTCTAAACTCTCAAGACCCTGACCTTGGGCTCTGATCTTGAACTCTGTTCAGTCCAGTTTTAGCAAAGACTCTTGCTAAAGTAGAATGCCGCTGGGTCAGTTTAGCCAAAGTCCCCCACCTTTGATGGATGGTCAAGTTCATCGTCCCCCACCCTCAAAATCTTATCACCCTACCTTGTGAAGGGGAGTAGAATGTCACCCCAAACTGTGTCTCCTGGGCCAAAGGATTATTTTGAGCTGATTAAGAAACCGCAGACACTTGAGAAGCTCGAAAACTGAGGATTAATTACCCTTTTGTAAGGGAAATTTACATTTATAAAGGAAATCTCCATTTGTAAGGGTGTCTCCCACTCTGTACCAGGAAGAGAAAAGCTATATCTTTGGTTTAAGAGAAAAAGGATTAAAAAAAAAGAAGAGTTTAATATCACCAGGAATATTTACTATTTGTTCCAGCTGAAATCTGATAATAAGATATTTGAAAGAATTTTTTGGAATAGCTCTATGGTCAGAAGTTAGCCACATTGGAAGTTGACATTCAGAGGCTGATAGGAGCTTTTTTTTTTTAATTTTTAATGTACATTTATTTATTGCCAATTATTGTCTTTTTTTTTTACAACTTCATTGGAGTATAATTGCTTTACAATGGTGTATTAGTTTCTGCTTTATAACAAAGTGAATCAGTTATACATATACATCTGTTCCCATATCCCTTCCCTCTTGCATCTCCCTCCCTCCCACCTTCCCTATCCCACCCCTCCAGGCGGTCACAAAGCACCGAGCTGATCTCCCTGTGCTATGCGGCTGCTTCCCACTAGCTATCTACCTTACGTTTGGTAGTGTATATACGTCCATGCTTCTCTCTTGCTTTGTCACAGATTACCCTTTCCCCTCCCCATATCCTCAAGTCCATTCTCAAATAAAAAGAAATGAAATTGAGCTATTTGTAATGAGGTGGATAGACCTAGAGTCTGTCATACAGAGTGAAGTAAGTCAGAAAGAGAAAGACAAATACCGTATGCTAACACATATATATGGAATTTAAGAAAAAAAACAAATGTCATGAAGAACCTAGGGGTAAGACAGGAGCTATTTTTAAAAGGTCTCTGTTCTGTCTGTTTTATTTGATGCTGCTCCTCCCACTGGAACTGCTCAGTCGGAAACCCCTTCTCAAACTCCTGCTGACTCTATGCTCTGTCAACTTTGCCTATCTCATTGTTAGTATGATTTTGCTGAGGATAATTTGGAACTTCCTTGGCCTCTTTGGGTAACGTAAGTGCTCCCCAGAGTGGCTCCTCTAAACATCCTTCCTCCTCATGTCACCTTCTGTCTTCCATCCAGCTCCCTTGAGTCCTTTGATACAGGTCTGTTCAAGTGAGGCAGGAGATAGATGAGCCCCAGCTGAGCAGCTGGAGTCTGTCCCCTGTGGACAGATACTCCAAGATGAAGATAACGGCAGGAGCAAGGAGGAGCTGAGTCCTCCCCAGATAAGAGATAAAGAGTCCAAATACTTCTCACTCTTGAGGTCAAGGAGACCTCCTAAACTACGCATGCACAGAAAGGTTCAGAGGTCAGAGAAGGGGGGGGTGCCAGACCATAATATGTTCTGTCAACTTCCCAGAAACCCTTGCACTGGAATCCATATTGGCTAAGAGATGTGCGTGCCCACGGGGGAGGACCCGAGTCAGACCAAAACTGGACTCAGAGCCAGACAAAGCAAGATGATTGGCCAGAGGAAACCCAGAAGAACTGCCCCCGCATAAGTGATTTAAACAACTCTCTCTCTGAGCCTGACCGTGTGTGTCTATCCACACATACTTTTCTCCCCCTAATAAACATTTTACTTGTTTCACTACTTTCCGTCTCTTTGTTGAAACTCCTTTCTCCAAAGCCGACGAGCCAGGGCCTTGTTGCTGGCCACTGGCCCTTGGTCTAGTGGTTAGGATTAGGTGCCCTCACTGCTTCGGCCTGGCTTCATTCTCTGGTCAGGGAACTGAGATCCTGCTTCAAGCCGCTACAGGCCAAGGTCACCAAAAATCACAGCCTCCTCCATCCTTCTGTCCATGCCTCCCAGACTTTTCCTTCTCTGGCCCCTCAATTCCTACAGTCGCTTGAACTTTGGCCCCCCTTCTCCACTGGGGGCTCTCCAGGGACTCAAGCAACCTCAAAAGCAGCTACCTGAGCTATTTGGAAACAAAGCAAATGAAACACCTTAAAAGTTGAACCCACCAGCTTGGCTTAGCTAGGTCACCTTGCCCAAGAAAATGGGACCTGGAGTCGTCTAAGGAAATCCCTGACCTCCTAGGCAATCATGCCCTGTTTCCATGTTGCCTCTTCTAATATTGTATAAAACTTCCTCTTGCCCAAGATTTTTAGAGAAGATTGCTCCACAGCTTGTGAGGCACAGCAGTCTCCCAATCCATGGATTGTCTTCCCTTGATAAAAAGACATCAAACTCCTTACTAAAGTGTATTATTTTTGTTATTTGACAAGGTCTTTGCCACAAATATTAGTTAAAAGTTTTGGCCATCTGAGTGGGTAAACTTAATATAGTCCATCTGCCAGAATCACAGTTTGGATCTAACTGTTCTTTTATAAATCAGTGACTTTTGTATCATTGTACCTGTCTCATGACCAAAATTTTAGAACGAAAGCTGTAATATCTCTGTGTCTGTCTTTATATGTATGTTATAGACGCGTGGTGTTTTTCTACCTCTAGGTGATGTTGCTGGTTCTTTAATGTTTTGTTTTACAGATTTAAGGAAGCATTTTTCTCTTTTCTCTTAAGCTATCTATAACTTACATTAACTTGGTAAATCGTACCTCTGTAAAAAGAAACAGAAAGCAGAAAAGTGGTTGCCAGGGACTAGGGGGAGGGGAAAACAGGAAGAGGTTGGTAAAGGATTACAAATTTTCAGTTTTAGGATGACTATGATCTGAGGTGACTATAGCTGATAACACTGTATTGAATAATTAAAATTTTCTAAGAGAATGGATCTTAAATGTTCTCACTGGGAAAAAAAAGGTAAATTTGTGAGGTAATTGTGTGTTAATTAACTGGATGGGGGAATCCCTTTACAATGTATAGGTATATCAAATTATCAGGTTGTACACTTTACATATCTTACAATTTGTCAATTATACCTCAATATAGCTGAAAACAAAATCACAAGAGAATCTTATCAGTGGAGAAGGCACTCACTTAAATCTGCACAACAAACCTTGCCCTTGTTCACCATGTTATTCCTGATAACCTCCCAGAACTGTCTCCCCCCTACTCCCCTTTCCCTATTAAGGTGGAATTTAATCCTGAATGCTAAGCCACCTCAGGGAGTTACTCATTTTTTTCCCTGGGTATCTCCCATGTATGCATGAGGTATACATGTTAATAAATCTATTTGTTTTTCCCTGTCTTTTATTACAGGGACCTCGGCCATAAATGTAAAAGGGTAGAGGCAAAATTATTTTTTCCTCCTCTGTACCTGCCTTTAGAAAAACCCCTAAAGTCAGTTTAGCCACAACCTCCCCTATTCTTGATGTCTTTTGTTGGTAATTTTCCACCCACTGACCTCCCCCTATGCCTTGGCTATAAGTCTCTCCTTGTCCATGTTCTATTCAGATTGGAGCCAGCTCTATATCAAGCCCTCTTTTTCCCATATTATAATAGCTCCTGAATAAAATTTGCCATTGCTGTTTTAACTTTTGTCTGATTCTAGTTTTCTTTGAACCCAGTAACATCTGGAAGTACACTCTCTCCTTCTCCCCAAGATCCACTGACTGTCTTTTTTTTCTCCTGAATTTACTCATTTAACTTTTTCTATTTCCAGTGAGTTTCCCCTCACTCATTCAGCAAATATTTTCTTTTTAATTTTTATTGGCGTATAGTTGATTTACAATGTTGTGTTAGTTTCAGGTATACAGCAAAGTGAATCAGTTATACATATACATATATCCACTCTTTTTTAGATTCTTTTCCATATAGGTCATTATAGAGTATTAAGTAGAGTTCCCTGTGCTATACAGTAGGTCCTTATTAGTTATCTTTTTTTTTTTTTTTTTTTTTTTCCGGTACGCGGGCCTCTCACTGCTGTGGCCTCTCCCATTGCGGAGCACAGGCTCCGGACGCTCAGGCTCAGTGGCCATGGCTCACGGGCTCAGCCGCTCCGCAGCATGTGGGATCTTCCCGGACCGGGGCGCAAACCCGTGTCCCCTGCATCGGCAGGCAGACTCTCAACCACTGCGCCACCAGGGAAGCCCTAGTTATCTATTTTATATATAGTAGTGTGTATATGTCAATCCCTATCTCCCAATTTATCCCTCCCTCCCTTTTCCCCCCTGGTAACCGTTTGTTTTTTTCTACATCTGTGACTCTATTTCTGTTCTGCAAATAAGTTAATTTGTACCATTATTTTAGATTCCACATGTAATATTTTTAGATTCCACAGATAATATTTTCTATTCAGAAGAGAAAAAGCAATGCTTTAGAAGAAACGTCGTGCTGGTCCAGGAAGGGAGGAGGGCTGAGTAGGCTAAATAATACATGGACCATTTCCATGTATTATTATGTATATAATGGTGAGTATTATAAATAATACTCACCATTTCCTTAGTCATGTTATGTTTACATCCTTGCTTCTTTTTTCTCAACACAACAATGAAAACCTAGAATTTCTCATTTTTCACAGATCATCCTAGTTCTTCTCTTACAACAACTCATGGCAATAGGGGAGGGAGGCTTGTATAAGACCAGAAGGTGAATTGCTGCCAGTTTACAAGTATGCTAAAAAGCTTTAGTTTTGTCCTTAGAGAAATGTGGAACTATCGAAGACTGAAAAACTTGGACAAAGGAGATGGATGATCAGATCTGTGCTCTAATCATTAACTCATCCAACAAATATTGTGTGTCTATAGGTTCCAAGCACTAACTGCTAGGATTACTTCAGTGAGCAGACAAAAATCCGTGCCTTCTTGAAGTGCGTATTCTAGTATGGGGTGGGGGGAGAGATGAACAATAAGTAGTCTTTATAAAGAAGTAAATTGTATTTTAGAAGGTAATACATACTATCAAGAAAAATATACCAGAGAAGGATGATAGAAAGTGTTGGGCTGGGGGTTACTGTTTTATATAAGGAGTTCTGGAAACACCTCCCTGAGATGATATTTGAACAAAGATTTGAAGGAGTGGAGGGATTAAGCCAAACTGATCTCTGTGGAAAGAACATTTCAGGCAAGAGCCTCAGGAGCAAAGGCCCTGGGGGGCTGTGTGTCTGAATTATTCGAGGAAATCAAGGAGACCAGGATGGTGGGATCAGTGTGACAGAAGGAAAGAGGCCAAATTGGGTTGGATCTTGCAGGCCATTTTGCAGACTTTTCTCTGAATATGATGAAAAGCCATTGGAGGCCTGTTGGAAAGAGCCTTCTGGTCACAGCATACTGATGCCCCAAAATACTGGTTGAGGATATCAATCAAATACCAATCCCTAAGGAGGTGAAGTGCTATTCTGGTAAAGTTTCATCTGACAATGGATTACTCTCTACCTCTATGTCTTTGAAATAATGTCATATCTAAAATACAAGACACTCTACTCTTCTTCTAAAATGTCAGATTACATGTTTTTGAGCTTTTATCAAAGCTGTGTCTATCCCTGGGGTTCAGATAGGTCTGGGCTGATGGCATGGGGCTTTTGGAAATCCATTGTGGGAGGGGTTATCAGATAACAAAGGAATTCTGGAAAGTGGAGAAGAATTAGAAGGTTATCATTATATCTGTAGTGTAGTAGAGATTTGTTGTGTGTGTGTGTGTGGACATCATACATCCTGTTTGGCCCATAGTGCCAGTTGGTTTCCTTTGTCCTAGTGTAATTATTTAACAGCATCTCTCTCTGGGAAGGAAAGCCTTAGGGACAGAAGGCACTGTGAGACACAGAGCCACGAATAGCATCGTGGGGGGGCCGAGCTACCAAAGAGTGACCCAACTATGGCATAGATGCAGGTTCCCAGTGAGAGTGGTCCTCAAAAGCAATGATGGTGCAAAATCAAACTGCTTTGCAGGCAGGGCCAGTCTACTCCCTCAGGGTCCTAGCAAGACCCAGATGACACACTCAAATTTGGATAATTTGAAGAAGGTTTAACAAAGAACCATTTACAAAGATATTGAGAGTGTGCAGAAACACTGCCTAAAGGGACCAGTGGATGAGGTGGCCGCAAGAATCTGGAAGGAAAGAGTCCCATGGAGAAGTCACCTTGAGAGCAGCAGTGACCTTCTGTCAATGAATCCGGCAGGTGGGAGGCCACCCTGCAAGGAAGGAGCCAGCTGGGGCAATGGCTGTGGTCTGAATGTTTGTGTGCCCCCAATTCATGTATTGAAATCCTAACCCCCAAAGATGGTAGTAATAGGAGGTGGGGCTGGTGGGAGGTGCTTAACCATGAAGGTGGAGCCTGATGAATGGAATCAGTGCCTTATGAAAAAGAACCCACAGAGATCTCTCTCCCCTTCTGCCATGTAAGGACACAGCGAGAAGGTGCCATCTGTGAACCAGGATGAGGGACCTCACCTGAACACGGCCATGCTGGTGCCTTGATCTTGGACTTCCCAGCCTCCAGAACTGAGAAAGAAATTTCTGTTGTTTAGAAGCTACCTGGTCTTTGTGTTTTGTTATAGTAGCCAAATGAACTAAGACAGGAAATACATAGCTTTCTCCTTCCTCCCTCTGGGGTAGGTTGGGGGCAGAGAGCCAAATGGAAGTGGGTGGAGAACCTGGAGGATCAAGTGGGAGGTGTCCAGCCCTCTGCCTTTTCAGTACATATCACCAGTGGGGGCTGAGCAAGAAAGGAAAATCCTGACAGAAGCCACCGGCCATAGGCAGACATTGTGACCAGATATGCAATACTCCTCATGAGGACCCATAGAGACAGTGAGGTGGAGACTCTTGGAAAGGAGCTGATATTCTACAAAGTACATGGAGGCTTCAAAAGGCACTGAGATAGAGGTTCTTAGGGTTACGGTGACCCGACTGTGAACTCGGGCCTCAAGAGACCCAGGGAAACAGTCATGTGTAGCTTGGAAAGATTTCTGAATTTCCAAATAGTCTTTTAGTCATGCACACATCTACCAGGGCTGCTCTCTAAGAGCACTTCCGGTCTGCTGGCTCTGTTCTCAGGGTCCCTGGGGTGGGTGTGGAGGGGCCAATGCCTAGAGGAAGGATGTTGTCATTTACTCTGTGTGGTTCTGAGTCATATGAAGAAACAATAAAGGATGCAGCTGCATACACAATTTTGTTGATTTCTCAACTGGAAGGTGATTTGATAAGCATGCTTGATGAGAAACACATGCTGTCTCAAGGGTTCATTCTTCTAATATATTATAAGTTGTTTTAGATTACATTGGGTGATTTTTATGTTATTCCTGAAAAGGCAATACTTACACATAGTTCAAAAATACAAACAACAGGGCTTCCCTGGTGGTGCAGTGGTTGAGAGTCTGCCTGCCATTGCAGGGGACATGGGTTCGAGCCCTGGTCTGGGAGGATCCCGCATGCCGCGGAGCGGCTGGCCCCGTGAGCCACAATTACTGAGCCTGTGCGTCTGGAGCCTGTGCTCTGCAATGGGAGAGGCCGCGATAGTGAGAGGCCCGCACACCGCGATGAGGAGTGGCCCCCACTTGCCGCAACTAGAGAAAGCCCTCGCACAGAAACGAAGACCCAACACAGCCATAAATAAATAAATAAAATTAAAAAAAAAAAAAGGCAAAAGAAATCTGAATGAAGTATGGTCTTAAAAAAAAAAAAAGAGCAACAAGCTTTAAAAAAAAAAAATACAAACAACATAAAAAGCCTCACTCCCACCCTTGTCACCTGTTTTGTCCCCTTCCTTTCACTCTGATAACCACTTGTTTCTTTGTGAAAATACAAGAACATATGAATGAATATTATTACTCTCTACATTTTCTTACACAAAAGGGAGTGTTCCATAAATAATGCCTTGTATCTTGCGTTTTTCTGCTTACGAATATATCCTAGAGATTACTTTGTATCAGCACATACAGCAATTCTTCACTATTTTTTTTTTTACAGCTACATAATATTCCATGTGAGAGATGTTTCACAATTTATTTAACCTATCCCCTGTTGGGGACATCATTTGGTTTGTTTGCAGTCATTTCTCTTATTAACAGTGTTTCAGTGAATAATCTGGTATACCCATCGTTTCTTATGTGGGCAGGGATATTTGCAAGATAAATTCCTAGATATGGAGTCAGTGGGTCAAGGAGTAAATGCATTTGTAAGACTGATGTATTGATATATTAATTCTTTGCTGGCTATGGTCTAGCAGTGAATTGAACAACCACATATTATTTCCAAATGAAAACCTCCAAAGATGATAATAAATGCTGAGTCCAGATAGAAACTTTAGTCAGTGTAGAGTGCTGCTTCTTAAGAAGGATGAACGTCTCGGAGTGTTTATGTATCCCTGAATGCAAACTTGATGTGTACTCCGAGAACCCAGTTTGAAGAAAATCTAGACATTTGGTTATTACTGCAGATAAACACTACACCCCACCTCCAAAGAAACAAATTTCTTAATTATTTAAAAGACTCCAGCTTTTAATTCCAATGGTCTAGAGGTTTCAGGGGAAAAAGGTAAGGTAATCTGAGAGCTGGGAATTCATCCATCAGGGCAAGTTTTGTGTTGATTGATAGAAGCCCTAGGGTTCCAAAGATAGTCTGAAAAATCCTCTCATTCCTTGCAACAGGCATACACTTCAAAATTACACAGTAAAATAAATCTTTATTTTGCAAGTAACCATGGACTCTGGGAAAAAAAAAAAAAGGAAATCCAAACAAAACACACCATTAACAATAACGACCAAATGTGAAAAAAATCACTTTCCAGTGTTTTTGCTAATACAGAGCAATGTGGGTTTTTAAACGACCATAGGGCCTTCTCAGGACAGACACCCCACTCCCACCCCCCTACCGTGTTCTCTGCCTGCCTCTTGTTTGTAGAAAACCTTTAGCTTCCTAGGCCTTCTTCAAGTTCCAAAGAATAAATTTAATCAGGGAAGTGAGAAAATGCAGAAACAGAGGAAAACACTCAAGTGAGACAAAATAAAAACAGTTTAGCCATTAAACAAAGTCGAGCATATTTAGTTCCTCCCCAAGGGCTCTAGATAATATTCTGAGCCATGTCCTTTGAGCTGTTTTGCAGAGACTGAAACCCCCACCAGGTGGAAGAAGTTAACTGTATGCTGCCCACAAGTCCATTGACCCCAGACCAGTTGGAACCAGAGGAAGATGATATTGGCTCTCAATTACCTCACCTCCAACCAATCAGAAGAATGTCCATGAGCTGATCACATACCCTGCAACCTCCTCCCTCCCTCTGTCCTTAAAAACCTTTCCCTGACAACCATCAGGGTGTTTGGTTCTTTTGAATATTAGCCACCCAGATGCCTTGTTTGGTGCTTACAATAAATGCTGAACTTTCCTTCACCACAACCCAGAGTCAGTAAATTTGGTTTTGCTGCACCAAGGTGAGTGGACCCAAGTTTTGTTCATAACAAGCTGAGGGAAGTTGTTCTCATAAAAGAAAAACACAAGAAGTCCTGGCCTTTTAAAGGTTGTGAAAATAGACTGTGCAGTAAAACTTAGCTATTAAAGATCCTCAGGAGAAGAATGGGTTTAGCCCCATGAAACACCCAGTTAGCTGAGAACTTTTCTTACCAATCTCCAATATTTTGGTTTTAGCCATTTTTGTTTGTGGCTAAAGGTTTGCACTGCAGGGCAGGGCTGGGGTTGGGATGTATTTGAAAAAAACATGTTGAAGTTACATCTTGAGTACAAGCTACACTCAGGAAGTGACACTCAACCATTTTCTGCAGTTGAGTGGAGATGTGGTGAGAATGTGGTAGATAGTTTAAGAAAGACTGAAAACCATTGTGACTTAGAGTGTGTTATGTACTTCCTGGCCTTGTGAAGCTGGTATCCTGAATAGAATGTGAATCCTTTCTGCATGAATCAGGCCATCACCATAAACTTGGGTTATTGTAGTGTCCTGCAGGTGTATCAGGTTGTTATTCCTGTTGGTGGCCTCAGAGGATGAGGTTTTGAGTGACTTTCACAGTTTTTCTGTGTGATATACAGTTGTGCAGTGGCTGATCAGTTCTCTTTCCATGATGGTCAGTCTTCACAGTGCCTTTCTGGGCTCCAAGATCCACCCCAGTTCCACTATGTCTCTGTCTTGTAACCTTAGCTAACAAGATGGACCTTCTCCTGTCTGTCAGAGGACAAAGCACACAGCTCCAGGACTGTTGTAAACAGTGGTCCTCCTGTTAAAACATCTCTGCAATCTCACCCTCTTTTCAACACTTCTTCCTGTTAATATTAATATTACAGAGACTCATTTTCATTTACAGGTAATTCACTGGAGAGTAAATGTTCAATTTTTAAAAATATAATAGCACTAGCATTTTGATTAATTATATTCAATATCAATTAATGGTTTTAATACGTATAAGTTATTTGGTGTCATTCCTATAATGAAACAGAACAAAGTGTTTCCCACCTGAGTCATGTGTTGTCCATCGCAAGTGGTATGCTGGTCTTCACTGTGGGTGGCACCATGGAGCTACAGTCTTCACAGTTCAATGCCTTTTGTACAGTATTGTCTATAGGAGTCAATGCCTTGAACTGGATGGGTCTTAAGTTACTTGGTCTCTGCCATAGTCAGAGTTCTTAGATATGTAAAACAGAATTATCTCCCAATAGTGCATTATAAGAAATTAAGTTCCAGAATTTCTAGGAGGGTGAAGGAATTAAGAAAGAACCAGGAATAATATCTAGATTACACCACTGGTTCAGTAGAGAGCTTACTGCCCAGATTTCTGCACAAAGGAACTGAAATCTGGACCATGAGGTATGAAATGGGCTGGCTTCATATCAGATCCAGGAGAAATGGGAGGAAGCTGCACTACAGAATGTAAATGCCATGGGGGGCAGGGTTTTTCTTTTAACATTTTTATTGAGATATAATTCACACATCATAAAATTAATCCTTTTAAAGTATACAATTCAATGTATATTTTTAGTACAGTCACACTTTTGCAGCAACCTCACAATCTAAATTTAGAACATTTTTATCAGCCCCAAAAGAAACCTCATACCCATTGGCAGTCACTCCCCATTGCCCCTACAATCCCGCCCTAAGCAACTGAAATGGAGCATGACCCTGTGGGGCCCTCCCTTGTACAAATCCTTTCCATGTCCCATGTCTCTTGTTTGTAGGAAATAGGCTTCATTCAGCCTCCTTGACCTTCCCTGAGTTCCAAAGGGCAGATTCAAATAATTGCTAATCAGGGAAGGGAAGGAATGCAGAAACAAGGGAGGAACAGTCAAGAAAAAATAGTACAACCTTGGGGCAGGGTCCTGGTTCCTCCTCAAGGAATGTGTCTAACAATACCTTTGAGTTCTTCTGCTGGAAACAAGGCCCCCACCCAGGTGGAGGATGGTGACTTCAGGCTGAACACAAGATTCCTGGACCACCACCCTGTTACCTCCCCACCAACCAATCAGAAGAAAGTCACTACCCTGTAGCCCTCACCCCAAATTTTGTCTATAAAAACTTCTCCCTGAAAACCATTAGAGAGTTCAGGTTATTTGAGCATGAGTCACCTTTTCACTTTGCTTGGCCCTGCAATAAACCTTTTTCTGTTCCAAACTCTGACATTTCGGTTTGTTTGGCCTCACTGTGCTTGGGGCACACAAACTGGCGTTTGGTAACACAACCAGTAATCTACTTTCTGTTTCTATAGATTTGCTTGTTCTGGACATTTCATATAAATGGAATTATACAATATATGGTCTTTTGTGACTGGCTTTTTTCACTTAGCATAATGTTTTCAGGGTTCAACAATGTTATAGCATGTGTTAGTACTTCATTCCTTTTTATGGCTGAACATTATCCCATTGCATGGGTATGAAACCGAACAGGACACTGTGGGACTCCTGGGCATGGAAGCCTTTCTGTGTCCCCCGTTTCTTGTTTGTAGGGAACAGCCTTCCGCCTCCATGACCTTCCCTGAGTTCATAGGGCAGGTCCAAACAGTTGCTAACCAGGGAAGGGAGGGGATGCAGAGATAAGGGAGGAGCAGCCAAGAAACAATAGTGCAGCCTTGGGGCAGGGTCCTGGTTCTGCCTCAAGGGATACACATAACAATATCTTTGAGCTCTTTACAGAACTAAAACCCTCAACAAATGGAAGATGTTAGTGTTCTTCATTCCAGAGAAGACCACCTGAGGCCAGATTAAAGGAATGCACACCCTGCACACACCCTAATCCTTACCAGCAGCCCCACCCTTGAACAACTGCTACAAAACTCCTCACCAAATCCTCCCGGGTAGGGACACACAATTTTGAGGAGCACGAGTCTTCGGTGTTCCCCTTTGTCTGACGAAGCAATAAAGGTATTCTTTTCTACTTCACCCAAACTTTGTATCCAAGATTCGATTTGGCACCAGTGCACAGAGACCAAGTTTTCAGCATCAGGTACATCACATTTTGTTTATACATATATTAGTTGATGGACATTTGGGTTGTTTCTACTTTTTGGTTATTATGATAATGCTACTATGAACATTGGCTGGGCAGGGATTTTCATCTGGTTTGTTCACTGCTGATATAGTAGTGCTGGCATATGGTAAACTCAACACAGGTATTAATTAAGCAAATTGAAAAAATGAATTAATAGTTGTCTGATGAAGACATAAGTTTTCCTTATATAGTAAGCATGAATAAAATATTTTTGTTTGAACATTAAATATGGCATAGTTTCTTTCTTCTTTCCCTTCCTTCCTTCCTTCCCTCCTCTCTTTCTGTCTCTCTGTCTCACTCTCTTTCTTTCTTACTGAAAAAAAGATCCTTATCTTACACTACTCACAAAAATTAACTCAAAATAGATTAAAAACGTAAATGTAAGACCTGAAACCATGAAGCGCCTAGAAGAAAATGTAGGAAAAGGGCTCCTTGATATGTGTCTTGGCAACGATATTTTGGATATAGTACCTAAAGCACAAGCAACAACAACAAAAATAAGCAAAAGCAGCTACATCAAACTAAAAAGCTTCTGCACAGCAAAAGAATCAATCAACAAAGTGAAAAAAACCCTGTGGAATGGGAAAAAATATTGGCAAACCATATATCTGATAAGGGGTTAATATCTAAAATGTATAAATAAGTCATACAACTCAACAGCAAAAAACAAATCAAATAATCCAATTTAAAATGATTTCACTTGTATGTGGAATCTAAAAACAAAAATAATAAACTCATAGAAAAAGAGATTAGATTTATGGTTACTAGAGGCAGGGTTTTGGGGGAGAGGGAATTGGAGAAAGGTGGTCAAAAGGTACAAAATTCCAGTTACAAGGTAAATAAGTACAGTTGACCCTTGAATAGCATGGGTTTGAACTGTGAGGGTCCACTTATATGCAGATTTTTTTCAATAAATATAGTACCTATATTTTCATTTTACAGATCTTTACATTAACTACATATGGGGAAAATTTGTTTTCAGAGACCACAATATGGAGACTAGAAAGAACCAGGGTTTGAGTGCTGATTCCATCCAAACTATTTCAGCTTCCTGCCCTTGGGTGAGTCTTTTATCAGTTCATTTGTTTTACTTCAGAGATAGCAGTATGTGGTTTTTTGACTACATGGCAGTTGATCCCTAACCTCCACATTGTTCAAGTGTCAACTATACTAGGGATGTAATGTACAGCATGATGACAATAGTTAGCACTGCTGTATGATATACATGAAACTCCTAAGAGTTCTCATCACAAGGAAATTTTTTTTCTCTTTTTTCTCTCTCTCTTTTTTTTGTATCTATATGAGATGATGGAAGCTAACTAAACTTATTGTGGCAGTCATTCTATAATATATGTAAGTCAAACCATTATGCTGTACATCTTAAATTTATACAGTGATGTATGTCAATTATATCTCAATAAAACTGGGAAAAATTAAGACAAACACACTGAAAAAAAAATGAGATTTTGAAATTCCACTCTGGCTGTGTAATTCTGAGCAACAGCATTTTTTTGGTGTCCAGTGTGCCACCCTATCATTCTAAAAGGAAAAATGGTTAACTGAGTGTGAAATTTAAATGAGATAATACTGCATATAATAATGCATGTATGGGATAATATAGGCACACATTAAAGTGTTAAAAAAAAAAGGAGGTAGTTTCTTTACTCTTACCTTTAGGCTGTTTATAGCTGGTAGCTGGAAAACCAAGCTCTAGGACTGTATGTAAAATATGATCAAATAATTTATGAATGAGGACCTAGTGAAATTCTAATTTTAGTTTATTCACTATTCACTCACTCCTGCTACTACACTTCTGTCAATGAGCTTATATCATGATGTGCATAACAATCAATTATCCTTAGTTAGTAAGAATTCTTTCTCCAGAATAGAATATAGACCTGTACAGGGCAGACACCTTGGCTTTAAAGTCTTTATATTCTTAGAATATAGTCCACAGCCAGGTGCATAGAGTAGGTTCAATGCATAGTTTTGAAGTGTGAACATGAATGAACAAGTAAATTTTTGTGACATTAACTTTAGTGTTTATAGACCATTTTCTTTTTTGTGAATAGTTTTCACACTTAATTATAAACTATGCATTTATATATATATGTATGTGTATGTATACAACTGTATATATTTTGTCTGCATCATATATACAAAAGCATATGTACAATCTGCTCAATATATTTATGATTGTACCTGTACTTTTAGCAGAAGACTTAAAGCAAACAGTGATACATGTCATAAGTAGTTTAATAGCTAGGAAAAGATAGTAATACATACTATGACAATGACAATCATCTATAAAGCAAAGCAGAAAAAATTGTCTATTCCTGAGGGGAGATAACTGAACAGATCATTTAAAGGGTCAGTTTGTCTTACATCTTATAACCATTTTACCTTTTGGGAAATTTTTTCTAGGTGAATTTCAACTTCTCCAGAGGTATTGATACAAATGCAACAAGTAGTATGAGCAATAGCACAAACAACTCCTTGTTTAGCCAGCATAGAATCTAAGGCAACCCTGTTATCTAACATTACTTGGGCTAAGGAGTTTAGGCATGTCTGTTGTGCTGCAATGATTTTTGCAGTCTTCTTGGCTATTTGAGCAATGGTGATGATAGATTTCTAATCATATTTTTCTTTATACATACTCCTGCATTAGGAACCAAGATTCCCAAAAGACTTTGCCACCAGGTTTCTTGGTATTCTGCTAACATGGATCTCTTGACTCTGTAATGAAGAGAAAAAGGAGGTTAATCTGTTTCCTTATATACAGACAATGCATAATATAAACCCAATAAAAATAAACCTTCTATTTTCCAGCTATGAAGACATATATGTGCCCATCCTTGGGAAGGTGTGTCAATTTCAGTATCACATGTGAAGACACAAAGTGACCCCTCCCAGGGTGCTCTTATTGGAAGTTTTGTCAACACAACATCAAACCATGGGTCATTTCTCTTGCAAGGTTTCCAAAAGTCATTTGTGTGGTATTTAACATGTGGGAGTTGCTGGCATAATTTACTCACGTTTTACTCTTTAAGACTTTATTCAGTTTAAGTAAGCGAAAAAACAAAGTAGTCTGGGGTTATTGTGCTTGATCTCTAAGGATTGAGGATGGTATCAGACAAGGACTGGACATGTTAATCTGTTGAAAAATTTGAACCTGTAAAGTTAGGGAGGTCGGTCTAGGTGGATGGTAACATTAGGAAGACCTGAAAATTTGGTGACAGGTATTATGAGAGGCTTATATCAGTCTTGTATTGACCTGGGAATTTGATGACAGATCCAACAATTGGTTAGACTGCCCTCAGTAGCTATACTTTGTGACAACGTTACTAAAGAATTTTCTTTCCGTCCTGTATATTGGGGCAAGAGTTAGCTAGAAGTAAAACAATAGCTTTCAGTTTTGACAGGGAGGTAAACATTTGGTAAACAGTTCAACTGAACTAGTAGGATGGATCATACAGGCTTGGCCCAGATTCTTGGATTACAGCTGTCTACGACTGCTGTCGCCTTCTTCTCATCTTGTGATCCTTAAAAAAAATTAGGTTACTTCATGTTACATTTAGAAATATTTAATTCGTAAGCACTTGTTTTTAATTCAATCAAAAACAGCTCTTTTACCATCCAGAGGTAGAAACATATATTTGTAACCTACATACAGACATCTAGATAGACATAGAGATCGCATAGTTTTCATTTTAAAACTTAGTCATGAATCATGCTTTACAATATAAAACTCATTTGCTCATAAATAATAGTAAGAATAAGTTTACTTGCTTGAGTTTTCAAAGGCCTTTTTTTTTTCTTTTAGTTTTAGGTTCTACTAATTGAGTCAAAGCCATAGTCTCAGGCAGTGTGGGATGTGTTTACATTTCAAGGACATGATAAAATAGTTACAGCTTTAATCTTTCTCCTAGGAATAGTTTTGTTCTCTCAGGGTGAGAAGTTTGAAAAACTGTTTTATCAAGCTAACTTTCTCTAACTGCATACACAAAAACCAGTTTGGGAATGTCAAAAGAGCCCCATCTTGGTCATTTCAGGGTGAGAGAATTATTGTACTTACAAGTATTGGGTCCATCTCAATTGTACATGAATTCAGCTGGAGTTCCAGTGGGTGGCTGGGAGATGGTAGGCTTTAGAAGCACAATTTTCCATTTTCTTTCAGTTTCATTTTTCTGTAAAGTACAAATCTTTCCAATTTTAAGCCACATTAAAAAAGATTAGCCAACTCAGTTCACTCCAAAGTTCCCTCTAGGTCTTTCCTTCCTAGAAATGCCCTCTAGGTTCCTTGCTTAGAAATTCCCCTTACGTCCTCTGCCTAAGAACTTCCTACGAGGTCCCCTGCTAGGAACTCCCCTCTAGCTCCTCTGCTTAGGAAATTCCCCCTAGGTCCTTTTCATCTAGGAAATATACTGGTACCCCCCTTAAGACTCCAAGTCTTAAGATAATAGCTCAAATAAAAGTTTTGGAACATTACCCAATACAAGGAGATCCAGATATCAGGAAAACCTCACTGAAGCACCTGAAGAGTGATGTGAAGCTGGGAGTAGGAGGGGCAGGGGTGCTCACAAGGGGCCCATGCTTGGTACCAAAGTAGACTACAGGTGATTTTTTCTGATAACCAGCAGACTATATCAAACAATGTCGATGGAGATAATCAATAAACAATCTATAATAGGAATAGAAAAGAGTTTTATTTGAGCCAAACTGAGGACTATAGCCCAGGAGACTCAGGCTCAAGAAGTAGTTGAATTGTGTTCCACTGGACTACAAAATGGGGGAGTCTTATAAAGGCAAAACCCCCCAACTTACATGTCATTTGTCAAGAATCATAATTGGAGCTGGCAAGAAGTAAGGATGCTTGATAAGCAAGGATTGGTTGGGGTCTGAAATGGTTGCATAGTTACAAGGGGAGAACTTGGGATCATAAATTTGCAGTTGGCAGCTGGCAGCAGATGTTGTTTTGAGAATAGTTGATGGTGTCCTTGAGTCTGATTCAGTTCAGAAAATTCAGTTCTCAGTGTTGCAGGACTGTGTCTGAAACCACAGTGGCCACCAGGCTTCATTTTGGATGCCTGGACCACAGTTATTCCATTTTGATTTTTAAATGCATTCTTTTCTTTAATAGTTAAAGCAAATGTACAATGTATGTTAGAATAGACCACAAAACAGGCTGTTCTAGTTAGCATAAAGTTTAAGTTAAATAGTGTATAAGCCAGAATGACTTCCTCATACCTTGATATGGGAAAATTTCTTCCAACCAGTTTTAATGATTATAAGTTTAAAATATGTTGTAATTCCCAGTTCTTCGGATTTTTGTCCTTTATCTTCTAACATCAAGAATAATATTTTGGGGCTACCCTGGTGGCACAGTGGTTGAGAGTCCGCCTGCCAATGCAGGGGACACGGGTTCGTGCCCCAGTCTGGGAGGATCCCACATGCCGCGGAGCTCCTGGGCCCATGAGCCATGGCCGCTGAGCCTGCATGTCCGGAGCCTGTGCTCCGCAGCGGGAGAGGCCACAGCAGTGAGAGGCCCGCCTACCGCAAAAAAAAAAAAAAAGAATAATATTTTATTCAAATTCCAGAAGTTATTGTAAGAAAATCTTAAGGGATGTGCCCAGAGGACTTTTTTTTTTTTTTTACCATAACATAGCAAAAGATTGGAAATAGTTGAAATTGAGATAATGATCAAATAAACTATGGTAGGACAATACTATGGAAGACTATGCATTATTAGAAATACTACTTATGAAGAATTTTTGGTTTTATTTTTAATCTTGTGGCCACATTGCGCAGCTTGAGGGGATCTTAGTTCCCTGACCAGGGATCGAACCCACGCCCTTGGCAGTGAGAATGCAGAGTCCTCACCATTGGACCGCCAGGGAATTCCCTGAAGAATTTTTAAAGAGGGTAAAGTATCTGTGTTAAAATCCTAGGGTATAAATGTTAGGAAAATCATATATATATATGTATACATAACAACAAATTGTTAATATTAATGATATTTATTTCTGAGTGAAGTTATGAGTAATTTAATTTTTGTCTTTGAAGCCTTCTTAATTTAGAAAATTACATATGAGCACAAAGTTGATATTATAAAAAAATTATTTGTAGAGCTGTTACTTTTCAAGAAGGGATATCTTTCTAAAAGATAAATTTGAACTTTGCTTAGACTACTAATTATTAAGTAAAATAATCAGAATTTTACAATTTATTATGAAATATAAATATGAAATATTATGAAATAAATTTAGTCTCAGAAAACAAAACAACCAAGATGTTCTTCAGTAGTGGAATGGAAAAATAAACTGTGGTACATCCGGACTATGGAATATTATTCAGGGCTAAAAACAAATGAGCTATCAAGCCATGAAAAGACATGGAGGAACCTTAAATGGAGGTTATCAAGTGGAAAAAAAAATCTGAAAAAGCTATATGCTGTATGATTCCAACTATATGGCATTATGGAGAAGCGAAAACTATGGAGACAGTAAAAAGATCAGTGGTTGCCAGAGGTCAAGGGGAAATGAATGATGAATAGGGAGAGCACAGAGGATTTTTAGAGCAGTTAAATTATTCTGTATGTTACTATGATGGGGGTTACATGTCATTATGTATTCGTCAAAACCTGTTCAGTATGCAGCACCAAGGATCAATCTTAATGTAAACTATGGCCTTTGGGTGATTATAATGTGTCAATGTAGGTTTCTGGATTGTAACAAATGTGCCCCGCTGGTGGTGGAGGTTGAGGGTGGGCAATGCAGCAATGCAGTGGATGCGTGGGAGAAGGGGGTATATGGGAACTCATTCTTTTCTGCTCAGTTTTGCTGTGAATCTAAAATGACTCTAAAGGCTTGTTTATTAAAAAAAAAATTAGAAAATCAGTGAATGATTTTCAGTACCCTTACTTTCCGTGAATTCTATTTGGTGCTTTCTTTTGAGTGTTCTGTTTATTTTGTTTTTAGCCTGCTCTGAAAAATGCTATGTTGAGAAAACATCATTTCACAGTTGCCTCTTAGATATTCAAGAATGTGTTCCTCCTCCCAGCTGAGATATTTGACCTTTAGCCTCTCTGTGTTGGAATATAAGAATGGAAAGCACAAGTGTCCCAGGGAATCAAGTAAACATCTTATAAGAAAATCCGTTGAGAAAATTTTGGCATGATTTTTGGGTTGTTCTGGGTGGTTTGAAATGCATAGGTGGAATGACTAATGTATAAACTTTGCCCAAGTTGCTATGAGTGGGCTAAATTTGACACCAATGAGTGTGCTTTCCTGTTGTCTTTGAAATTCAGCATCTATTCACCCTTCTTCTGGGGATGATATCCTGATTGTCCTGTAGAGAACTTCCCCTCATGTGGACCTCTACCCCCACCCAGTTCAGGCAGCAGGAGACTCAGACCTGGTCTAACAAAGCATGCCAGGACCTGGCCACAGGGATCAGCTCAGAGCTAATGGCAAGGATTTTCTTAAGTGATTGGAATGAGGGGTGTGTGTGTGTGTGTGTGTGTGTGTGTGTGTGTGTTTTCTCAGCTAAGAGGCAGTATGGTGTAGAAGAGCATGCATTCTGCACCCCATGGCTTGGGTTTGAATCCCAGTTGCCCAGTTCCACTACCCACTGGCTTGGTGACCTTGGGTAAGTCATTCATTCTTTCTGAGTCTCAGTCTTCCCCTGTAAAATGGGGCCAAGAATGCTCCCTATCTCATGGATTGTTATGGGGATTGAATGGGTTAATATTTGTAAAGCCTGGCATGATGTTTTTCTCCTCCATGTTTTCACTTGGGCATGTGATGGGCATCTCAAATTTAACACTCTCCAAATGAATTCTTCTTTCATTGTCTTCTGCAGCTCAGCGAATGACATCTCCAGCCTTCCTGCTGCTCAAGCCAAGAATCCTTGGAATTGTCTTTGACCTCTCTCTTTTTCTCTCTCTGTCTTTTTCCGGCTGCGCTGCACGGCATGTGGGATCTTAGTTCCCTGACCAGGGATCAAACCTGTGACCCCTGCAGTGGAAGTGCGGAGTCTTAACCACTGGACTGCCAAGGAAGTCCCTCTCTTCATCTCTTTACTCCATAAACAACTCTCAGTTCTGCCTTCAAAATATATACACAATTCAGCCAACATCCACTGAAGTCAACGTGGTTCAAGCCACCATCATCTCCCGTCTGGATTACGGCACCATAGCCTCCTAAACGTTCTCCCTGCTTCTGCTCTCACGCACTTTAGTTTATTCTCAACAAGCAGCCAGAGTAAGAGTAAGCCAGAGTAAGCCAAGTCAGATAATGTCACTCTTCTGCACCGTGAGTGTCCATCTACCCTCCCTACCCCCCACACGTGCCATCAGATCTCCAGCCTCTTCTCCCACTTCCTCTCATCTTGCTCTCTCTGCACCTGGCACCTCTTATCTGCCCTTGCTCTTTTCTTCCCTCTGCTGGGACCCTGTTTCCCCCCATATCTTGTGGCTACCCCACCTTCCTCAGATCCTTACTCAAATGTCATCTTCTCAGTGAGACTTTCCTTAGTCCTCATTCCAATGTTGCAATCCTCTCTCCCACCTCCCTTGTCCTTATTCATTCCCTGATTATTTTGTTTCCTAGCTCTCATCGTTACCTCACATGCCCTATGGTTTACTTACATATTTTGTCCATTATATGTCTGCCCCCTCCCATTAGAATATAAGTTCCATAAGGATTGAATTTTTTAAACTGCTGTATACCCAGTACCACAAACAGTTCATGGAAATGCCTTCAACGTATACAGTGATGTATGTCAATTATTTCTCAATAAAACTGGGGGAAAGAGGTTGAAAAACTGAAACAGTTCATGGAACATAGTAGGTGCTCGATGAATATTTAATGCATGAATGGATGAATATATGAATGAAGAAAGATTTGCATTGAAGTGTGATATTCATCAACGGGCAGTTTTGTAGTGTCTACTAGGTGTCAGAGACTTGCTAGTCATTGGGATCATACCTGAGAAAAAGACTGCTTCGAATTAAAGTCTAGTGTAGGGCTTCCCTGGTGGTGCAGTGGTTGAGAGTCCGCCTGCCGATGCAGGGGACAGGGGTTCGTGCCCCGGTCCGGGAAGATCCCGCATGCCGCGGAGCGGCTGGGCCCGTGAACCATGACTGCTGAGCCTGCGTGTCCGGAGCCTGTACTCTGCAACGGGAGAGGCCACAACAGTGAGAGGCCCGCGTACCGCAAAAAAAAAACAACAACAAAAGAAACAAGTCTAGTGTAGGGCAAGAGGAATGAGGAAACTGATCAAAAACAAACAAATGAACAGAGAAAACAACCAGGAAGTATAGGGTGCATATGGAAACTCATGACAGGAATGAGAGAGCTTGTAAAAGATTCTAGACATGGGGTGTGTAAGCTGTCATCTGAAAGTTCAGGAAAGAGCAAGGAACTAGATGAAGGAGGTGGAGTGTGGGGAGAGCTGAGAAGTTGCCAAATCTGTTAGGCTAAGGTTAACCCTAACTGAGGAAGTGGTTGTGTTGATTTATCATAACAAGCAAGCCAGGGCACTACAAAAAGAGCAGACAGCTCAAGTGAATTAAAAACAATCCAAGGCATTCTGCCAAGTCCTATTAAATCTGTTTCATTGACAATACAGAATAAAGAGTGAATGACGTGGCCTTGTTATGTTTCAAGATATGGGAGGAGAAATCGTGCAGCTTTCCTTTTCACAAGACTACGAGAAGAAAAAAAACCCAGATGACAGGCTGTGCTGTGTTTGACATCAATGAGTGGGTGTTTCTGTTGTTTTTGATATTCAGCATCTATTCACCCTTCTTCTGATTTGAAAACACGTTAGGGAGACAAACGCCTTCCTAGGAAAACAAGTACACCCTGAGCTTCCCGGTGATACTCAGAGCCTCATGGCTGCCATGGATGCATGCCCAAGAACGTGTTTCCAGAAGTTCTCACGCTGGACCACAAACCCTCTGTGAGAACAAGTTGAGTCTGTCAACTCTGGGCCAGCACAGAGTGGGAACCCATTAACTGTCTGCTGCCTAAGGACGTAGAGGTAGTGTTGGTAGGACAGGCTTGAAATGAGATTGTCTCAGTTCAAAACCCTTCTTGATTAACTAACCATGGCCAAATTGCTTACCTTTCTAAGCCTCTGATTCCTCATCTGCAATATGGAAATACTAAAATATTTACATGATGACAATATTGTAGGCTATTGTACACAAAGGATTCAACACTAATTGATGTTAGTAATTATTACTGAAGGAGGAAAAAGAAGAATTATGTAATTAATCATAGCCTCTCCGCTCCCCTCCCTTCAACACTGCACTTTACTTCTCAGATGAACAACAGATGCCCACTCATGGGTGGGTTTTAGCTGGTGAATCTGATGGAGAGGGAGTTGTTCATTCTGCAGGCATTGCTTGAGTGCCAACTGCATACTAGGCATTGTCCTGGTGCTAGGACAAAACATAAGCTCTTGTGGAGCCGGGCTTCTGGTGAGAGGCGTGGGAAGAGGAGGAAGCCCCTTTTCTACAGGCTGTATCGCGCGGAAGTTGGCTGCTCTTTGCTTTATGCGTACACTCCCAGGTTCTTACAGCCAGCCTAAACACTGGGAGAGTACCGGATAAGATGCCCAGCTCAAAGAGCTACCTAGGGATGGAGAGTTGGGATTTGAGCCTGGGCTTAGGGTTTTGGGAAAGGATATATGGCCTGGCAGGGACCACATTTGCACAGTGAGGAGGAAAGAGCAGAAATTTGAATATATATATATATATATATATATATATATATAAAATATATTATAACTACTTTTAAAGCTGTCAGAGATTAGAAAAAAAGGCTGGAAGGAGAAATACCAAAATGCTAATGGTAGTTGGGTTAGGGTTTTGGAATGGAAGTAGAGGCAATGTTCTTCTTTTCTCTATTCCCAGTTGTTTAAATGTGATTGTATTACTTGCATGATTTAAAAATGACTCATGAAGCTGACCAAGGAAAATAAGAGCTTGAAACCCACATTCTAGGACCAGCACTTCCACTAACCAGGTGTGTGGCCTGGGGGTGGTCACTCCTCTGGTGCCCCAGACATTCCATCGTCTGCCCCCAGTTTGCCCTACAGTTCTGTTTCCATGTCTCTCTCCCTTTTGCAAATCTGCCTTGCCCTTCCACAGACTCATCTAGTGTCACTGTCTCTCCAAAGCCTTCCGAAAATCTATTCTGACTCACCGCCATCCTTCCTGTCCTCACGCAGCTCCCCCATTATTAGTGCTTCTTTGTTGAATCCTTGCTAAGGGGTCACTCAGCTATTCTCTCTATATGTCACCTGATTCAATGCTCAAAATAATTCAGTGATGCACGTAGATATTTTTAAGCCAACTCTACAGAAGATGAACTTGTCCTTCAGAGAAGTTTTCTTACTTGTCCATGTGGCAGGGATCACTCAGGTCTACCTGATCAGAGAGCCTGTGTTCTTTTTTTCTTTTTTTAAAATTAACTTTTTGATCATTATTTCTATTGTTATAACATTATGGTTGAAGTATATGGGCAATTAAATTTCCACTTCAGGAAATATGTTGAAGCTTTTTTTTTTTAATTGAAATACAGTTGATTTACAATTCTGTGTTAGTTTCAGGTGTATAGCAAATTGATTCGGTTATATATATGTATTTTTTTCAGATTATTTTCCATTATAGGTTATTACCACGTATTGAATATTGTTCCCTGTGTTAATGGTTAATCCTCATTGCTTATCTATTTTATATATACGTAAGTACGTATTTGTTAATCTGTAACAGTATGTATCTGCTAATCCCATACTACTAATTCATCTCTCCCCCTCCCTTTCCCCTTTGGTAACCATAAGTTTTGTTTTCTATGTCTTAATTCCTGCAGACCTAGTCTCAAGCAAAACCCTGGTCTAGTTGGAGAGGACACCTTGAAGAAATTCTCTGGTCTGGGTGATCCACACCGGAGATTTTGTGTTCTGTATTGTCCCAGGAGATCCACTGGCATCTGTGTTCTTCTGCTGGGAAAGTGTACAACTTGGAGACCTAACTCAGTTTGGGAGCTCAGTGGGGTCAGGAAAGGCTTTCTGAGGAAGTCACGTTGAAGGAACTCAGCAGGGGTTGGGTAGGGGTGGGAAGGTAACGGCATCTGTGAAGGCCCAGCATCAGGGAAGAGCTTGGGTTGGCTGGAGACAGAGAGAAGGGCCCCAGGACAGGAGTGCCATAGGGGCTGGGGGGCGAGGTGCCCTTGGAGGCTGGAGGCTTCCATGCCTGCTTTCTGTGAATAGAGCAAGTGGGAGTTGGGGTGGGTAAAGTAACCAGAGTTAGGTTTCAAAAACTACATCTTCACAAAGCGTGGCTTAAAAGAAGGAAACCCTCGCTGACTGGCTTTTCTTTAGCTTCCTGACCCCTTAACAACACCCTGGGAACCTCTGATGTCCCCACCCCATCCTCCCTCCTGGTCTCCTGAGCTGCACTGGCCCCACCCACTCTCAGCAGGTGACTTTCTCTATTCACTGAGAAGCAGTCAGAAGCCACCGTCCACACGTAGTTGCTGTCAGCAAATCCACCAGCCCTCCTCCCCTAAAGCTATGTCCTCCACCTTCCTTCCATGAGGGCTGGAGCACCTGCCACACCAGCTCGTGCCTGGGATTCCTCTCACCTACATGCGAGCTCTTCCGCTACAGCAATTTCCCCTCTTCTGCATTATCAGTTGTTGCCTGTCCACTGGGTTACCCTGTCATCCTTCAAACATATTATACAGGTCTCTGCTCAATATCAAGTCCTCAGTTCCTTTTGACAAAAAAGGCTCTTCCAAAAAAAGTCAGCCAACTTACTGAAGCCACCTTCTCTTCTCACATACTCTCATCAACCTACTCGCATCCGGCTTTGTCCTGGACCTTCCTCTAAAACTGCTCCTGCCAGCTGCTCCAGTAACTCCCAAGTGGCCCTCCCTCTGGTGTCAGGGGTCTCTCTGCCCAGTTCTCTTTGCAGGAGCTCTCCTCATCTTTCTGATCTCTCTGCACACATGCCCCATGGTGGAAACCTTTCCTTCTGTGTCCGCAGACACTTTCTACATGATCTCATGTATCCTCTTGGCTTTAAAAACTAACTATATGAGAAAGGCTCCCATATTTATGTCTCCAGGGTTGAACCCTTGCCTGAATACCAGATATTTATACCCAATTAGCTATCGATGTCTCCTCTTGGGGATCTAATAGGCATCTCAAACTTAACACCTCCAAAACCAAATTCTTTCTTCACACCTTTTCCCCCAAACCAAATCTATTTCACCCCTAGTTCTCCCTTTGCTATACAGGGCAATGCTGTCCTTTCTCTGGTCAGTTACTCAAGCCAAAATTCCATCTTAGACCCCTCTCTTTCTGGTAAACCCCACATCCAACTCATCGGTAAATGCCGTTGCTTATGCTTTCAAACTACATCAAGAATCAACTTCCTTTTTTCTTTGCTGCTTTTGTTACTATTCTCCTGGTTAAAGTCATCATAACTGGTCTCCATCTTTCTCTCCTTGCTTTCTCACAATTTATTCTCAATGCAGAAGCCAGATTGAGCCTTTAAAATGTCATGCCTGATCAAGTCAATCAGTGACCTTGAATAGGTTAAAAATAAAATTCACAGTCCAAGAAGTCCTATCTTGTCCTACAGGGCCATGGGTGACCTGGCCTCCTCTTACCCTCTGAACTTCTCTCCTGTTCTGCCTCCCTCACTCTTGCATCCCAGCTCCAATGGCATCCTTGCTGCTTCTGGAACAGGCCAAGGGCTTTTCTGCTTCAGGGCATTTGCACCTGCTCTCCCCTCTGTCTGGAAATTGTTTGCCCCAGGAAGTCTCTTGGCTTGATCTTCCACTTGCCTTAGGTCTCTGCTGAAATGTCACAGATGCTCCTAGTGCTAGGAAACCTTGAGAGAGGCAATGTAGGGGGCATCTGGGAAAAGCTACTGGATTATTTATTGAACCACTACTTTGAGTACTTACTGCATGACAGACACTTCCAAGCAACACCTCATGGATTACAAAACTGCATCCCCTCCACAGCCTCAGGGAGCAGGTAGGAATAGCTAACACTTAGTGAGTGCTTACCATGTGCCAGGCTAAACACTTCGTAAATATGAGCTCATTTAATCCTCATAACAGCCCCATGAAGTGAGTACTGCTATGGTGTCCACTTTACATCTGAAGCACAGAGAGGTCAAGTAACTTACCCCACATCACCCAGCCAGAGCTCAGTTTGAACCCATAGCTTAATCTGATGCCGATGGAGAGAAGGCTTAAGTAGAGCCTTTACAGGGCGCTGAGCAGGTATTCCTCAACATTATAAGTAGAGGTAGAGCCTTCCTTTGCGGGCAGAAGGCATTGCATGTACACAGGTATGGAGGCAGACAGTCGCCTTGACACTGTCCAGGAAGCAGGTGTGGGTAAAGTGTAAAGTGCGGCTTGATAAAGGGAGCCGACTGAGGAGTATAAGGCTGTATTCTGTCTGTTCTTTGAGTGCCTGCCAAGTAAGGTCAAACTGATGGCTCTCTGCTCAGGAGTTGGGAAGTGAACGGCTGTAGTAGGTGCTGAAGGCTTTATTATTATTATTATTATTATTATTATTATTATTTGACATCTTTATTGGAGTATAATTGCTTTACAATGGTGTGTTAGTTTCTGCTTTATAACAAAGTGAATCAGTTATACATATACATATGTTCCCATATTTCTTCCCTCTTGCGTCTTCCTCCCTCCCACCCTCCCTATCCCACCCCTCTAGGTGGTCACGAAGGCTTTTTAAGACCTTGAAATCCTTGCTGGTCGAGCGACCGCGATCGAAGAATTTTGAAGGAGGGGATGGGGGTGGGAAAGGAAGCGGAGAAAAGGCAAGTGAGAGATAAAGGGGAAGTGCAGTTTCAGAACCGAGCTAGCTCTCTCCTCCCTGCCTGCCCAGCCTCCAGCAGCCTCTTCTCCAACTTCCCCACGGGTGACCCGCGTTGGACCCCATGGCCGACCGCAGACCCAAGAAAGCCAAGATCTGTCTCTGCATGTTTCTATGTCTTCTGGTGGGGGGGGTCATCGCGGTGGTGGTCGGAGTCCGGATGTGGCGCCGCTCGTCCGAGCACATGAAGTGGAATGGGACGGGCACCACTGCCCATTTTCAAGAAATCGTCCTGGAGCGATGCTACAACTACATGCAGTTGGTGCAGCCGGAGTTCAGGTGAGTTGGCGTCTTTGGCGCATGGCGGGGCACCGCGCGCTGTGGTGACTGGGCACAGCTGGGCACAGCCGGACAGTGCGCTCCGAGTAGCCGTCTGGATTGCCTGAAACAAAGCACCGACTGTTCCGAGTCAGCTGAGAGCCCGCGGGGCAGTGCTGAGTAGGGAGTCCGGGCTCGAGAGTCCGTGCGCCAGTCCCCAGAGGTGCAGGCGGGCGGTGGCGAGCGCGCTGCTCCTTGGCCCTTGCGCTCAACTGGTGGACACTTGTCAGAGACGCCCGGAGCCCGGCCCCATTTGGGACCGCAGCCCCACTCGGCCAGGAAGCCGGGGAGTTGCTGGCGTTTCCTACATTTCATGGGGTTTGCGTTCGCCATCTCTGACCCAAAAGTGCCCCGGACAGTTACAGACACCTGGTGAAGTGGCTTGCGGAGCCTGAGGTGGGAGGATGGTGTCTGAAGGGCCCGATCACTGCAGTTAGTTTCATTCATTACTATAAAACAGCATCCCGAGTCTTTTTGTGCACCCTGAAATGAATGTGACCACAGCATCCAATAACAAACCAAAACAAAGCAGTAACAACTTAAAAAAATTTTAAAGATAAACACACGGTATAGCGCATCTGCTTAATGAATCCGTTCAGATTCTAAAAACACCTGCACCCAGAATCCTAAAAACACCACCCACATAAGTCTACAGAACTTTCCAGAAGGTTCCTCGGGGCCTCTCCCAGCTAGCTTCTAATCTCTCCCCATAGTGAAACGCTTTCTTGACTTCTATTCTCAGGGCTTGGTTTCACCCGGAAAACTCAGTTTTCGAAGTTGTACATAAAGCAGAATAAGCTGGGAAGTAAAGAGTTGCTTCTCAGGCTGCCAAAGGCGGGCAGGGGAGCCGCGATTTTCATCGTGTGCCTGAGATCAGTTCTGCCTCCAAACACCCGCGATCCCAGGGGATGAGCCCTGAGACGCACCAGGGAATTCCTAAATTTTATGTTTGTATCTCTTTTCTCTGACCCTAAAAAGCTTGGTTCCTAATAACATTAACATAATTATGTATTTGCTTTCATATATACAAATAATTATATGTATGTATTTTTATTATTATTACTAACAAAATATCTAAATGTCTTTATGGTTCTTTTTGTCCTTAGGATATAGGATACATCCACTAGTGATGAATAGTGATGTATAAAGCATGTACCACTGTCTGACACCTTATTAAAGGGATCCTTCTGGCTGCTGGGTTGAAAATAGATGGTAGTGGGGCAAGGACAGAAGCATGGAGGCCATTTAGAGTTCTTGTAGCAGTTCAGGTGAGAGGTGACTGCGACTTGGATAGTGATGGATGGTGATGAGAAGGGGAAATATTCTGGATACATTTTGAAAGTAGATTCCATGTGATTTGCTATGGACTTGTGTATGGGATGGTAGAGAAAAAGAAGAAACAACAAAAACTCCAAGATTTGTGGGCTGAGTTACCAGAAAAATGAATTTCCATTTATCAAAAAGGGAAAGACTGGGATGAAGCAAGTTGGGAAAGGAACCACCGGTCTGGCTTTGTACATATTAGTTTTGCAATGTCCATTGTCATTCAAGTGCAGATATTGAATAGGAAGCTGGTTTCTATGAGTCTAGGGTACTAGGGAGAGGTCTGGGCTGGAGATATAAATGTGGAAGTCAACTGTGCATAAAAATTCAAGCAGATGTTTTATAAGGAGGAAGTGTTAATTGTCTTATTCAAGTGATTCTGACTGGTTAAGTAAGATGAAAACTGAAAATTGACCAATGGATTGATGACTTTGACAAGATCAGTTTTAGAAGAGTGGTCATGGTGAAAGCCTGTCTGGAATGGATTCAAGAAAAAGATGGGAAGAGAGGGATTGGAGACTGTACATAGACAGCTCTCACCAGGGGTCTTGCTGGAAAGGAGAGCAGAAATAGTGTGCTGGTTGGATGGATAAGGAGGGATTCAAGATGGAAGAAATTGGAGTTTGAGAGCCAGCTTCTTTAAAGTCCACTGAGAAGTTGTCTAAGTAAAGAATGCTTCCTGGGCTTCCCTGGTGGTGCAGTGGTTAGGAATCTGCCTGCCAGGGCAGCGGACACAGGTTTGATCCCTGGTCCTGGAAGATCCCACATGCTGCGGAGCAACTAAGCCAATGTGCCACAACTACTGAGCCTGCGCTCTAGAGCCTGCGAGCCACAACTACTAAGCCCACGTGCCACAGCTACTGAAGCCTGTGCACCCAGAGCCCTTGCTCCTCAACAAGGGAAGCCACCGTGATGAGAAGCCCGTGCACCACAACGAAGAGTAGTCCCTACTTGCAGCAACTAGAGAAAGCCCAACTAGAGAAAGCCTGCATGTGACAATGAAGACCCAATGCAGCCAAAAATAAAATAAGTAAATTTATATATATGAAAAAAAGAATGCTTCTAGATTTCTACAGTTTCCTAAGGTCTTTGACAATTGTCCTACCAATATCAAATTCAGCAACATTTTTAAAGTGACTCACCTGGGTCATTTTTACCAAAAAATTCAACTTAGTTTTCATAGAAAACATGTTTTTTTCTTTTTCCACTTATCCAATTTATTTATGAACAACTTAATGAAAGCATATAATTAAAGCAAAAACAACAAGCATAAACATATTCAAGAATAGGTAAATAAACAACCAAGTGAATGAAAATGAAAGTTCTTGGGGAGATAGGCAACTTGTACAGAGAGAACAGAAAGTGGTTCAGTTAAATACTGGTCAGTTAAGAGATTTTTTGCAATAAATGAATTTCGAAGTGGTCATGCATTTTTTCTTGCCGTTAAAGATCTATTTCTTGCCTTAGACCTAGATCAGGTTAGAAAACAACCAGGACAAAATTTTCTTTAAATGAACTGTGGTGGAAAGAACAGATGCAATATGGTGAGAACAAAACAGGAAACTGAATGAGAGATGAATCAAGAATTGTTTTCCTCTGTGTGTGTGTGTGTGTGTGTGTGTGTGTGTGTGTGTTTCAAAGACTAAGGGCTTGGAAGGGAAGAATTGATTATATCCACGAGTTTTCATAGTTGATATGAGTGGGGAATGGGGGCTCATCTTTTTCAAAAAAATATCACCAGTAAATACCTGCTCTGGAAGTGGGGGCATGATGAGAATCTTGTTATTAAAGACAAAAAGTAAAGTGAAAACTGAGGTCAGAAACTTGAAGAATAAATAGAGCATGAGAATAACATTCTTTTTTCTTCCAATGACATTTTTTTCTAATTATAAAAGTAAAACATGCCCATTTTAGAATACTTGGAAAAATATTTTTAAAATATAGTGAAGAAAACAAAATCACTTAATCCCCCTAGTGGAATTCTAAATAGTGGGGCATACCACAATTAAAAAAAAAAAGTAAGGAGCTTCACAAAAGGAGGCTATATACCTGCTTAAATGAATGGCTTCAGCTTAGTAGTTTTATAGACATAATTCAAATTTCTTCCATAATGAGGCATTTCAAGAATTGCTAAATTTAATTCTCCACTTCTTACCTGCTGTATCAAACATGACATATCCACATAGCAGAAAGTTGCCTACATCTTTAGTCTTTGGATGTTTTGAAACAATTAGTAAAGCTTGATTTGAAGAGATATTAACAATTCCCCCAATGCAGTTACTTGGCCATGGTCCATATTTGTCTTGATATAGTTCAAAGGTTTGTTTTCTCTTATTATGACTAACAAGCAAATGTTATAAAGTCATTTCTGGTTTTGGTACCTCATGGTGTAAATATTGTGAAATTCATAATAAAATTGCTTCCTGCATTATCTTGGTTTCTAGGAGTAGACATCTGTTTATGAATTAAGTTGTCTAGAGCAGTAATGAAATCTCCTTGGGGATTCTTTAAGAGTAAAGAAAGACAGAAGACATACAGTTGAAACTGGGAGAGATTTAAAACTACAAAGGAGTATGTGAGACTTAGATGAAAGACAATTAATCGCATTTTGGGGATCTGATTTCATGTTTTAATACTTCTTGGTAAAAATTTTAAAAGGTGCTTTGGAAACCAAGGTTATGAACATATCCCTTTTTTTTTTTTTTTTTTTTTTTTTGCCGTTTTGCGGGCCTCTCACCGCTGTGGCCTCTCCCGCTGCGGAGCACAGGCTCCGAACGCGCAGGCTCAGCGGCCATGGCTCACGGGCCCAGCCGCTCCGCGGCATGTGGGATCCTGCCGGACCAGGTCACGAACCCGCGTCCCCTGCATCGGCAGGCGGACTCCCAACCATGGCGCCACCTGGGAAGCCCGAACATATCCCTTTACAGCTAAAAATTGTACTTTTTGTATTTGACAGGTCTAGTTTTCTTCATTCTTCCCATTCAAGGGACTACTTTCTCCTTCTTCAATATTCCTTATTGCCCTGGTCATATCTCCTCTCCATTCTTTTCTTAAAAATTTAAACATGTTAAATTATGAAAATGTTAAATGCACTGAAATATTCATAGAACAATGTTACAACTAGCCATTTACACATCGTGCAGAATTAACAGACAATAAAACTTTTGTCATATTTCTGTCAGATCTTTTATTCCCTAGTTTTTAAAGAAATAACATGCTATAGATAAAAATCAAAATACCTCTTCCCTCAATTTTCTTTTCTTCTTTCTCAGAGGCAAATACTACTTGTTTCACTTGTATCTTTCTAGAAATGTTCTCTGACTGTATAAGCATATATTCATATATTCTTCTTTTCTATACACATCCTCTCTTCTCTGTCTCACTTTTTTTCCACTTAACAGTTTATCTTGATTATCAATGTAGTTCTGTCTCATTCTAATAATATTCCCCTGTCTAGATTTACCATATTCTAGACTTGTACTGATGGACATTTAGGTTGTTTTAAAACTTTTGCAATATATTGCAAACCATGCTGCAATAAAATACTTGGAGATGTAAGATAGAATCCTAGAAGCAGAATCACTAAGTCAAAAAATATACCATTTTACATTTTGAAAACATAGCCAGATTTCTCTTTATGAGGCAATTCTCTTCATGAGGCAATGAGAGTTTATTTCCTCATACGTTCACTACACAAGATGTTTTCAAACTTTCTGATTTTTGCCAATCTGATAAGGGAAGATGTTACTGAATTTTAATTTTAATTTGTATTTATTTTGTGTTTTTGCCCTGTAGAATAACCTTTGCTTTTTCCACTTATCAATAGGTTTTGGTGATTTCGATTACATTATTTTAGAGATTTATTCATGTTGCTATATGAGCATTAGTTCATTAATTTTAACTGCTGTGTAGTACCCTGCTGAATGATCGTAACCTACACTTATTAACAGATTCCCTTATTCTCAGTTTTTGCTGACATACACAATGCTAAAACATACATGTCTACTTGCGCTTATGATTTTTTTCTAAGATGTTTACCTAGAGGCAGAATTCCAAATTCATAGAGTATGTAATTTTCACCTTTACTGGGTGTATTAATTTGCTAGAGCTGTCATAACAAAATACCACAAACTGGGTGGCTTAAACAGTGGACATTTATTGTCTCACACTTCTGGAGGCCAGAAGTCTGAAATCAAGGTGTCAGAAGTGTTGGCTCTTTCTGAGGGCTGTGAGGAAGACTCTGTTACCTGACTCTCTCATTTCTAGAAGCCTCGGGCATTCCTTGCCTAGCAGATGATGTTCTTTCTGTGTCTTCACATGTTCTTCCTTCTGTGTGTGTCTGTCTCTGGGTCCAAGTTTCCTCCTTTTCTAAGGACACTGGTCATATTGGATTAAGGGTCACCCTTACTCTCATCTTAACCTGATCTTCTGCAAAGATCTTATTTCCAAATAAGGTCACATTCTGAGGGACTGGGAGTTAGGACTTCAACATCTTTTAGGGGACACAATTTAGCCCATAACAATGGGTGTACCAATTAAGATGCTTTTGGCTGCAAGTAAAAGAATACTCAACTATAAGAGGTTTAAAGCAAGAGATTTTTTATATATACACATGACAAGATATAGAATTGGGGTGGTCCTTGGTAGATTCAGCAGCTCACTGATGGCCCAGGACCTTTCACTCCTCCATCTCCCTAGGGTGGCTTTCATCCTTGAGCTTCTTGTCACAAGGTGGCATCTGCAGTTCCAGGCATTATGTCCTTAGAGAGTGATACCCAGGAACAGAGAGCAGGAGGATGGGCAAGAGTGCCCTCCTTGCAAGTCTCTTTATCAGGGACTAGCATCTTTCCCAGAAGCCCTTCCTCAACTGCCTCTGTGCTTCCCCTTGAATCTCATTAGCCAGAATTGGCTCACATGGCTGCCCAAACTGTAGAGGAGGCTTGTGAAGTGAGTATTTGATATTTGGAATCACTATAATAGGAGACATGCTTTGTCAGTAGGGAAGAAGGGTGAGGAATATCTATTTGGGTTGGGAAGCAACAGTGTCTGCCACATTACATATGGCAAAACAGGTCTCCAACTCTGTGGTATCAACTTCCTTTCACAAAAGCAGTGTGAATTTACTGTTTGTTACTGTACCTCCTCACCAGCACTTGGAATTGTCAAACAATTTTACTCATCTCTTTGTGGCTCTAATTTTTGTTTCCCTGATTACTAACATAACTGATCATTTTTTAATGTGTTTATTGGTATTCTGGTTTCTTTTGTGAAATGCCTGTTTTTGTCTTTTGACTGTTTTTGTATTGAATTGTTTTTCTTCTTTATACATTCAGGATTCTAATTTTTTGTCAGTTATGTGGATTGCAAATATGTTCTCCCAATCTGTGGTTTGACTCTTGACTTTATTTATTGGGTCCTTTGTCTTACTGAAGATTTTAATGTAATCATATTTATCTTTTATAGTTGTGCCTTTTGTGTGTTATTTAAGAACTTATTTTCTACCAGAGGCAACAAAAGTGTCACATATAATCTAAAAATATTAAATGTTTGATTTTCATTAAGCATTTTATCCATATGGAATATATTTTTGTGTGTGGTATAAAGTAGGTACCTAATTTCATTTTTTTCCCTACAGATGGATAGTCAGTTGTGCGAGTACCAATTATCAAATAATCCATCCTTTATCAAGGGCTTTATAATGCCATTTCTGTTGCATATCAGGTTTATCAGTTCACTTCTGGGCTCTAATCTGTTTTATGATCTATTTTTCTCTATACCACTCTACATTGTTTAAATTACTAATGTCTTGACATTGAGTAGGGTACTTCTACCTTCTGTTAGTAGACATTATTTTACATTTTTTTGGAAGTTTATATAAACAGAATCACGTACTACATACTCTTTTGTCTCTGGCTTCTTTCATGGTTTTGGCATAATATATTTGAATTCACCCATGTTGTTGTATGTATTAATAGTTCCTTCCCTTTTATTGATGAATAGTAGTCCATTGTTTGTATATACCACAAGTTGTTTATCCGTTCATCTGTTGATGGGCATTTGGCTTATATTCACTTTTTGGATACAGTATTATGAATAAAGCTCCTATGAATATTAGTGTACAAGTTACTGTGTGGACATGTGGTTTCATTTTTCCTGGGTAAATGTCCAAAAAATGAAATAGCTGAACCATGTAGTTTAGCTATTTAAGAAACTACTAAACTGTTTCACAAGGTAATTGTATAGTTTTATGTGTTCATTATCAGGGTATGAATATTCTAGTTGTTACTCTTCCTTGCTAGAAGTGTTCTGATGGGTTTGCAGTGGTTTTTTTTTTTTTTTTCTTTTCCTCTGCGGTACGCAGGCCTCCTACTGCTGTGGCCTCTCCCGTTGCGGAGCACAGGCTCCGGATGCGCAGGCTCAGCGGCCATGGCTCACGGGCCCAGCCGCTCCGCGGCATGTGGGATCTTCCCGGACCGGGGCATGAACCCGTGTCCCCTGCATCAGCAGGTGGACTCTCAACCACTGCACCACCAGGGAAGCCCTGCATGGTATTTTAATGGTGGTTTTAATTTGCATTTTCCTCATGGCTAATGATGTTGAACATTATCTCATGGGCTTATTGAAGCATGTATTCAAATCTTTTCCCAATCTTAAAAAAAAATTAGGTTTTAGTTCTTATCATTGAGTTGTAGGTGGTTTATATATTCTGAATACAAGTCTTTTATCAGATGTATCCTGAAAATATTTACCTCCACTTTATGACTTGCCTTTTCATCTTCTTAAATGGAGTCTTTTAAAAAACAAAGTTTGTTTTTTAAATCTTTATACGGTCCAACTTGTTCATTTTTTCTTATATAACTGTGCTTTAGGTCTTTGATCCATTTCTAGTTAATTTTGTGTATGGTGTGAAATAAGGGTCAATTTCATTTTTTTTCACATATGAAAAACCTATTTGCTGTAGTATCATTTATTGACAAAGCTTTCTCTTCCCCACTGAATCTCTTTGACTCCTTTCCTGAAAGTCAGTTGACCATGTCTGAGTCAATTCCAGGTGCCATAACAGAACACCACAGACTGGGTGGCTTATGAACAACAGAAATTTATTTCTCACAGTTCTGGAGGCTGAAAGTCCAAGATCAAGATGCCAGCAGATTCAGTGTCTGCTGAGAACCTACTTCCTAGTTCAAAGATGGCCACCTTCTCTCTGGGTCTTCACATGGAGGAAGGGAGGAGGGAGCTCTCTGGATCTCTTTTCTAAGGATGCTAATCCCATTCATGATGGCTCCACTCTCATAACCTAATTACCCCAAATGCCTCATCTCCAAATGCTATCACCTTGGGAAATAGATTTCAACTTACAAATTTTGGGGGACACAAAATTCACTCTACAGTACCATGTATGTATGGGTTTCTTTCTGAACTCTCTGTTCTATTTCCTTGATCTATAGCTACCCTTTCACAACTCTTATATTGTCTAGATCACTGAAGCTCTTTAGCAAGTCTTGAAGCCAAATAATATAAGTCCTCCAGCTTTTTTTTCCTTTGGTTGCTTTGGCTAGCTTGTATTTTCACATAAATTTTAGAATCAACTTGCCAGTATTTTTAACAAAGCATGCTGAAATTTTGATTTGTGATTTGCTAACATCTTAATATTGAGCCTTCCAACCCATGAATATGGGATATCTCTCTATTTCCTTAATCATTTTTTTTTTTTTTTCTTTTTGCGGTATGCGGGCCTCTCACTGTTGTGGCCTCTCCCGTTGCGGAGCACAGGCTCCGGACGCGCAGGCCCAGCGGCCATGGCCCACGAGCCCAGCCGCTCCGCGGCATATGGGATCCTCCCAGACCGGGGCACGAACCCGTATCCCCTGCATCGGCAGGCGGACTCTCAACCACTGCGCCACCAGGGAGGCCCTCCTTAATCATTTAAAAATTTCTCTCGGCAATGTTTTGTTTTCAGAGTACAAGTCTTGCATATAGTTTGTTAAATTTATGGCTCAATATTTCCCATTTTTGCACTCCTATAATTATATATATGTATATATCCCACTTTGATATAATATGTAGAATATAACTTTAATATATAGTATAGAATATGTAGCATTTCATATATAGCATATGTTATAATATATACTACATAGTATATTATGTATCCTGATCAATACCTCAACCCAAAGCCTTCTCAATCTCAGTTAAAGGCAACCCCATCCTTCCAGTGTCTCAGGCCCCAAGCCCTGGAATTATCATTGATTCCTTATTTCTCTAACACCATGCATCCTATCTGTTAGGAAATTTACAATGAATCAAGAATCTATCACTTCTCACCATCACCACTGCTACCACCCTGGTCCAAATCACCATGGGCACTTGCCCGGATTACTGGTCTACCGTTCTCTGCCTGTTCCCTCTTTCAGACTATATTCAACAAAGCAGTCAGAGAAATCTTTTGAAACTTAAGTAATATCATGTACCTCCTGTGCTCAGTATCCTCTATGGCTCCTCAGTTCACCATGAGTAGAAGCTTATGAAACTCTGCTCAGTGGGACAGCATCACTTTTCTGACCTCATTTCTATCTATTGTCCACCTTGCTCACTCTGCTCCAGCCACACTGGCTTCTCTACTGTTTCTTGAACACACCAGGCACTCGGGCTGTTGGGAAGGTTGTTTCTTCTGCCCAGAACGCTGTTTTCTTGGATGTCTGTATGACTAAGTTCTTTGCTTCCTTCAATTCTTTGCTGAAAGGTCATCTACTATCCTCCTTGTTTAATGCCAAAAACAGACACCTCCTCCCCCATAACCTCTGACACCCTTATCCTATTCTATTTTTCCTTTTTTTAATAGAATTTATAAATTTCTAGGATACTCTACAACATTCATTATCTTTATTGTCAGTCTTGCTGAAAATTGGTTTATTGTCAGTCTTGCTCTGGTAGAATGGAATTCTCACAGGACAGAGACCCTTGTGTATTTTGTTCACTGGTGTATATTACTTACTCATAAATGCGCCTGGAACATAGTATATGCTCAATAAATATTTGCCAGATTGATGAATCAATGATTTCTGAGCTTTCCTTCAGCCGGAAGAGTCTGATTTTAAGATCCTACTTAGGAAGTCCTAATTGCCTCAGTGAACCCTGACAATTACTCCCTTCTTCCACTAGGTGGCAGTCTTCACCTTCAATGCAGGCTTCCAGTAGCCTCAAATTTGAGACTTCATAGCTGAGTTAACCTGTGCGTTTTCTTTGGTACAAGACAAGCTGCCCCGCAGGACATAACAGCAGGAAAATTCACAGACTGAGTGTAATTACCCCTTGAGATTCAAGTGCTTTTAGGGAAGAGGATTTGGGATGTGAACACTTTCCCCAGGGAGCAACACATTACGAAGGTGATGTTGCTGCATTGATGGGGACTTTGAAATATAATTGTCATTTATGGGAAGGATGTAGGTTTAGAGAGAGGTGACATTACAGAGTTATGAAGCCTCAAGTAGGCTGACAACATACAAAATGGATTTAACCACCAAATATATCTTTTTTGGGGTTTTTTTTTGTTTGTTTTCTTCGCTTTAGCATAAGACTTTAACACTTTCTGCCCCATCCCCTCTTATTCCACTTACTTTCTGTCCCTATTCTGGTCTTCATATTCTCATGTGACCTACAGGGAAACGACAACCCCTCTGGGGTCTTGGGTCCTCCTTTCTGTTAGGACCCACTTCGTTCTGCGGATAGGTAGGGATGTGATTTAACATTTCCTGTGGGACGCAGCATTGCTTAGCAGAGGGAGCAGAGTTCAGACCTAAGGCAGCTGTGTCACTTGCTGACTGGCTTTGGGCAAGTTACTAAGCTCTGAGCCTCAGTAGCAGGGGATTGTACCCCTACTCCCCGTGGGGCTGGTGTGAGAGTTAAACTGGATGCATACAAGGTGAGCACCAAGCGCAGCGCCTGGGACACAGTGAGTGCTCTGTGGTGTTCATGCCCCCTCCTTCCTCCTTCTAGCATGACTTCTGGGCACAGGAGACAACCTACCAAGGTGGGTCAGAGGTAGGGAGAAGGGGTGGGAAGTGAACAGGAGGGAATACTCTCGGGGGATAGGTAACGGCATCTGCTGGAAGGAGCTGAGTGGGAGGAAGGGGGAGGACATCCCAGTGACCTTGAATCCTGATATCTGTGCCCAGCCTGCATGCATTGAGCCTCCAGGTCACCGGTTAAGGAGGCAAACAGAAAACAGCTGTCAGATTGAGCGTCCAGCTCAACACGGAAAGTTGCTTATTAACAAATCATGTCTTTCAGAAGCTGCTCCGGGAACTTGTCAGGCATAAACACTGATGAAGAGATGATGATTTTTACAGACCTTTCGATTCTGTAATGTCCCATTCAGACTGTGGGTTACCGTCAATACCTCCCCCAAACCCCAAGACCATCCACTACAATGTGGTTGAACAAGGTGGGTGTATTGCTCTTTACAAGAAGACTGAGCGCTCACCATAGGGACCCACAGGGTCAGGGCGGGGCTCTGTCTGAGGATGATAGAAAGGACTTGTAAGATTCGGGCTTATTTTATGAGATTTGACAAAGGTTCGAGGAGGCTGGCTTTGCTGCCAGGAAGCAGAGGGGAAGGGGGTAATTCTGTGATAGGAAATCTTAATAAATCTTATCTATCATGCTGGAAGAATGAAGCAAAGCTGAAGCTGTAATTGGTAAAGAAGCAGCAGTCACTCATAGGAGCTACAATGAATGGATATTGGGTCACTTCATTTGTGTGTGTGCGGTTTGGACATTGCTTTTGTCTGTTCACATGGAGTGCTGTCATGGTCACACAGTGACCTTACCTGATGTCACTGTCCTGGAGTTGTGGTCCACAGGAGAACACCAAGGCCTTCCTACCAGTGCCAGGCCAGCTCCCACGTGTCAAGGGCTGAGTTTCTCTTTTTCATCACCACACCGTCTCCACACACATACAACCTGGTGTTCGCTGGGCCCCAGGGAGGAAGGAGCTAAAGTAGCTGGCTTTACTTATTTAGGAAGAGGGATGCCCCTGAGGGAATTAAAGGAAGGCAAGTGAGCTGCTGGGATCTCCTTGACAACTGGCCCTCTGGGCAGATACACTAGTGATATTTGTTAGAATGAAGAGATTTATCTCTTGAATGCCCTCAGCAGGATGTCCTTGGTTAAAGGATCACTGATAGAAAATAAATGCAGTACGTGTGAGGTTTGAGTCCCAGAAAAATCATGGAAGCTATAGAGTGCTCCAGAGAATAAAATGGAGATGCCTCATCACTTCAGTCCTTCTGGCTGTGTGAGGAACCTTGCAAAACCTCATTTGATAACTTCATCTATCATTCTGGGCCAGGAAGGAGGACAGGATGGACCCTGGGGGCTATACAGGATGCCCCGACCTGTCCTTGCCTTGTCTGAGCTTCTCAATGACCCGTCTCCTTGAAATTATTCACAAAGTTTGATTCTGGGTACAATCTGGGATAAGTGAGAATGTGATCTGACAATCTGATTTTGCTTAAGGATGCAAGGAAGTCTTTAAAGTGGAAAGAAAGATGCCCTGGAAGAGGTGCATGGCCCTAGCCCTCACCTCACCCCATATTTCATGTCATTAGGTCTTGAGAAATGGGTCTGGGTCACCAACACTAAGTCTCCCTGGTGTTGAACTGAGCTAGATGAGGAATGAGAAATGTCACCTCTTGGCCCAGAGATGTGGGAGACGGCACAGAAATGGTAAGTGGCGACCACGGGGGTTTGGACCTGAGCTGTTCCCATGTTCTAAGACCTTCCAAGAGTCTCAAATGCTTGGGCTAACAGCTCAAGCAACTTGAAAAGAAAATGAAAGTTTTGCCATGCTCCCCACTGTAATATATGCTTATTATAGAAACATTCAAAATATAGGGAAGAAAAGATCACAAAGCAACCCTTATACTCCTAGCAACAAGATATTACTATTTTTAAGACATGGTTTGATTACTGTGGGTTTTTTTCCACTTTTTAAAAATTGATTGTAATCATACCAGCTCTTCAGTTAAAAAAAATTAACCTCTTCTTTTCTAGGTTACTTGCATAATACAAGAATCCATTTCTGTTGTAAGCCAACAGAAAAGTATAGGATGAAAGCGGAAATTCCCCTTTATTTCTCTTCCCAGAGACAACTCCACTGATCAGTTTGATGCCATTCTTTTTCTATTTCTGTAAGTTTAAGCCTACTTTTCCCACTTAATGTAAAATAAACATCACCCAAAGTACTCCAAGCTCTGTATAAAAACTTTGTTCAAAGACTGCTTTATATTCCGCTGAGCACAGGCGCCCTATAAAGCATCTCCTTTTTGTTGGCTACAAATCACTAATCACTCTGGAACCTACCAAAGAAAGCAAAGCCAAAGTCAAAGAGAAGCCCACCGAGGTTACAAACATATATCGATTTTGCGTGTGTCACAACAATTGGGGGAGAAAACAAAGAAAAATCATTCTCAAAATGAGGATACTGATTCACATTTAATCAAGTTTTTGTTTTTCTTTTTTAAATCTGTTTCTATCCTCGGTAGTAGAAAATGAGAAAATGCTCTACTCATTGTTGTGTTCGCAAATTTTAGTGCCTTGGGCAAGCCACCAGTGCTTTAGTTGTAATGAGTTTTGTTCTTTGTCTGCTCTAGACCTTGACATGAGTGCCTTGAAGATAGAAATGGTGTGTATTTCTCTTTTTAGCCCTGTGTCTGTTGTGAAGCTAGCAGTAGGCCCTCAGTAAGTATTTGTGGAATGAAAGGATGGGTGGAGGAAGTAACCCAAGTGCCCATGATGGGTGAAGAGATAAACAAACTGTGGTGAATACCTACAATGAAATGTTATTCAGCCTGAAAAAAGAAGGACATTCTGACACGTTACAACATGAACAGACCGTGAGGTAATTATGCTCAGTGAAATAAGCCAGTCACAAAAAGAAAAATACTGTCTGAGTCCACTTATAGGAAGTAAATACCGTCTTCAAACTCATTGAGACAGGAAGTAGGAGGGCTGTTTCCAGGGGTCTGGGAGGAGGTGGGAATGGGAAGCTTTTGGAAAATTACAGGTTCTGCTCTCTTCCCCTTCCCTCATCCTGCCTTGGTTGGTCCAGAGCCAGGCACTGTGTGTTTCCCAAAGCTCTCCAGGGGATCCTCATGTGCGACCAGAGCTCACAGGACCCGGTGACGCCCAACAACCCTCTGGGCCAGGTGACCATGAGGAGGGGCCACAGGCATGGCCTGAGCTCTCAGGAACAGCCGCTGGGCTCACGATCCCCTTCACAGTGAAGGGCGGGCTGCCCTAGAAGAGTCACAATTAAAGCCTCTAATTTTGGAACAGAGGAACTATTGAAGAGAAGAACGATACTGAAGTCTCAGAAATGGTTCTTACTTCTCCCACGCTGCCTCTTTAGCTAGAGACATCTGCTTCCATCCCCGCAGGACGCAGGGATCCTGAGGCCCTCTGTTTCCTTGAAACCAGCCTGCTTACTCGAAACAGCTTTTGCTTGGCTGCCATTTGATTTGATGGAACGGTGCTCTACCCAGGGGGACAAAAATGAGGACTGTGGGCTTTGCAAATAAAAATAACTAAATTAAGACACATTTTTCCAGCCACACTTGTGAACTTGAGGCCCATGTCTGCAATGACATGTATGAATGAGTACTGCTGACATCTCTGTACCCTCTGTCCTAATTTCTTTTTATTTTTATCTATCTATATTTCTTTCTTTTTTTTTTTTTATTGGCTGTGCAGCGTTGTATGCGGAATCTTAGTTCCCTGACCAGGGATCAAACCCGCGCCCCCTGCAGTGGAAGCATGGAGTCCTAACCACTGGACCGCCAGGGAATTCCCTCTATCTTTCTTTCTATCCATCTATCTTTCTATCTATCTACCAATTAAAATGCTTATTGCTCATCCACAGTGAAATGTTTACTTTTGATTTTTAAAAAATTTTTGTTGAAATATAGTTGATTTTCAATGTCGTGTTAGTGTCAAGTATACAGCAAAGCGATTGCTTATATATGTATATATGTATAGATATATATTCTTTTTTATATTCTTTTCCATTATAGGTTATTACAAGATATTGAGTATAGTCCCCTGTGCTATACAGTAGGTCCCTGTTGGTTATGTATTTTATTTCTAGTAGTGTGTATATTTTAATCCCAAACTCCAAATTTATCCCTCCCCCCCAGATTTTAAGGATGAAAAGTGGCTTCATAAAGCCTGCCCCCAACCTTCTCATCACCTCTCCCTATTTCCTCTTACTTTTGGGGCATGTAGGAGGCTCTGGTCTCAGACAGTGAAAGGGAAGATGGGTGAGTTGTAAACTCTTCCAAGGTCTGTTTCAACTCTGATGTTCTAAACTCTGCTCCTTCTAAACAAGGAACTCTGTTTAATTTTTTTTTTTTTTTTTGCTGTAAGCGGGCCTCCCACTGCTGTGGCCTCTCCCGTTGCGGAGCACAGGCTCCGGACGCGCAGGCTCAGCGGCTCACGGGCCCAGCCGCTCCGCGCCATGCGGGATCTTCCTGGACCACGGCACGAACCCGCGTCCCCTGCATCGGCAGGCGGACTCTCAACCACTGCACCACCAGGGAAGCCCTCTGTTTAATTTTTAACCTGGGGTTTCTTGAATTCTTAAGGTAATGTGTCTTGAAGGGGTCTATATACCTAAAAAGCATAAAAGTCTTCTTGGAGGTCTGTGAGTTCTCCCGTTTTGGGTGGTGAAAGCATCTGGTATATGGTAGGTGCCCAGCACGTGGTGATTTCGCTGAACTGCCAGCTTTTTTGTGGTGGAAAATTCTCTTGTCCTTCCACATCAAGGAGATGTCTCTCCTCTTGCACTCTTTGTGGCTGAGGAGGGAGGCAGAAGAGTTTACGAGGGAGTTGGGATCAGAACAGGAAATTCCTGAGAGGGCCACTGCATTACATTAATTGAAGTAAAACATGGTCCTCTAAAGTAAAACAGCCGCCAAACACCTTTGCTCTAAACTTCCCGTGATGGTGCCCCGTAAACTTTGACTGATGTCGAAGTACATAATGTAAGCACGATTTTCTCTTAAATATATAATGTATGGGCAGAGCCAGGTGGATAATGGTTTCCCGGCAGAGCTTTCACAGGCCAGCAGTGATGCAGGTGAACGGTCCCATGCATGCTGGGGAAGGGGAGGGGCATCCATGAAAGAGCCATGGCCGGGGGACAAGCCAAGTGTTACCTCATTTAATCCTCCAAAACTTCCCAGGCGTGAAGTATTCTTATCTCCCCCTTACAGATGAAGATACCAGGCTGGAGCAGTTTAATAGCCTGCCCCGTAAGGCTGTAGCCATGTGGGAGGCTCCCACAGATTTGGGGTCCAGTCCTGCTTTACCACTTACTGATCATGTTACCTCGGGCACATTGGTTAAATTCACAGCCTTAAAGTTTCCTCTTTATCAGTAAAATGGGACAATGGTGGTACCTTCCTGGGACAGAGCATGCAGGCCGGTCCCCTCTCTAGAATTAAAACTGTGCTTTCATGATTTTTTTATTCTAAATTTTTTGGGGTTTTTTATTTTAATTTTTTATGCAATTTTTAAAGGTTTCTTTCCACATACAGTTATTATAAAATATTGGCTATATCCCCATGTTGTACAATACATCCTTGAGTCTACCTTACATCCAAAAGTTTGTACCTCCCACTCCCCCACCCCTATATTGCCTGTCCCTCCAACCCACTGGTAACCACTAGTTTATTCTCTGTATCTGTGGGTCTGCTTCTTTTTTGTTGTATTCACTCATTTGTTGCATTTTTTAGATTCCACTTATAAGTGAGATCGTACAGTATTTGTCTTTGTCTGACTTACTTCACTTAGCATAATGCCTTCCAAGCCCATTCATATGGCTCCAAATGGCAAAATTTCATTCTTTTTCATGGCTGAGTAATATTCCCTTGTATATGTATACACCACATCTTCTTTACCCATTCATCTGTTGATGGACACTTAGGGCCTTCTATATTTTGGAACTTGTAAATAATGCTGCTATGAACACTGGGGTGCATGTATCTTTTCAAATTAGTGTTTTTGATTTTTTTTAGATATATCCCCAGAAGTGGAATTGCTGGATCATACTGTAGTCCTATTTTTAGTTTTTTGAGAAACCTCTGTACTGTTTTCTGCAGTGGCTGTACCAATTTACATTCCCACTAACAGCGTAGGATGGTTCCCTTTTCTCCACATCCTCACCAACATTTGTTGTTTGTGTTCTTTTTGATGATAGCCATTCTGACAGGTGTGAGGTGATATCTCATTGTGGTAAAACTGTACTTTTTGATGTGGAATGGCCATCAACATTAAAGGCTGCATTTCTCATCTTTCCTTGTAGCAAAGTGTGCCCATGACTACATTTTAACAAATATGATAAGAGCAAATAGCAAGAACATCTTCTAGCACCTGTCCTTAAAAGGCAGCTGGCACATGCCCATTGCTGCTGTTACTTTTCCCTTCTCTTCCTTCTCCTCCTTTCTTGTCCCCTTTCTTTTCCCTAACCTTTCCTGCTGGCTAGAATGTAGTCATGATGGCTGGAACTGGAGCAGCTATTTTGGACTGAGAAGATGAGTCTCCAACATACACAGTGTGGCTTTGGTGTAAGGCCCTGTGTCTCACAGGTATCCTCTGATTCCTTGGCTTATCAGGAGGAATAATCCACTCGACTTGGCCAGCCTGAGTTGGGAAGGCAAAAGACCATCTGGAATGGCTGCTTTGTTAGTGCCCTGCAGGGCCAGAGCAGGCTCAGAGGGAATAGAAAACGAGGGGCTCGTCTTTACTCCCCCAGGTTTAGCTACCTGACCTGGTACTGTACTTGGGATGCTGGGTCCAAAGGCTGGAGTTTGTCCTGATAACCGTGTCTGAGCACTCTCAGTGGAAACCCACTTCCTTCCCCCCAGGAAATGATGGGCTCAGGTGCACTAGTTAACACAGGAACAGAAGGGGAGGTCCAGCTGCAATCTTCTCCAGCATCCCTCCCTCCCCTCCATCTCTGCTGCTTCGCCAGCCTGCCTTTTCACTGCCAGGGGCTGTTTGGAGAGGACCTGGGGTTAGAATTCCTATTTCAGAGACTTTGCTCCATCTTTGGGGCTGGCACAGAGTTTTTCAGAGTGACATTTTCAAAAACAAAAATCAGATGAGGCCACTTCCGTGCTTAAAACTATCCACTGCCTTCCCATGGTAATTAGGTAAAATTTGAAATTGTTTCCTTGTCTGAAAGACTAATTATTTTTGTTGATTTCTCACCACCTCTCCCTTTGTTCTTTTCTCACTTCCTCAAAATCAGCAAGTTCTTTTCTGCCTCAGGGCCTTTGCACTTGCAGCACCCTCTGTCTGGAATGCACTCCTTCTCAACATTTAGTCTCAGGGAGTCCTCTCCAGACCAGCCTCCCTAAAGTGGTCATTGCTTCAATATTCCCCACTGATTTCCTGCATACTTATCATAATCCATACTTATTTCATTAGCTTATCTGCTTGTTTGTATACTGTCTGTCTCTCTAACCAGAGAGTAAGCCCCACGAGTGCAGGGACCTTGTAGGGCAGGGAGGGTGATGCTCATCTCATAAAACTGTTGTACATGAGACGTGATGATTGATGTATATGAACCACTTACTTGGCACACAGATTTTTTTTGGGGGGGTAATTATGCTCTAAACATATGTTTGAAATCTAATTATTCATCTTTTATTTTATTTCCCATGTTTTATCTCAAAGAGATGGAGACTGCCAAAAGATCAGGGAGGCATTCAGGAATGCATTTATCTCTAAGGACCCCTGCAGTGCGACAGAGGAAGACTACCACCCACTGATGAAGCTGGTGAATCAAACTGTGCCTTGTGACAAGGTAACTGGGTCAAGTTATGGATTTAAAAACTGAAGATAAAAGTTAAAGGGAAGAGGTCATGGGGCCACATTTTGACAAGGATGAGGGAAGAGGAAAATCTGTATATTAGGATGTAGTCATGGTTGGCAGGGAGGGAGCTTGGGGTCCATTGGGAGACCAGGATGTCATTGGGATTTAGAACATCTGGTGACTGGAGGTAAGAGAGAGAACTGGGGACAGAGAAAGAGGAAAGGAGAGTTAGCCAAAAATCAGGCAAAACAAACCAAACACGGGGCTTCCCTGGTGGTACAGTGGTCGGGGGTCCGCCTGCCGGTGCAGGGGACACGGGTTCGTGCCCCGGTCCAGGAGGATCCCACGTGCCTGGGCCCGTGAGCCATGGCAGCTGGGCCTACGTGTCCAGAGCCTGTGCTCCGCAAAGGGAGAGGCCACAACAGTGAGAGGCCTGCGTACCAAAAAAAAAAAAAAAAAAAAAAGTCCTAACACAAACCCCAACCCAATCCAAACAAAAATAATCCACCTTATAGAGTTGCAAAACTCTCCCTGACCTCCAATGGTGATGATGATGATGATGATAACAGTGCCATTTTGCATTTGCTGAGTGCCTTTTTTTACTTACAAAGGACTTTCTGAACCCTTATCCTGTTAGGTTTACACAGTCAATTGTGGAATAGGTAGGTCAGACATCAGCAATCCCATTTCACTAGAGAGAAAACTGAGGCTTGGCAAGTTTAGGTGACCAGTGATTACTCAAGTTTGATGGTCTTGAAAGTGACCAGTTGAAATGTAAATGGCCCAAGATTTAGAGCCATAGAGGCCTGGGTTTTAATACATTAATTATACTGGAAAAGATCTGTAATGGAGTGCATCTTTTCTAAAGTCAGTGTTTAAGGTGAACAATCAATGTGCCCCAAATCATCTTCACGAAGCCCTTAAGACAGCCACAAATTACAGTCTCCTCCCATTGTTAGAGCTGGAGCGACTATGGAGCTCTGGTGGGTACACTAAGCCCAAAGCCCAACACAGAGTAGCTGCTGGTAAATCATCACCAGGGGACACTGGCTGAATAAGTGACTGTCCACAGACACGGGACAAACACCTTATTTGCATTGTCTCATTTCATCTCAGCATCTCAGGGGTTCCTTACAATTATTATCGATACCTTTTACAGATGGGGAATGTGAGGCTTAGCAATTCTTTGGTTGTCCGTGGTCAGACAGCCAGTGAGCAGTGATGCTGGGTTTCATAAGGCAGCATGACTCCAGGGCCCCGGCTTCAAACCTCCATTGCCTCCTACTAAGAATGAATAGATCCATGGAGCAGAAGATTGTTCTGAAATTTGACTTTCTGCACCTTTACAAGGGACCCTGCAAAAACTCACTGTATTTGTTCTTTTCCTTTTTTTGTAAGGGGTTAGGGGAGATTTCGGGAAAAAAAGCAGGGGTTATGGAGCTATTTAAGAATCAAAGCGCACTTTTCCCAGAAAATAGCACTTAGAAAAAATTGTTTTGCCGAGAACTTTAGGAATTTGGAACTACCTAATGCCTCCCCCAGATGTGTTTGGAGCTTAGGTTTATTATAAGATTTTGATCAGTGGCTTTCAGACTTTTTTCCCTGCAATCCAGAATAATAACTTTATTTTACATCATGATCTAGAGAACACACACACACACACACACACACCCTCCACACATGTACTCTCTCTCATTCTCACACACAGAGATCCGTGAAACCCGCAACACCTACTCTTACTATAGGTGATTTATTCTGATGTATCCTATGTTTTCTTTCATTTAAAAAGATGCAAATTCTGTGGAGTTTTTTTGACTTAGTAAATTGATCTCAATAATAGATTGTGTTTATTCTCTTTTAGACAGTCTTTTGGAGCAAATCAAAGGAGTTGGCGCATCAGTACACGAAGATCCAGCGAGAGATGTTCACCCTGGAAGACACACTGCTGGGTTACATTGCAGATGACCTTAGCTGGTGTGGAGGTGCAGGCTCTTATGGTGAGGATCTGGTCCATTTGGGATTGCCTGGGGACGTGCAGGGTGCAGGAGCCCTGAGCTCTGCTAGGGATCCCAGAAGGTCAGTGTGGAGGAAGGAGCCACAGGTGCCCACCCTGATGGCATCTATACCCTTAATGACAGCTCAGGCTCATGTAAAACAGCATTCTGTAGACCAACTCATGTCTTCTAGAAAAATTGACTTCAGAGTTTAGGGCTGTTCATGCTTCCTGATTTCCTCCTTTCTGAGTGCAAGAGTAGCCTGCTTCTGAACTGTTGGTGTTTTACTTTCTATAAAGGCATCATTCAGGACCAAAGAATTCTAGAACCGAATGAGGCCTCCCAGGGAACCAGGCCAAAGTCCTTGTTCCACAGAACAGCTGTAGGGACCACATGCTGGGCTTCTCTGTGTCTAGGGCCAGTGTGTGGCTTTGCCATTGATCAGAGGTCACCTTCCTTGCCCAGAAAGACCCAGAACACCTCACTGTGGGAAGATGTTTTCTACTGAGAAAGCCCAATTAAGCTCATTTCACTTCTTTTTTTCTTTCTCTTTTTATTTATAATGTGGATATTTTTACTTTATATAGTTTTATTCTTACTTTTATTGCTTTTGACTATTTAAAAAAACTTATTGTAGTTGCTTCTTCAACCCAGATTTGCATTATTTCCAATTACAAAAAAGATGTACTCTTAATTGAAAAATACTTGCATATACAGAAATGCATCAAAGTAAAAAGTAAAAATTCCATTTCCCCCACTCCTCAATTTTCATGCTCCTTCCCAAAGGGGGACTGTTGTCAACAATTTGGTACATACCCTGCATTTCCCTACGCTCATATAAATACATACAGATCTTCCTTATGTCTCCATAAACCCATCATAAGTTGAAAATATCATAAGTCAGGAATGCGTTTAATCCACCTAGCCTACTGAACATTGTAGCTTGGCCTAGCCTACCTTAAATGTCCTCAGAACACTTCCATTAGCCTATAGTTGGGCAAAATCACCTAACGCAAAGCCTATTTTATAAGGTGTTGAATAGCTTATGTTATTTGTTGAATACTGTACTGAAAGTGAAAAGCAGAATGGTTGTCTGGGTGTAGAGTGGTTGTATGTGTCTTGGTTATTTATCCGCCGGCTGGCGTGGCTGCCTGGCAACTATGGCTCACTGCCACTGCCCAGCATCACGAGAGAGGATCAGACCCCATATCACCACTCTGAGAAGAGATCAAAATTCAAATTATGGTTTCTACTGAATGCATATCGCTTTCACACTGTCAAAAAGTTGAAAAATCCTAAACCCAAGCACCGCAAGTCACAGACAGTCTGTATATTTGAAATGTACACATACCGTTTTGCAACTTGCTTTATTCATTTTAAGTTAGTAGGTATAAATACAGCCATATTTTTTTAAAAGGCCTCATCTTATGTGCTGTATGGACATACCATAATTTATTTGAACAACCTCCGATTGATGGACGTTTAGGTTTTTCAGATGTGTTTGCTGTTACCACCACCATTGCAAGGAGCACTTTTGTACACGCACATGCGTGCACACACACACAGGCATGCTTGTGGAAGTATTTCTGAAAGATAAATGTCTACGAGTGGAATTTCAGTGTGGAATAAATTGTGGTGGAAACTGACAAATTGTTATTCAAAAGGTGGTAACAATTTTTACTCTCAAAATATCTGAGATAATCTGTTTACCCAGACCCTCACCAATACTGGACATTAATACTTTAAAATGTCTTGCCATTTTGATAAAGAAATAATACCTCGGCTTATTTTTGCATTTCTTTTACTGTGAAGCTGAGTATATTTGTATATTTAATGGTGGATATTTCTATTTCTATTGTAAACTGGCAGTTCGTATATATTAATCCTTTTTATTGAGATGTCTATTATTTTCTTATTTATAGAAGTTCAATATAAATTAACAATAGTAGCTACTACTTATGGGCCGTTGTTCTATGTGCTGTGTGAATATTCACTCATTTAATCCTTCACAGCCACTGTGATGATCTCATTGTACAAAGGAGGAGTCTGAGGCACAGGGCTGTTAAGTAAGTTGCCGGCTAGTGAGTGGCAGAGCTGGGAGAGACCCACGATTACTGGCTGTAGAACACGTGTTCTTAACCACGTGTCATCCTGCCTGTTTTCTGGCACAAAGGTGGCAAATCTATTTTTCTCAGTTTCTGTTTTTTTCTAATACTGTTTATATTGTCTTTTGCCACACAGAAATTCAATAAATCTGTCTATCCTTTCCTATTTGGCTGTTGGGTTTCATATTTTGCTTAAATTTTTCTTACTCAAGATTGGAGAGTTTTCTATATTTTCATCTATGTTTTTATTTTGTAACTTTTCAATTAATCTTTAATCCAGACTCTTTCCACCTAGAAATATGACATATAAATATATCTCTCCATTTACTCTTTTTCTTTTTGGTTAACTTTTATAGTTTTTGCCATATTTCTTGCTTTCTTTTTTAAATTTCCCTTATTGCAAGATAGCCTTTCAAGGTCGTTCATTTAACCCTTTTAGCTTAAATGTATTTCCTATAAACTTTGCTTTTAGTTTTATTTTTCAATATACTATGTCAGTTCTTTCTTAAAAAAGATTGGAGAAATAAAAAAATCTATTTCTCATCAGTTTACCTTTTAGAGTTCTTTATTTTTGCTTTCTTTTCAACTGAATCCTGTATAGGTTGTTTATTCTATCTACTTCCTTCTCCTTTGGCCTCAATTTTTATTGGTTTTAACCTCTTTTCCTTATTTTATTTGCTGTCTTTCTGGTTCCTAATTTTTATATTTTAATTGTTCTGTTGTCTGGCTTAAACACTTTTTCCTTAATTTTTTTCTACCTTAGTTTTGTCTTGTTTACTTGTTTTATTATGAAAGTCATGGTTTCTGTTATAACCTTCTAATCTCTCTCTCTTTTTTAACTTCTTATTCTGCTTTTTTATATACTTAATTTCTCTTACTTTATTGTAAAATTTCTCTCCTTTTCTTTTTCTCTGTGACGTTCAAATTTTATTTAATGGGCAGGTGGCAAGGGGGAGCATCCTTGTGGGGAGAGGGTAGGAGAAACTCAGAGACTTCTCTCCAGATATGGTTGTGAAGATAAAAGAGCTTTATGTTCATGAAAACCTATGAACAGGGGCACCTTTGTAGCACCTTACAAAATTATGTTCATTTCATCATCGTCAACATTTTTGCCTCTGTTGGAGATGATTCAAATATATCTTTTGACTCCGCAGTAATTATTTACATCTGTACATGGATTTTTTTTCTAATTTGTGCTGTTTTGTTTTTAATGCATTTAATTATTATAAAAACTCCCAGGATTACTTCCTCATCCCCAGAAGTGTTTCTTATCTAGAACTTTCTTTCTGGTCATTGGCAGTCAAGACCACGTCTGTGGTTATATTAGTTTCCTGAGGCTGCCATAACGAAGTACCACATATTGGGTGGCATTAAAACAATAGAAATTTATTTTCTCACAGTTCTGGAGGCTAGAAGTCCTAGATCAAGATGTTGGCTGGGCCGTGTTCTTTCTAAAGGCTCCAGGGGAGAGTCCTTTGCCTCTTCTAGCTTCTGGTGTTTGCTGGCAACCCTTGGTGTTCCTTGGTTCACACCAGTCCCTGCCTCCATCTTCACATGGCTGTCTTCTCCCTGTGTGTCTTCACAGAGCCTTCCTTTTGTGCTTGTCTGTCTCTGTGACCAAACTTCCCTTTCTTATAAGGACAGCAGTCTTATTGGATTAGGACCCACCCACCCTAATGATCTCATTTTGACCTGATTACATCTGCAAACACCCTTTTCCAAAAAAAAGATCACATTCCCAGGTACTGGGGGTTAGGACTTCAACATAACTTTTTGGGGTACACGATTCAACCTATAACAAAGTGGAAGTAGAAAGATGGGTATTTGTGCAGGGTTAGCTGTACACATACCCACAGAGGAAATAGGTGGCTGCCACATGCCTGAATTCTGGGACACTGAGAAAGGGTTCCAGGGCTTCTCACCCTGCACTTCCCCTACCTGCTGGATGATGCAAAGTTGAGGTGAGACAATCCCAGACTCTGCCTTCATTCTCACTCCATCTTCCTCTGCCATACCCAATCTGTCACCAACCTAGTCATTTCCCTAGCAGTTCATCCTTTCTTTCCTGTGTCTGTTACAACTGCCTGAATCCAGATCACTAACGCCCCTCCTTTCTTGCTGGACTGTTGTCGGATCCTAACTGCTCACCCCTGACCCCTTTAGGTCAGCCTCCGTCTGGCCACCACAATGGAATTGTTTCTGTCTCTTATTTAAAACCCAAATAGCTCTGTTTGCCTCTAAGATAAAGTCGGAATTCCTTGGCATGGCCTGACCTTTGTCTTTCATATGCCTCATCTTCCATCAATCCCCTCCTCATCCCTTCTACTCTGGCAGTACAAATCTAAACCTGGTGCCTTTGCACATGCTCTCTTGGCATGGAGCCCCTTTCTCTAGCTCGTCTGTCTGAAGACTTCTATTCATCCTTCAAAACCAAGTTCAACATCAACCTTCCCGCATGGTGCTGCACACCACCCCCAACCCAAGTTGCTCTTTCTCTGATTTATTTGATTATAGTAGATCATGTGGCCTCTGAAGGCAGGGCCTTTATCTAATTCATCTCTCTATCTCCAGGGCCTAACACTCAATAAATGTTTGTGTAGTCAAAAGCAATAGATAAAGCAAATGTGATATATATATATATATATATATATATGTATGTATGTATGTACATATATGTGTATATATGTGTATATATGTATGTATATATATGTGTATATATGTGCATGTACATATATGTGTGTATATATATATGTACGTATATATATGTAAATACACACACACAACGGAATATTATTCAACCTTTAAAAAGAAGGAAATCCCATCATTTGTGACAACACTGTGAAACTGGAGGACATTATGTTAAGTGAAATAAATCAGACAGAAAAAGACAGATACTGCATGGTATCACTTATATGTGGAGTCTGAAAAAAAAAAAGGTGGAACTCATAAAAACAGAGTAGATAAGTGGTTTCCAGAGGCTGGAAGGTGGAGGAAATAGGGAGAACTTGGTAAAAGGGTAAAATTTTCATTTATAGGACAAATAAGATCTGAGGATCTAAGGTGTAACATGGTGACTATAACTGTTAACTCTGTATTGTATAATTGAAATTTGCTAAGAGAGTAGAACTTCAAAGTTCTCAACAACAACAAAAAAAGAATATGAGTGATAGACATATTAATTAACTTGATGGAGAATCTTTTCACAATGTGTATGCATATCAAATCATTACACTGTACCATTTAAGTATCTTACAATTTTATTTGTCAATTATACCTCTATAAAAAAATTTTAAAAAATGCTGGTGCGTTAAAGCAGATATCCTTGGAAGAAGTAGCACAGAAACTATATGTTCATGCCTTATGTCTGTGGTTCCTCACAGACAGCTGAGCCTGTCTGGATGGGGCGAGTGTAGAAAGACTCTGAGGGCATCTGAGCCTAAGGGTGTGGAGACAGAAGGTGGTGGGGGAGGAAGTTATCTTTAATTCTTCCTGGAAGCGGGAATAATATGGGGGGGCTTGTCTCTGTCAGATGAACTTTTGCTGTAATTTCCCAGAATGATGACTCAAAGCTGGTCACTGTGTTCCTGTCTGGGATTTGGAGGGTAAGGTAAGGACTTGGAAGGGATTCAGGGGGCACTTAGTTAAATTGGGTTGAGATGTGTCCATTCTCCATCCTCCATCTTGGCAGTGATGCCACTGGAAAGCAGCTCCACTGTGATCCAATAGCCTGCGAAGAACAGAGATCAATTATACCTTTTCTTTTCCACTTTAATTATTTTTCTGTAAACTATGTCTTTTAGAAATGAACTATCAATCTTGTCCACACTGGAAGAAAGACTGCAGGAACAACTTTGTTTCTGTATTCTGGGACTTGCTGTCCAAAAGGGTAAGTACCACAAGTGAAATTCTAGAATCTTGGAGACCAAAGAGCTTAAGAGGTCATCCAGTAAGTGGTTGGTTTTAACACACTTTGGGTCACAGATCCTTTTAGAAACAGAAGTTTAGTATTCTTTCCTCAGAAAAATGTTCATAAACACATGCCAGAATATTTTCATGTGTAATTTGTGGGCATTCATGGAAGGTTGCTGGGCTCTATTTGAAGACTTCTTGCTCTTACCCATTTTTTGGCTTTGGTTGCCTGGCATCTCTGGGTTTTTTAAGTCCTCTGATCCAGGTATTGGCCAATCTTAGGTTCCTGGGACAGTCTTAATAATCTACATTTGCAGACAGTTTACTGTGTGCCAGGCACAGTCCTCAGGTCTTTACATGGATTAAAATCTTTCATCCTCACCAGAACCCTATGAAGTAGGCACCATGAGTATCACATCCATTTTATAGGTGACAAGATGGAGGTGCAGGTAAATAAGGCTTCTACTAAATGTACACAGTAAGTGGCAGATCTAGGTGTTTATCCAAATTGTCTGACTCCAGATCCAGAATCCAGGCTGGGAAATACCATCCTCCCCGCTATTTCTGACCTCACTCTAAGCTGCCTTTTGTGCCTATTTATTTTTCTTGTAAGTTGCTTATTTGTAAGTGGACTAGGGGGAAAAAAGGGAAAGAAAGGAAGAAGGAAAAGAAATGAATGGAAAACACGGGAGAAAATGAAACTACACTACTTAGAATTCTCCAAAATTAAACTCAGACATCAGAGGAGCTGGGCGAAGTGAGAACTCACATATGTTCAGTGCATATTCATGACAAGTCCTGGGCCAGTTGTGTCACCTGTGTCATTTTGTTTAGTCATCACAACAGGCGTCACGAGAAGGTACGAATGTCCATGTTCCAGGTGAGGAAACTTAAGAGGTTAAGTGACTCACTCAAAGTCAATGGGCTAGTGAGTAGCAGAGCTGAGAGCCTCGCCTATCTTAAGGAGATTCAGGTAAACCCTAATATGGTTTACCTGAATGCATTCCTTTAACAAATATTTGTAGAGTACCTACTATGTGCTGTGAAAATCAGAGGCACTGCAGAGTTTTTGGTTGTTGTTGTTTGTTTGCTTTTTCTGAGAATAGTTTCTATTTATGTTATCACTCTATGATCTGTTTGGTGACAGTGTTGTTGCTGAAAACGTTGAAAGCCAAGTCACATTTTGTATGTGTCAAGCACCTACTTGTGTTCCTCACACTATCCTTTGGGCCAGGAACACAGGAAAATGAAGGAAGGCGCTCTACCATTGTGAGCTCCCCTGGGACTGCACCTTTATATTGGCCAAGTTCTCATAGGTAGATGAATGTAAATGGACTTCTTTCATCCGACTTGATCTTTTCTTTTTCTGACACCAGAGGCAGTGCTGCTTGGTGGTTTGGATCCCCCCTGCCTCCTCCACCCCCCATCTCATTTCCTTGCTTCCAAGTGATGTGACCTTGGGGCAAACTGACCCAAGATTTACTCTGCGGGGGCTGCTGAGACTTACATAGGGCAGGGTTAGTGCTTGGCACCCATTCTGTTGGGTCAGCACTTGTGATTGATAGTAATCGGGCCTCTGTCCTCTGCCCATCACCCCCAGGAGAAAGACCGACACCGCACAGGATTTTCACAATTCCCTTTCAAATTGTTCAGTAGTGTTTTATCTCCTGCGGAGTAAAGACCAGATTCCTTGGCAAAGCATTCATGGCCCTCTGTGAACTAACTAATCTACCCAGCTTCAGCATCCACTGAAGTTTTCCCCCAAACATCACTCCTCTCGCAAGCTCCTGGGCCTTTTGGTTTGCGTCTGCCTCGACCTCTACCAGGCAGAATCCGATTCATCCTTCATGACTTGGCTTCTGTTGTCCTGGGTTCTTCCATACTCTCCATCGCAGAGTATTTGGACTTCTTGCCTCCCCTTTCCCTCCTTGCCTCTTCTCCATGCGTGGATTCTCCCTGGGAGCCCACTCTGTGCCGTGCCCTAGGTGTGAGTGTCCAGCACTGCAGTGGCGAGCGGGACAGCCAGGCTCACAGCTCTCACAGAACTCTCAGTACCGGTGGCTAACCCCACGTTAAGCTCGACCTCACAATGCGGTATAGTTGTATAATATGTGAAGGAGACCTGAGCTAGTCCCAGGAATCTGGATGGGCCTCCTGGAGGAAACAAGTATATGGCTTAATTTTGTTCATCTTGTTTTCCCCAGTGCCTAGGGAAGATTCCAGCAGAATAAAACCCCTTACTCAAAAATATCCACTCATCCATTCCCCATTTCTCTTTATGCCTTTGCAGGCTTCAGTGTCACCATCTCTCCACAGTTTCATTTTTCTTGGCATTTTCTTTTTTCATTTCTTTTACTCCTTAAGTGTCTACTCTGCTCCCACTAAATGAAATGTGCAGTGTCTACAGTGAATGGCCCTAAGAAAGTGCTTTTACCTTCCTCCTTCCATGATTATGTTGCTCTTACTCATCTGGACATCCACCTTTTTTTTTTTCTTTCTTTTTTTTGGCCACACTGCGCGGCATGTAGGATCTTAATTCCCTGACCAGGGATCGAACCCACACCCACTGCATTGGAAGCACTGAGTCTTAACCCCTGGACTGCCAGGGAGGCCCCTGGACTTCCACCTTCTGAACCACCAATTTAGCAGTGATGATGTTGAACTTCATTGTTCAGACACAGATTGGAGCAACTGCTTCCAGAAAACTCTCATGGGAAGCATAATCCCTCCAATGGCTTGGGATGAAAATTACACAGATCTGGCCTGACCAAGCTAGAGCCATACAGGCCATTCCTCCTTCACCAGATGATGCTAAGAGCTGTTTGGGAAGGAACTGCTGGGGCGTGGCACTTAAGTTTGCATGCTGAGGAATGGTGTTTTTGTTTTTATGTTTGCAGAAAATGCCTGTGGTGTGGTCCAGGTGGTGCTCAATGGATCCATCAGTAACGCCTTTAATAGAAACAGGTACTTATTTCTTTGCATCCTATTTGTAAGGGTTAGCACAATCTCCTATTGGCTACTTCATCTTTAGAAGAACATGCTTTTCATGTTGAAGGTCAGTACTGAATCCGGGCTAAAAAAGGTAAAATGTTTGTATTCTATGGAGAGGTTTGTTTTTCTAAGTCAACACTTTTGTCTGGTTTCTCCATTGTTTAAAATCCTCCAAAAGTCCTAATGATCTTTGCACGTGTCCAGCTCCTCCTCTTGGCTTTACAACGCCTGCTATAATCTTCTCAGCTCTCTCTCCCATGACACTCCATCCTGCCCATTTTCCACCTTTGTTCACACTGCTCCCCCATATGACTTGGCCCCTCCTTCCTTCTGACTGTCTAAAGTCTAACCATCCATGAAGATCTGCCCGACTCCTCTCTCCTCCCTGGATGGTATGAATTCCAAGTCAGCAGTAAGTCTACTATTGGGAACAGCAGGAGCTCTGCTGGGCGTTTGACCTTCATTACCTCTTTGCAGACAGAGTCAGCGGTTTATTATAGTGGTTAAAAGCGGGGACTCCAGAAGTCATGACATCTTACCTATGTGACCTTAGCAGGGCCCCTGTAGTATGTATGTACCTGAGGAGGTGATGGTGATATGAAGATTAACTGGGATAATGTATGAAAAATGCTGAGCCGTGTGCCTGACAGAGAAAGTGCTGGATGAGTATCAGTTATTGTCCTCTCCTTTGTTTTTTATTTTTTTATTAATTTTTAAAAATTACTTCATTTATTTTTGACTGTGTTGGGTCTTCGTTGCTGCATGAGCTTTCCCTAGTTGCAGTGAGCGGGGGGCTACTCTTCATTGTGGTGCACGTGCTTCTCATTTCAGTGGCTTCTCTTGTTGCGGAGCACGGGCTCTAGGCATGCAGCCTTCAGTAGTAGTGGAACGCAGGCTCAGTAGTAGTGGCATGCGGGCTCAGTAGCTGTGGCTTGCGGGCTCTAGAGTGCAGGCTCAGTAGTTGTGGCACACGGGCTTTGTTGCTCCACGGCATGTAGGATCTTCCCGGACCAGGGCTCGAACCCGTGTCCCCTGCATTGGCAGGCAGATTCTTAACCACTGTGCTACTAGGGAAATCCCATATTTTAAATTAATTTTTATTACAGTATAGTTGCTTTACAATGTTGTGTTAGTTTCTGCTGTACAGCAAAGTGAATCAGTTATACATATAAATATACCCACTCTTTTTTAGATTTCCTTCCCATTTAGGTTACCACAGAGCACTGAGTAGAGTTCCCTGTGTTATACAGTAGGTTCTCATCAGTTATCTATTTTATACATAGTAGTGTATATATGTCAGTCCCAATCTCCCAGTTCGTCCCACCCCACCTTCCCCCGCTTGGTAACCATAAGTTTGTTCTCTACTTCTGTGACTTTATTTTGGCTTTGCAAATAAGTTTATCTGTACCATTTTTCTAGATTCTACATCCACTCCTTTAACCACTGACTCTGGTCACACTCATGCCTTCCTTCTCTAACCCCCTTCCGTACTTACAGTTTTTACCACGTTGATTACCTTTCCAGTCTCTCTTCTTCAGTCTTTCCCTGGATAAGTCTGATTGAGAGGAGGGAGCATATATTAATGTGCCCCAGGCACTCCACGTGCTCCAAATTAATTTTCCTTCTCTCTTCTTTTAATGTTTAATTCCACCAAGAAGCATTCATCCTTCTGTCTTCTTCTGACCCCAACCTTGTAGGCTTTTGGGTACAAGTGTTAACATTCCAGAATTTTGTAATCTGATATTAGGGTACTTGTAACAGGAGTGGTAGAGACTGATGGGGAGAGTTTAAGGCTGGGGTTAGAGCAGGACATCGGGGTCTTTCAACTATGTGCTTCTCAAACTCAGAGAGTGAGTAAGTCACTTGGCGATTGTTCGGCTGCAGGTTCTGATTCAGCAGGTGGTGGTGGGCAGAGATTCTGCCGGTCTAATGAGCTCATTACGTTGGTCTAAGGCTCACTCTTGGAATAGCAAGTACTTAAAGAATCAGCATCAATGTACAGATTAAGAATCTTCTTTTAAGAATCTTACTCATTTAGGGTCACACTGAATGAGTAAAGATGCCTGATTTTAATGCAAACCATGGATCACATCTAAAGGGTAAGCTCTAACCAATGGCACCCCACCTGCTGGCTTTCCACAGGGGCTGTCGATGCCTGAAAAATTTAGTCTGGGGTTAACAATGTTCTTTGTCTCTTCCATCTTAGCACTTTTGGACGTGTGGAAGTCCATAACTTGAATCCAATGAAGGTTCATACGCTACAGGCTTGGGTGATCCATGACCTTGGAAAATTTCCCAGGTATATGTTACTACCTTGTACCCATATATTCTCAGGGTTATTTCAGGAATCAGTCCATGAAAGAATCCACAGTCACAGAAATGCATTGAGAAAGGACTGGCTCAGGAAATGAATGGGGCCTTACTCTACATTTATCCCATTCCAACAGTCCCTTAATTTTATTTCCATGGTAGGTATCTACCTAGTTCACACCTTTGGCTCCCTTGCTGACCTGTGAGCTCTTAGAAGCTACCTCTGCTTCACCTCTTTACCCCAGGGCTTTGACCAGGGCCTGCTACCTGGAAGAAACCAAGAGACTCAGGAAATGTTTGTGAGCTCTTGTTATTTTAACACTTTCTTCTTTTTTTCCCAGTGACTCATGCTCGGGTTCCTCCATAAATGATCTGAGGTGGATTATAAAGCAAAGGAATATCAAATTTACTTGCCAGGATAACTACAGGTAATTGATGTCTTCTTGAAGAAGAAATGGCTGTCTTGTTATCCACAGGCATCTTAACTTGGGCCTTGATGGTGATCTGGGTGGTGACCTATGGTGAACTCTGCTCTTCCCCCAGCTCAGCCCAGAAGGTGTTTCCAGCCAGTTGCCTTCTGCTGTCCACCTTCCCTCCTCTTCCTCTTCCTTCCACACCTGACTCAAGCAGTTATTTTCCTGTAAACCTGACCCAAACTTTGAGGGCATCTTTCCTGTTTTCCCACATGAGAGGCCTGACCCAGAACTCCTAGCTTTCAGAGGAGTAGAAGCACGTTTTGCCATATGCAAAGGATTTATAAAATCCTTGTGACTTGGCATAATTTTGCAGGTGAGGTTTCTTTAGTTGGGTCTCAGTGTAGATGCCTAACACTTGGTAAGTTGCCAAATGGCAGTTTACCAAGCTTTATCATTTTCCAATGAAAAAATGTAAAATTAAAAAAAAAATTACTGACCAGTAATACATGTTTATTGGAGAAAAGTTTAAATTACAGATAGGTATATATTTTTAAACTCACCTGCAACTCTGTTATCAAAACTGGGACCCCTCTCCCCTCACTATTTTTAAGAAGTTGTGGCCAATACTTAATATAGACAGGGATCTTTGCTAAAAGCATCTTTGGAAATTTTCCCATATGTGATAGCTTGGAACAAGACAGATGCAGAGAGAAAACTTTTCTTAAAGAATGTAGAAGCTGAGTCTATCCACCTCATTATAAATAGCTCAGTTTCGTTTCTTTTTATGGCTGAGTAATATTCCATTGTATATATGTGCCACATCTTCTTTATCCATTCATCCGATGATGGACACTTAGGTTGTTTCCATCTCCGGACTATTGTGAATAGAGCTGCAATGAACATTTTGGTACATGTCTCTTTTTGAATTATGGTTTTCTCAGGGTATATGCCTAGTAATGGGATTGACCTAGAGTCTGTCATACAGAGTGAAGTAAGTCAGAAAGAGAAAGACAAATACCGTATGCTAACACATATATATGGAATTTAAAAAAAAATGTCATGAAGAACCTAGGGGTAAAACGGGAATAAAGACACAGACCTACTTGAGAATGGACTTGAGGATATGGGGAGGGGGAAGGGTAAGCTGTGACAAAGCGAAAGAGAGGCATGGACATATATACACTACCAAACGTAAGGTAGATAGATAGTGGGAAGCAGCCGCAGAGCACAGGGAGATCAGCTGGGTGCTTTGTGACCGCCTGGAGGGGTGGGATGGGGAGGGTGGGAGGGAGGGAGATGCATGAGGGAAGGGATGTGGGAACAGATGTATATGTATGACTGATTCACTTTGTTATAAAGCAGAAACTAATAAAAAAAATAAAAATAAAAAAGAATGTAGAAGCTGAAATGTTAGGATACTTTTCCCATCACTTCCCTATCACCTCCCTTTCCCACCAACCATGTCAGAAAAACAGAAGGACAGATTCAAAGAACATTCACTGAGGCCTTTGTCTCTCAAATGACCTGAATTCCCCGTCAGTCAGCTGGCTTCTCTCTGGAAACTGCCAGAAAATAACAGAAGCCTTATACAGCAGTTAGATGGGAAAACAAACAGAACAAAGGAACAACTATAAAAGAAACATGGCAAATATCTGACCAGGTTAAGTTACTCAAAGATACTTTGCATTGAGAAAATGGGATGCTAAAACCTAGGACAAGATTGGGAAATGTAGATGAGTCATCCCCAACACTCTTTTATCTCTTTTCTTACATTAAGCATTCCCCATTTTTTAATGAATGGCCCAAACTGCAGGCTCTGGGTAAGCTCATTCATTCTCCACCTCGGAAGAATAATTAAGCATACCTTCCCACCTGGACTTGAATAGTGGCCCACCTAGGAAGAAGTGATTTGTAAGCCAGCACCTGTCACTCAGACCACCAGCTCATGTGACCTTAAACTTGGGGATCATATTTGAAATCACTGTTGTTTTTCTCCAACCATGAGGTCATGATATACTCGGCATGCCTCCTTGAATTACCAGGAGCCCTTGTTGTGTCTGAGAGTTCTGTGGCTTTGCAAGCTGCTTGTCTCTAGGGGAGCCCAAAGTGAATGTCATGGATATAGATGTAGACTGTAGTTTAAATCACTCCATCCCAAACATACTTTCCAATTTAGCCAAATTTGTCCCGCTGTTTCAGTGTGATTTTTTTAATAAGCAAACAGAATTGTAATTACATTTACATGGATTAGACCTTCTACTGATTCTATTACCTTTTAATAAATCCCACTACTCAGAGACAAGCACGATTAACATATGGCTGTATATCCTTAAAGTCATTTTTTCCATACACACACACAGATTTTCTTTTTTTTTTTTTTCTTTTTAAAATTTTTGTCTGCATTGGGTCTTCATTGCTGTGCACGGGCTCTCTCTTTGCGTGGGCTTCTCACTGTGGTGGTTTCTCTTGTTGCAGAGCATGGGCTCTAGGCATGCGGGCTTCAGTAGTTGTGGCTCATGGGCTCTAGAGCGCAGGCTCAGTAGTTGTGGCACACGGGCTTAGTTGCTCTGTGGTGTGTAGGATGTTCCCGGACCAGGGATCAAACCCGTGTCCCCTGCATTGATGGGCGGATTCCCAACCATTGCACCACAAGGGATGTCCCCAGAATTTCTTAAGATATGTTTTAACCAGTGGAGTTAAAAGACTACTTTTTGGATTACTTTAAAAATAGCAAATAGTCAGAATGCTTTTTCTGGCTAGTGTGCCCTAGTGGCATATTAAAAAACCCTAAAGGTGCATTTCTCCTTTTATGTTACTTCAAGGTACTCTGTCTCTATCCTCAATGTGTTATCCAACATATCACAAGTGTGTCCATTTTACTGGAACATTGGATGTGGATATTTATATATTATTGGAAAGAGATTATCTTAACAGCACAATCGCTGCTCCTTTACCAAAATTGACTTCCCAATAAATGAGAAACTAATTAAGAAGTGTCTTCCTATTCTCTTCATTTACTGTAAAGCAAAGGTGGCTTCAAAAATCCTAAATAGTCCTCTAAAGATTCCTTTTCTGAAGCATTATTTCCTTAAGGAAGAAGATACTTTTCCCTCCTAGAATGTATTCATGTGGGGAATCTCAGATCACTGTATTGGTGAGGATGGCTTGACTCTCTACTTAGAGCCACTCTACCCAACTGGTCATGACAGTTGGCTAGAGATGAGCCTGAGATAGCCTATCCTAGAAATCCAGGGGTACTGGTAGCTGCTTCTAAGGCTCTCGCTTTCTTTCTTGACTCACATTTAGCAAAATCAGATTCAGCTGCAATTTAAGGAACCACTTACCCTGCTCTCCACCCCTCTCCTCCATGTGCTAACCACTCCCATTGGACCCTGTTGCTTTGTTATTTGATTTTTATGAAAGCAAGAGTCATTCACCTGCTAATACTTATCTAGGATTCTTTCTGTGCCAAGGATTGTGGTCCTTTTGCTGATGGCCGCCAGCCATCTCCCAGAGAGTCTATGACCTCTTGCTGCCTGACGCTTAGACCCAACACTTCCTCAGGAAGTTTTTGAAGAGAAAGCAAATCCTCAACAGAAAATATGGAGGTCCCTCCTCTTAGGTTGCTGCTTCTGCTGCTTCCTGACTATCAGCTGACATTCATAGCATGTATCTGTGACTTGTGTGAGCCAGACATTTTCATCTCCACATATTATCATCAAACACCAGTTATTTATTTCTATGTCTTTACAAGTGAAATGAAGCTAAATTGGGCTGTACTTTCAGTCATTCACTCTTGGACTTGACCTTTCTCCTTGTTGTCACTGCAGGAAAGAGACTTGTGTGGATGCTAAGTTGTCCATGCGTAGTTTTGTCGTTAACAAAGGGGCTTCTTTCATTGGTGAGTTGACCATAGGTGTATTGTACTGCCTCTTGATCTCCTTTTTTCCTTTCTCGTCATAGCTCTGTCAAGTTTCTTCAGTGTGTGAAAAAGCCTGAGGATTCATCTTGCAGATGAGCCAGTCTGCGTGGTTGAGGCCCTGCAGTATACATGAAAATGCACGACTCAGGCTGGTGGAAAGCTGAGGATTCAGGGGAATTCTCTGTCATAATATCAACACTGGAGATGGGAGCCTTTTTCTCTAAAGTCTTAAAATAACTTATGTTATTGGCATAGTTTTTATTTTTATTTCGATCTCCAAATAGTCAAGAAAAATTAATTATTGTATAAAATTAGAGTGTAAATTTTATATTATTTCATTTTAACTTTCATATGATGCTTTATGTTATTAATATGTTGGTAACATCCTTTCCATTGAAGAATGACCACTCTGAGCCTCTCTTATTGGCAGGTCAAGAAAAGTAAATGCCCAGACTTTTCAGAAAAGGTTACATTTCCAAATGAATGACCTTGTCTTAGGATATATTTTTGTACCCTTCCTACAGATACACTATAAATGCCATGGTTATGGGTCATGTTGGGAAAAATTTTCTGTAGGATATAAGTTATCCACATCTTGGTGCTTTACCTCTAATCCTTCCGATAGCCCTACGAGGTTGATATTATTATCCCCCATTTGTCAAATGAGAAAAAGGAATTTCAGAGAGTTTATATACTTTTCCCAAAATCATACATTTAGTTCAAGGTAGAGAATGAATTTGAACTCAGCTTTATTCAACTCCAAAATTCATGTGCTCTCTCTTTCTAGACTGATAAAACCAGATGGACAGCCCTTATGTTCTCTTCCAATAAATGCATGTTGGATTAAATTAAATACAATAGAATCTGAAATGTGATTTTCTGGATGACTTCAAAACAGATACTTTTTTTGACCTCTTCCTCTTCCTTCTCCTCCTCATTCTCAGTGTCTTATTTATGTAGGAGGCAGTTAAAATATATATATTTGTTCTTGATGTGACAATTTATTTCTCACTTGAATTTTTCTTGATTAGTCTTGCTTGGGGATTATCACTTTTACTACTCTTTCAAAGAACCAACCTTTAACTTTGTTGATTTTCTCTTTCTACTTATTTGGGTTTTGCTTTTCTCTTTATTATTAGAGATATAGATATTCCTTCTAATCTCTTTGGGTTTCTTTATTCAGCTTCTTAAGATGGAAGTTTAGATCATTGATTTTTCAGTACATTTTCTTTTCTTTTCTTTTTTTTTTTTTTTTGTGGTACGCGGACCTCTCACTGTTGTGGCCTCTCCCATTGCGGAGCACAGGCTCCGGACGCACAGGCTCAGCGGCCATGGCTCATGGGCCCAGCCACTCCATGGCATGTGGGATCTTCCCGGACCGGGGCACAAACCCGTGTCCCCTGCATCGGCAGGCAGACTCGCAAACACTGCGCCACCAGGGAAGCCCTTTCTTTTCTTATATGTACATTTTAGCACTATAAATTTTTCTCTGAGTGCTGCTTTAGCTGCAGCTCTTAAAATTTTTGCATATGTCTCTTTTCATTATCATTTAGTTAAAAATATTTTCTGATTTAATTGTTATTTCAAAATGTGTTGCTTAATTTTTAACATCTGGAGATTTTCTAGTTTTTTTGGTTAAAACATAGAGGCATTGAGTGAAAAATTAATAAGCTAATTTGAGAATCCTTCAGGAAACCCACTAGGTTTGTTGAAAACAGCATAAATTTTGGAGTCAGACATTTCTGGGTTCATATTTTGGCATCATTCTGTGATCTAGAATGAAGTACCTAACCTCTCTGAAATTCAGCTTCTTTGTCACTTAAATAAGGATTATAAACTTACCCTCATCAAAATGTGGTAAGAACTGAAAAAGATGACAAAAATTGACAGTCTAGCATAGCGTCTCATATGTAAGAAATCACTCAACAAAGGTTGGCTTCTTTCTGCCTGCCCCTGGTTGACAATCCTGTTTCCTTTAGCAGCCCTTACAACTACAGCCTGTTCTCCACTTAGGCACATCCTTGTGGGATGTAGTCTTGGCTGGACATGAGAATGGATGCTAGGGTCCAGTTCTGATTAAGGTTCAGGCTTGCCTCCTCCCAACCTGCAGAATGTCTTCAGAAATAGCTCCCTGTTAATCCACTGGGTAACCTGGCTGTTTTCTTCTCAAGACTCTGCCTTATTGTTGGGGTTGCTTGCTGAGTTCTGGATCCTTTAACGTACCTTCCTGTTCACCAGGATACCCCATGAAGTGGCTCCCTGTGTTAGGAAAATTTTGTTCTTTATGTCCCCTTTCAAAGATGAAATGGATTTAGTAAAAATCAATTTGCAAGAATCTTCCCCCAAGAAGACTCATTTAAGTGTTTAAGGTCAAAGCTGGTGGAGACCAAAGAGGACGCTGGTCCCAAGGCTTCACATGATGCTGCAGAGAGCCCTGAGGAGCCCTGGAGGTGGCTGGGGGCTGAGGTGCTATTTTCTTCTTGCAACACCTTTGTATCTTCATTACCATGATGTTTCATCCCTGCCTCCGCTCTCTCTGTAGTTCCAATTTTGCACCTTTGCCATTGACCATGCACCTCTAGTCCTAAGGACTTTCTGGCCTACATATCTAAATAGATCCTCCATATCCCTCTTCTTATAAGTGGCATCTCTACTGAATTATTGATTGCTTATGAACCTCATATTTTACTCATAAACCTGCTATGCCCTGTCTCCCCACTTTATTCTTGTTTGCTCTAGGAAATCCTCTTACTATGCCAACTTGTACCCACCATCATACTCACTCAAAGGCTGAGTATGGGAATGACCCAGAACCTAATTTCCCTTTTCCAACTCCTAAAGGCTCTCTATTTTCCTTCTGTAATGGTTTATGACTTTATAATATTTGAGGCACACTTTCAAATACAGTTCTGATACTTGAAAGGATACACATACATACATATGTGTGTATAAGTGTGTGTATGTGTACACACACTTTTGTGTTACAAGAAACACTGTCTCTCAATCCACAGTGATGCTGCATTCAGTGGGTCTTTCTTTAGCCCCATGTCACTGATTATGTTGACCTGTTTCATGCCACATCTGCATCTCTTATATACCTGGCAGACAAAGCCAAGTATATATCGAATATTTTGGCAAAACACATTCTTTCTTTGGCTTGACAGTTTTCTGTGCATTTTAGCTCTTGTTGGAAACAAGCTCAACCCAGAAGTGCACACTCCCCTATGGAAGGGATGCAGCAGGAGCCACACTGACTTACTTCCTGGCATCCCATTCCTCCTGAGAACAACTCCTAAGACTGTGACTTGAGCATCTCAGGTAGAATCTGTGTTGCACAGGATGACTCTGTTTTTGTGGGTTTTTAAAAGGCAAGTACTTATGTATATAGATAAATGTTCTGTATGGCAAATTAAAATTGTATGAAGTAAAATGTTAAAGTAAACCTAGAGTATAACTTTAAGAGACATTTTATAAATGCAATGTTAACCTAACATTTTTCTCACAGTTTTTTAAAAATAATGAAGCAATTTATTTTTACTACATGAGTCATCATTTTAATATGTGTTTTTTATCAGTCCATCAGGGAGTCAGTTGCTACCCCGAGAGGCAGTGGTTGGCTGGCCCTCAGATCACACACACAAAGCACAGAAGGGTTGGAATTGGTCCCTGACAACATTTGTCCTTGAACTTGATTCACATGGGTTCACATTGCTTTTTTCATCCTTTAATCAAAGTGCAAACAACACAAGGTAGTGGGATTAAGAGACAAGTGACCCAGTGAGCAAGTTCATTAACATCTGTGAATCTTCAGTTTGGAATATATTTATAACAGATATAAATGAGTTATATTGTAAAAATAATAAATGAGTAATAAAGGACTTTGTGGAATCATTGTTTTAACAACAATTGTGTCTGCAAATACTGCTTGACCTCACTTATATGTGGAATCTAAGAAAGTCAAATTTATATCAATAGTAACAGCAAGTAGAATGGTGGTTACCAGGGCCTGGTGGGTGGGGGAAACTGGGAGATGCTGGTCAAAGCATCTGAAGTTTGTGAAGTTTTGGTTATGAGATGAATAAGCTCTGGAGACCTAGTGTACAACATGGTGATGAAGGTTAACAATAATGTGTTGTGTATTTGAAATTTTCTAAGAGAGTAGATCCCAAGTTTTTTCACCACACACACACACACACACACGTAACTATGTGAGATGATGAATATGTTAATTAGCTTGTGATAATCATTTCATAATGTATACATATACCAAAACATCACATTGTATACCTCAAATATATATTTGTTTGTCCATCATACCTCAATGAAGCTGGGAAAAAACCTGCAACAATTATCTATGGGTTTGGAGGAAGAATTAAACAAGCTGGAGATGGACTTCCAAAGGCAACACATCCTCTCACCTATCCCACCACAAGGTCAGGTGAGTTGGGCAGCTGGAAGAGAGGATGGATCATCATCCTGGGTATGTCTCCTGAGTGGGGGAGGCGGGAATAGGTGCCCAGAGGAGTCCAAACTCACAGTCTGTTGAAGACCTGAAAACCCTCACTCATTCCTCTTTGCCCTCGGAGACATCAAAGAAGAAATAGTGCTGTTTGCTTTCCAGCAAGAATCTCAGCTTGGAGAATCACATGATGACACACCTTTTTTCTGTTAAGAAAACTCACTTGAGGGCTTCCCTGGTGGCGCAGTGGTTGAGAGTCCGCCTGCCGATGCAGGGGACAGGGGTTTGTGCCCTGGTCTGCGAAGATCCCACATGCCGCGGAGCGGCTGGGCCCGTGAGCCATGGCCGCTGAGCCTGCACGTCCGGAGCCTGTGCTCCGCAAGGGGAGAGGCCACAATGGTGAGAGGCCCGTGTACCGCAAAAAAAAAAAAAAAAAAAAACAACTCACTTGAGACCTTCCAAGAGTCTATGTGATGACATAGTGAAATTTGTGATTCTTAATAAGGGATGTAAGTGTGAAACAACATTTAAAATCTTGATACACCATGCAGACTTGCAGAGAAGAGAAAACTAACACGTGTTGTACACATGTATCAACCAGTGACTTCACCTGCAACAGCTGAATACAACTCTGGTTGGAAATACATTTTCTAGGGAATCTCAGAGGCTGACAGGTTCTCTGGGAGGGCAGGAGAACAGTTTGGAAGCCACTTAGTCAAGAGCAGCACCCCAAATGACTCCACAAACCGGTCAGGTAGAGGAGTCGTTCTTGCCCTAAGGGCACTCAGTTGTCGCTTTGTCACTGTCAGACATGGCCATTGTTGTTTCTGGGAGTAGAAATAACTGAAGTGAATGGCACATGCTGGAAGCACACGGAGCATGGCACCTGCCTCCTAGGTCTGCTAACCTCACGTTGACGGTCTTACAGATCTGTCTGATCGCTAGGGCCTGACACATGTAAAATGCTTAGAACAGAGCTCAGTTTCTCTACCTGTAAAATGGGGGTGATAATTGTGCCCATCTCTTTGGGTTGTTTAAGCTTTAAGTGAGAAAATAGATGTACAGTTCTCAGAATAGTGCATAACACATAGAGCACCATCAAGGTTAGTTTTTTTAAATTCAAAAAAATGTTAGAACCTGTTTTTATTCTGGAGGAAATCGCTTGACGAGCCTACTTGGTTTGGAAGCTGAGACCCTGTGACCCAGTGGGCAATGGAGAAGAGGGTAGGGAATGGCCCTCTTGCCAATCAGCAGGGTCAGCCACACTCTCTCTCATCCTAGGTGAGTTTTGAATCATCCTAGACGGTTAATACTTGCCCACTTGAGAGGACTGGACCAGGGATCCTCCTAAGACCTTTCACTAAGAGCTGGCTTCCATTGCAAGCTGGATATTGACAAAAGGTATCAACATGACCACTGCCCCCCAAACATCAATCTAAGAACTATAATTTTCATTCTTCAAGCCCACCCAGTGTTCAACAACCCCCGCCGTCATTGCCAATCCAAGCCCCTGCTCTCCCGGCCACCCACTACTCTGGTGGCTGTAAAGGTGGGCAGCTCTCCTTGCTAGAATAAAATCAGAAGACAAAAGTGCTGGAAGAAAAAAAATGTGCTGGAAGGACAAGTTCCCTCCCAGTGAATATTGTACTGAAAGGGCATTGGAAAAGGGTAAGACTGGGAAGAAATAAGGTAGCTAACTGGAGCCTTTCGTGCAAGAACAAATCTCCCTTTGTGAAATCTCCCAGTTCAGTTCCACAGAGCTGCCTTCCAGGGAACTTCCTGGAATGGGTAGAATAATCAGATCCAAGTTGACTGCTGGAGGGAGAAAAGCGCCTTGGGAACCACTAGGTCTCAGGTCACCCTTAGCTGCTGGGAGTCTTTGACTTTGGCCCCGGGCCACAGAAGTCACGAGCTTCTGCATGCACAGCTTGGCTCTTGTTGCGGAGCATGGGCTCTAGGTGCTCAGGCTTCAGTAGTTGCAGCACGTGGGCTCAGTATATGTGGCTCACGGGCTTCAGAGCGCAGGCTCAGTAGTTGTGGCTCACGGGCTTAGCTGTTCCGTGGCATGTGGGATCTTCCTGGACCAGGGATCAAACCTGTGTCGCCTGCATTGCCAGGTGGATTCTTAACCACTGCACCACCAGGGAAGTCCCTCTATTATTTTCTACTTTTTCTTTTTCAATGAATAGTATTCCCCAACCCCACCCCACCCCCATTTTAAAATAGGAACATAGTTTTCCGGCCACAGAATGAAGACAAGTGAAGAAAGTGATGAGTTTGACTGAAATCAGCTCAGGGCTTTGTGACCACCTAGAGGGGTGGGATAGGGAGGGTGGGAGGGAGATGCAAGAGGGAGGAGATATGGGGACATATGTATATGTATAGCTGATTCCTTTCATTATACAGCAGAAACTAACACAGCATTGTAAAGCAATTATACTCTAATAAAGATGTTAAAAAATAATAATATTTAATATATATTAAAATGTAATAATCATAAAAAAAAGAAAAGAGCGGGAAAGTGCTGAGACAGCATGGGAGGAACTGGGACAGCTACTCTGACAAATGAAATATATGGCATTCATGGAATTAATTTAGTCCTAGTGCTGAAGGCAGGGCCCTAGAATGGTTGCTTTTTATTCTAAAGGCATAGATTGGGACCAATTCTGGCCCTCCCTGGGATACAGAGATCAATTAGATTGAGTCCTCATCTTGAAGAACTCATAGTCTAGAGGGGACAAATAAAAGGAAAAATTGGTTCATTGATTCAGTCATTCATTGATTCGTTCATCAAGCTTTATTAAGCCCCCATTATTTACCAGTCAAACCACTACGACCCCTCAGCTCTCCATCCATACCTCCAAGACACGGTTTATAGTAATGGTCTGTTTACATGTGTTTCCTCTACCACCTCTAAGCTTTTAGAAGACAGACACTATGTCTTTTTCATTACTTTAATCCCAGTAACATAGTACTTATTGGTTGAAACAAGTATAACATATTAAAAACCAAAATTAAATCATAAAAGATGAAATAAAAGAGGTTCTAAAATCAATACAAACAGCAGCAAATTGACCCAACTGTACATCTTATTGATAACTCAACCACCCAAGCGTAAGGGATTAATTCAAGTTTTGTTTGAACATAACATCCTGACTGTGCACTATTATTGGGGTATATTCTAAGGATGTAAATAACCACAAATAAATCTTGAACTCTAAAACAAATATTCTAAAATATTGATTAATGTTTTGGCCACGCTGTGCAGCATGTGAGATCTTAGTTCCCTGACCAGGGATGGAACTCGTGCTTCCTGCATTGGAAGCAGGGAGTCTTAACCACTGGACCACCAGGGAAGTCCCTAAATCGTGAACTTTAATCAATAAGTTTGTATTGACATATATCATGTTTTGTAGGTTAGACGAAATATCACAAAGAATGAATATATAAAGTGGTAAAGATAAAGAAAAAGATAAAGAAAACACTCTGGTGTTGGATTTGAATTGATGGGATCACTGTGAACTCATACATATATGCAGATGCAAAATTGTTTAGCTACCTTGTAATTTTGCCATATTTATTTTAATTTCTCTGAGGTCCTAATTCAACAACATATGTTGAACGCTTACTACATTCCAGACCCTATACTGAGAAGTTTACATGAAATATTTCATTTAAGTTTCACCACTGCACTTTGTGGTTTGTACAACTATTATTAAAAAGGTGAGAAATTTGCCCATGATAATGGCAGAGTTAGGTGTGGTCTGACCCCAAATTTTGTTTATAATCACAGAGATGAGTAAGACAGGTCATAATTTAGCTCTGTCTTAAAGCACTGTATTCATTTGTAGCAATAAACTTGATCTGACTACTGAAATAAATAAGTTTCACAGGGGAACGCCTTTGGAATCACCTAATTCATCAATAAAAGTATTTGTGCTCATTTGGCATAGAGCATATTCTAAGGGGCCCAGGAAGAAAAACCCGGGGTTTTAGACCCAGCTCTGCCAATCCCAGCTCTGTGACCCTGTGCAAGTACACCAGACCTCTCTGGGTCACTCTTTCCTCTTTTCTAAATTGAAGGAGCTGGAGGACACAAGGAGTCAAGACTCAAATGTGTGCAGGGGTCAACAGGTAACACAAATGAGTAAAATGCCCCCATGACTTGTGGTGACCTCTATGGTGGTGGTGGTGACCTCTCACCTCCAGCCCAATGTTGCCAGGCAGGAGTTCAGGCCTGAGGTCACCTGATCTTCCAATTCCTCAAGAGAAGCCAGGAATCCAGACTTATGTGACATTTTCCAAATCTTAAATTAATAATTAAAAAATAAAACTTGTATCAGAAAAACAAACCAACCAAGCAACCCGTATGTAGCCTTCAGGCCAACACCTTAGAAATTTTTGGATCAGATAAACTCTGAAGTCTCTTCAAGGGTATTCTTTATAGAAAACGAAATGGTCCCTTCAGGCACGGAGCAGATGTTCCATGCTTTAAGTTGTGATGCTCAAAGCTGATTGATTGCCTGGTTGATCTCAGAACTTTTCAAGGTTACATTGGGATAGTGGACAAGTCCTGGTACCTTTTTGCACCACTATCTTCTTACCATAGAATGAAGAGGCTGAAAGTCTCTAGGGAAGGGGGAATAAAGCTAATATCCACTGAGCATCTGTTCTATGTCAGGGATGTCCAAGAATCATACCATTTGTATTAGGTGGGATTCTCCAGAGAAACAGACTATCAAAATATACATGGAGAGAGAGAGAGAGAGAGAGAGAGAGAGAGAGAGAGAGACTGAGATTTATTTTAAGGAATTGGCTTATGTAATTGTGAAGGTTAGCAAGTCCAAAACTTGCAGGGTGGGCCAGCAGACTGGAGACCCAGGAGAGCTAATGGTACAGTTCAAGTTTGAAGGTCACCTTCTGGCAGAATTCCCTCTTGTTCAGGGAAGGTCAGGCTTTGTTCTACTCAGGCCTTCAACTTCTTGGATGAGGCTCACCCACATTATAAAGGGTAATCTGCTTTAGTTAAACTCCACTGATTTAAATGTTAATATCATTTTTAAAAAAAAACAGTCTCTCAGAAACATCAAGAATAATATTTGACCAAAATTCTGGATAAGGTGACCCAGCTAGGTTGACACATAAAGTTAGCTATCATACCATTTAGTTTTCACCATGATCCAATGAAGTCAATTACTAACTCCATTTTACAGATGAGGAAGCTCTGAGAAATTAAATGACTTATACAAAAAACAATTAGGGGCAGAGCTGGCATTCAAACCTGTCTGTCTGACTTCAAAATTCATCTCTTCCCACAGTTCTATCATGATTCTAGATACTAATGCTACTATTTGATAAAGGTAAGATCTAAGGTTGATAGATTTCAGGATCAAGGGAGCTGACTATGGAACCCAGAGGTCCTATTTGGACACCCAGGGAGCACTCCACAAGGGAATATTATCATTCAAGTTACCTTTACATGGACTACATCATCAATCCTCCTTCCTTGGGTCAGGCAAGTCAGGGCCTAATGAACCAGGGAATCATTTTTGCGACTTGGGTCTTTTTCAAGTTTTTCTTACATTCTATCCTACAAATATTTCCTGGGCATTTTCTGCATACCAGGCATAATTCTTGAGGGCTGTGAATACAGAGATGTGTGAGACATATCTTTGGCATCAAGCTGCTGTGGGTGTGTTAGGGAATAAAGCAAATGCAGTGTTGTGAATGGAGCATGATGGGGAGCCAGAGAAGAGGAACCTGTTTGTCAGTCCCTCCAACTCTGGGGTCCTGACCTTTCCCTTGATTTCATATCCTTGGAGCCTAGCATAATGCTTACATAGAGTAGGGGTTCAATAAATGCCTACTGAATGGCTGCATGGATGAAGGAGTAAGCAGAAATGATATATTTACATGTCTGTACCTTTGTACCTCTCTTGTCTGTACACAGTTATCTCCTGAAGGACAGGAGAAGTAGCTAAAAATGTGGGCTCATGACTTAGACCATCTGACTTTGAAGTCCAGCCACCCCTCTTACTGACCCAGGCTCAGTGTCTTTAACTGTGAAATAGTGCTAAAAATAGCACTTACCATGGTGTCCCTGTGAGGATCAAAGGAAGTAATGAAATGACAGTGCTCAGTGGAACCCCCAGCTCAGAGTAAATGATTTGTAAACAGTGACTATTTTATTGTCATAGTCAGTATTAATTTCTGTCTTCCTGGCACACAGCAGGACTCAGTAAGCAATTGTTGGTGATAAATGTGTGAATGAATTATCTTATCTTGGACCATTGGGAGCAGGGAGGCAGGCAGATCCTCCCTTTCTTCTTCTCTCTGGGTTGTTTCATCTCAGCTCACAGTTATGTCCCCTTTAAGTGCCTTGCCAGTCCTTGAAACTTTGGAGACCAGGGCAGTAGAATATGGTGGTTTGTGAGGATACAGGCCCAGTAAACTTTCAGTGATCCTTTTCCTCATTACTTTTCACCTAATCCCTAAATTATTGGCATCTCCAATGAGTTGAGAGTGGATGAGGAATTAGCATTCTTCAAAGCTATGATTCTCACCCTCCCTAGTAATCGCAGTCTACCTTAAGCTGTTCTCTAATGAACACTCTTATGACTTCCTTGAAATCCATGAATATCACTAATTCCCCAAAGTCCTTGCTATACTCTCATTTGTTCCAAGACCAGGGAAAATCGGAAACACTGTTTAAAGGGATCAACTCTCCAGGCTTCCCACCTCTGTCGTCTCCTTTGTTACACCATGTCCAAATAGATCAGACAGTGCCACTCTGGACGTGACTTGGTATGCTGTCACCGTACTGGCCAGACTCATAATTTGAAAAGTGTCAGTTTATCTTTACATCTCACCCTTTATTTTAGCTTGGCAGAAACTCATAAACAACTGGAAAAGTTTACATAAAAATATGTTCCCATTTCAATTAATCTTTAGGTAACCTTGTTTGAATTCAGTCAAAATTTTTTGCCTGAGAGGTGTAATAAAATATACTTATTTGAGCCAAAAAGCCCCAAAATAAATGGATTTGGAGAGAATTAATAATATATTCTATATTATCAATAATAGACTATATTTTATATTAATAATAACATAGAATATTATTAATATAATATATGCTATAATGGTGAGGCTATATAACAATACACTATTAATATAATTATTAATAATATATATCTAAAATATTTTGCCTACATTTTGTCCTTTTAGTCTTAGAGTGACAATATATTGAATTTTCTCTCTGAATCGAATACTAAATATAGTCAGCTAAAAATGTATTCTAAATAAACATGTGGCAAAGAAAAACTAATGGATACAATTTTTGGATGACAAATTATAGATTGGACTGATAACGAATATCAGGGCATTTAGGGTGTGGTCCCAAACTCTCAAGTCCAGGCTTTGTTCTTCTTGATGTCTGAGGTGTCTTTATCAAAGACTCAATGCTGGGAAAACTTAATGTTCTTTTTGTCATGTAAGCAGGAATGTCATGTCATGTAATGAGGTCATCAGGAAGTACCTAAAAGTCCCCCTTTCTAGCTTCAAAATGCAAATGATTCAGAAAACACTTGGGCTATTTCAGTACTAGAGAATTAATGACAACTGAGCATATCCCAAATTTTGAAATTTAGAACTTGCTCTTCAACTTCTGTTGGATAGACACATTTTATTTTTGTAGGTCTTGGGTTTTTCAGAGAATAGAGAGAAGATTTTGGGGTTACATGTAATATAAAAATTATAGCAAATGTTTATTGAAATATTTGATAAAATGAATATTTATTTATATAAGGTTGATACATAATTTTTATAACTTTGTATCTAATTACAAAACAAAATTTGGGAAATATGCTAAAAAGAGGAAGAAGAAAATAAAAATCACTTCTAATTCCATCACTCAGAGATAATCACCATTTTCATATTTTTGGTGTAATGCCAAGCTTAATCCCTGGTAAAAAGTAGGTCCTAAGAAAGTATTAGTTCATTGCCTATGTCCTCAAGTCTTTATTATTATGAATGCACATATTTACATATATTTAAAATTGCAATCAAAGCATGTGAACTGTTCTGTAATCTGTTAACATATACCTCAAAATTACAAGCCGGAATAAGTCTTCTGTTTCAAAACAGTGCCCTTGGAAGTACTTTCATGACTTAAAACAAGTTGGTGGATGATCTTTGAACCAGCCTAAGGCATATCTGTGTTGTAGGTCAGGTTATCCCTGGGAAATAGACTCAGAAGGAGAAGGAGATTTGAGAGTAGAAAATTTATCCGGGTGCTCTTGGGATCAACCCTCCAGGAAAGGAAGCAAAAGAAGCAGGCTTGGGCAAAAGGAGAAACGAAGCTGCAATGCAGCCCCAGCAAAGGCCTCAGCTGATCCCAAAGGGAGTCAGGATGGTCCTTCAGGTGGTCTGTCCTGGAGGCAAGGTCTGGAACATTGAACAGCCATCAGAGGTAGGTTGTCGTGACTTTGGGTCTCCTCATCAGGAGCAATTCTGAAGGGGGCTCAGCTGAGAACCAATAGCTACCAGCATGGTTAGCAGCTGGGGAGGTGAATAATGAGTGTCTGGGGCCTGCAGGGGATCTGAGAGCCCACTGGGCTGTGCCACATATGCCAAGGATGTTGTAGGTCCATCTTAGCTATTATTTCTTTGGATGTTCTATTTATTAATACCTTTTGCATTCTGTCAATATATGCTAGCAAGTGGGGTGTGAATACATTAGTACTTTTTCTCCCCCTTCAAATTGTTGTCTTCTGTTTGTGGCTATAGCCCAAATGCTACTAGCTCATTCTTCTCAATACCCTTTGTGAACATGATTTTTGTAAGTCTTTTCACTCCCTGTTTGCTGAAGAAAAGTGATCACGTTGGGCTCAAACAAACAGAAAAATGAGGCATGACTTTAAAGGAATATAAATGGCTGACTCTAATGGGCAAAAATCTGGATCCCCATGAAATTCTGAGAGACAGTTTCTAGCAATAATTCTAGAATTATAAAGCACCATTGGCAAAAGTGTGCATTGTCCCAGGGTCCTGAAGTCAGTCTATCGGCTTTAAATAGATGGTCATAATTTAAGCAGATAAAGGTGAGAACCTGTGTGCATTTTACTGACTGTGGTTGACATGAGAACACTTTTGGGCCCACCCATCCAAACGCTGCTTGGTTCTAAAAATAACCCAGTATTTGTTTTCCACTGTTCTCTTCAGATATGAATATTGTCTTGGTGAATATTAAATAGGAGTATGTTCAGGGAAAACAAGTTTAAAGGGAACTCAGTTGAGTGAGAAGTGACAGAAAAGGCTTTATGCTCTGGCAAAACTACAGCAATGACCACACAGAACGAGAAGACAAAGACCTGTTCTAGGTTGAGAGGCCTCTCCTGTGGCTCCATCCAAGCTGAGTTATAAGATCAAAGCCCTCATCTTCCACCAGTAAGATGCACACACCCACCTGTCAGGCAATCCCAGATTTATAGCAAGACATGATTTCCAGAAACCTGGAGGAAACTCTAGTTACCCCTTGGAGTGTACTCTGGAAACTACTCAGGCTTCCTTTTTACACATTTACACTTTTATTCCATAATTTTATTTTCAGTCTAGGGCATTACCGATCATTTATAAAACTTACTAATCAGTCATGTTAGCAAGAGTTTCCATTTCCCATTTCACATTGTCCCAGTGCTAAATATTGTGAATTTTCACTTAGCAACAGAAATATAACCACCCTTTGATAACACCTCTGGGAATACTCAACATTTCCTTGGGGTTTCCCTGGATATTTAGGAGTATGAAAGAACCCAAAGGCTGTGTCATACCTCGGCAACTGATTCTAAGTGAACTTTTGGGTCGTCCTCATAGCACAAAATGGAGTGTCCCTTTCGGTAGATTTCCAGTTAATTAGCTAGCCAACACAAAAATCTGATTTTTAAGCAAGTCATCTGACCTAGTGTTTACCAAGTATAAGGTGATAATTTATTCCTCATCTGCCTTAATTCTTTGTCTATTTCTAACCAGAGTATTATTTCTTGGGTCCTTAAAGACCCCAAACATGCTTATTAGAGAAAATATGGAAACACTAAGGAGAGATAACAACCATAGTTTCACTATTCAAGGACTATAGCTTAGTATATTTCCTTCTGATCATTTTTCTTTTTAGAATAAAGAAAAAAAAGTAAACTTTTCTGTTCTTTAGAAAATAGCTACTCACCTCTAACAATTTTGAAAAACCCAGAAATAGATAACAATAAATATAAAACTCATTTATAAACTTACCCCTATTGATCTTTAGTATTTTTCTATGAAAACTTTTTATTGGTTTTAAATAATTAAAACCACGCTATAGGTATTTCCTGGCTTGATTTTTCCCTTCAGTTTTTATTTTTATCAGATTTCATAGATGCACATAGAGTCAAAATGTTTTAAAAGACTTGTAAACAACCAGTCTCTTGACTTCACCAACCCCCCTTTCTCTACTCCAGAAGCAAACTTGTTCAACTCTTTTGCTGTATCTTACAATGGATGGTGTCTTAGATTTGATAAATTGAGGTATATATCAAAAGACTTTATTAAAGGGTTAATTAATATTCCTGACCCAGATGTTTACTGTCATGTTATTTCTATTAAAAACTTGAAAGTATAACCACAGATCAAATAGATAAATAGAGTATGATATCCTCTTACTGAAAGATTCAGTGATATAGCCATAAAAATTATTTTTAGGAAGATTTTTCAATAATTTAGAAAATTTTTGTGTTGCCATACTAAGAGCTATAACGTGGGCTAGAGACCTCTGTTGAAAGATGATGGATGGAACACAAGCATTCACTTTTGCTGACTACCAAAACCACACCAAATGAGAATAAGTGAGACATATAGAGAAAGACATAAACCTTTCAGGATAAAGACTTTGGGAGAAGAGGTAATGGCAACTGCATTTTGGAAAGTGTGAAGCAGTTGGCTGAGTGGATGTGGCAAATCAAATAAGCTAAATCTAAGCTAGCACAGGGGGAGGCCAAAATAATCCAATTTTACACTGCTTATTATGGGTTGAATTGTATCTTCCCTCACCTCCAAATTCATACGTTGAAGTTCTAACCCCTGGTACCTCAGAGTGGGACTGTATTTGGAGATAGGGCCTTTAAAAAGGTAATTAGGGCTTCCCTGGTGGCGCAGTGGTTGGGAATCCTCCTGCCAATGCAGGGGACACGGGTTCGAGCCCTGGTCTGGGAGGATCCCACATGCCGTGGAGCAACTGGGCCCGTGAGCCACGGCTACTGAGGTCCACGTGCCTAGAGCCCATGCTCCGCAGTGGGAGAGGCCACCGCAATGAGAGGCCTGCATGAGGGACCTGGGTCCTGGATCATCTTCACTATCATTATTTGGAATTGTTTTTCTGGAAGGTTGCCTATATCCACTTCATTTATCTGTTTTTCTGGGGTTTTATCTTGTTCATCTTCATCTGTTACATAGTCAGAGTCCTGAATCACCTTCACTATCATTATTTGGAATTGTTTTTCTGGAAGGTTGCCTATATGCACTTCATTTAGCTGTTTTTCTGGGATTTTATCTTGTTCATCTTCATCTGTTACATAGTCCTCTGCCTTTTCATTTTGTGTATCTTTCTGTGAATGTGGTTTTCATTCCACAGGCTGCAGAATTGTAGTTCTTCTTGCTTCTACTGTCTGCCCTCTGGTGGATGAGGCTACCTAAGAGGTTTGTGCAAGTTTCCTAATATGAGGGACTGGTGATGGGCAGAGCAGGGTGTTGCTCTGGTGGGTAGAGCTCAGTAAAACTTTAATCTGCTTGTCTGCTATTGGGTGGGGCTGAGTTCCCTCCCTGTTGGTTATTTGGCCTGAGGTGACCCAGCACTACCACCTACAGGCTCTTTAGTGGGGCTAATGGGGGACTCTGGGAGGACTCATGCCAAGGAGTACTTCCTAGAGCTTCTGCTGCCAGTGTCCTTGTCCCCATGGTGAGCCACAGCCCCCCCTCCCCCCCGTCTCTACAGGAGACCCTCCAACACTAGCTGGTACATCTTGTTCAGTTTTCTATAAGGTCACTCCTCCTTCCCCCTGGGTCCTGATACTCACACTACTTTGTGTGTGCCCCCCAAGAGTGGAGTCTCTGTTTCACCCAGTCCTTCAAAGTCCTGCAGTCAAATCCCACTAGCCTTCAAAGTCTGATTCTCTGGGAATTCCTCCTCCCATTGCTGGACCCCCAGGTTGGGAAGCCTGATGTGGGGCTCAGAACCTTCACTCCGGTGTGTGGACTTCTGTGGTATAATTGTTCTCCAGTTTGTGAGTCACCCACCCAGTGGTTATGGGATTTGATTTTATTGTGATTGTGCCCCTCCTACTGTCTCATTGCAGCTTCTCCTTTGTCTTTGGATGTGGGGTAACTTTTTTGGTGAGTTCCAGTGTCTTCCTGTCGATGATAGTTCAGCAGTTAGTTGTGATTCTGGTGCTCTCGCAAGAGGGAGTGAGTGTACATCCTTCTACTCCACCATCTGAACCCTCAGAAATCTGTTTTCTTACAGTTCTGGAGGCTGGAAGTCCAAAATCAAGGTAACAGCAGGGCCATGTTCCCTCTGAGACTCTGGGTATCTGCCTGGCTACTCTCTGCCTCTTCCTAGCAGCTGGAGGGTGGCTGTTGATCCTTGGCGGTCCTTGGCTTGCCGCTTCAGCACTCCACCCTCTGTCTCTGTCATCCAATGGTGTTTACTTCTTCTTATGAGGCCATCAGTCATATTGAATTAGGGCTCATACTAATGACCTCATCTTAATTCGATTCCATCTGCAAAGACCATTTCCAAATAAGGTCACATTCATAGGTATCAGGGGTTAAGACTTCAACATTTTGGGGGAAACACAACTTAACCCATAACATCATGTAATCGTTACCATTTTTTCCTAACACTTAGTTTGAGCCAAGGACTCTCCTATGTACTGCACAATCTCATATTTTCAAGTTGTGCCAAAATTTTAAGAAAACCTCACTTAAAACTTTCAGCTTACGGGGCTTCCCTGGTGGCGCAGTGGTTGGGAGTCTGCCTGCTGATGCAGGGGACACAGGTTCGTGCCCCGGTCTGGGAGGATCCCACATGCCACGGAGCGGCTGGGCCCGTGAGCCATGCCCGTGAGCCATGGCCACTGAGCCTGTGCGTCCGGAGCCTGTGCTACGCAACGGGAGAGGCCACAATGGTGAGAGGCCCGCGTACCACAAAAACAAACAAAGAAAAAACATATTTCAGCTTCCAGAACAGAAAATGACCCTACAAGTGATTCACCATCTTAAAAATGATTCAACCTCTATTCATAAATTGGCTGCTGATTTTCTTTAAATGGAATCTTCTGTTTCATTGAAATATGATTTGATTTACACAGGTTTTGTTTACATAAAACTTTTAAAATATCTGGTTCTATTGTGAAAAGTAAGGCTCAGTTCTAATAAATCTAATGGTTATACTTCAACATAATGTCAGGAAGTACATTCCCTTTTTCTGACTTCTGAGAAATTAAATTGAAATATGTTTGATCAAGTAATTAGAGAGCAAAGTAAGTCAGTAGATAATTGAGACCTGAGTTGTGTGGTACCAGTGGAACATGCTTGTCCTTTGAAGCCTATCATTCTATAATTAAAATCTTGAAATTCAAGTTCTTTATGCAGCTAGAATGGAGTGTGAGGAGGCAGAATGAGAATTTCATTGTCAATTTGGGAGAGCTTGGTTTTATTTTGTAATCTCAGCTCTGCTATTCCTTATTTTTGTGACTTTGGGTAAAGTAATTCAGTCATCTGAGCCTTGGTTTTCACAAAACTTAGTGGGTTTGAACAATAACCATTTTATTGTCACAATTCTGAGCAGCGTCTAGCTGGAACAGCTCGTGTCTGCCTCCATGTGATCTCAGTGTGGCTCCCCTGGGACTGCAGGGTTCAAGATGGCCTCACTCACATGTCTGGTGCCTTGGCTGGAATGGCTTGAATGGCCCAGGACCAGCTAGGATGACTGGACTTCACTCTTCTTGTGGTGTGGGCTGAAATCACTCATATGTCTGGAACCTGTAGCCTAGACTTCTTTCTATGGTTGGCTGGATTTCCCTCTGAGTAAAAGAAGAATCTATGTGGCTACTTAGAGTGTAGCCCCAGAACATCCCATTGGCTGCATTCTATTGGTCGAATCAAGTCACAAGGCCAGCTCTGATTTCAGGGCTGGGGATACTGACTCTTCTCCCGATGGAAGGAGGGGCATAGTGATCCTCTTTGCAGACGATTTACCACAAAAAAACAACAAGGAAAGTCAGCCTTTGCTACACTGCTCTACTAAACTGTTTTCTCACAGTGTTAGTAGAAGTTAAAACTTGTAGAACTCTCAAGTCTACTTAGGAGGAGGACAGGTTCTTGAAGGGAGAGAAAGGGGATACTGAAAGAAAAAGGAATGAAAAGGAACTGAGAAACCATTCTGACACACTTGTACATATTTAACCTGGGTTTGTAAACATAAAATCACAGCTACCTCTCACCAATCCTGTATCCACTGCAGACAGCATTAATCAACCACAAAACTTTCTAATGAGGTCCTTTTGCGTCCTTACCATTCTTCTCAAGACAAGGCTCTAGGCAACTATTAATGATCTAAGTGTGTGAAAAAGAGAAGAAACCTATATCCCACAATGGCTCATCTTCTGAGGGATAGGAGAGATGTGAATATTTGGAATATACTCCCCAGGTTGATTGTGATATACCCTGCTCTCTCCTGGTTGAGGTCACTGCTTTAGCCCCTTTGCTTGGCATAACTGAATACCCTCAGTAAAGTGGTTTTCTAACAGGATTGTATTTGGTTCTCACAACTCAGGTGAAAGATGAGGAAATTGAAGCTCAAAGAAGTTGAACAATCTGCTCAAATGCCACAGTGGGATAGTGGTGGCCCCAGTGACTCTCTTCCTACTACTCATTCAAACTCTCAGAATCATAGACCCTGGAAGCTGAAGTGATGCCATCAGGTCTAAGCCCTTTGTTTTACAGATTAGGATACAGAGGCCCAGAAAGTTAAAGGCCTTTCCAATGGCCATGTCCAATAGCAGAAGTTAACCTTAGGGCTAGAGCCCAGGGTTCCCAATTCCTAGGGAATTGCCCTTTACCTCAATTGCAGCAGCGGTAAACATTGCAACTCGGCTGACTTCAAACTTTTGGCTCATCCATTTGGCTCATCCAACTTGGCTGACTTTAAACTTTTGGCTCATCCATTTCTGTGCTTTGAAATTAAGTAGGGATGGAGGTGATATCTCACAGATTCTGACCCGCAGCCCAAAGCAGCTCCTGTACTTTAATTTTGTTATAAAAGCTGTGGCATATTTAAATAAATCTTTAGGTTTAAAATTTGCCTGTCTGAACAGGATTCTAATGATATGAAATGTGCTGCTCTGTCAGATTTTGTTATTGCCCTTGATTTAATATTTTCATAGGAGGTATTTCATGCAGTGTCCTGGGACATTTTATTGAGTGAAACATTTTAAAAAATCTGATGAGTTATTTATGGATAAACCGAACCTCACTAGCTTCTTGAATTTATCTAATCGATGTATAACCTCTCAGTAGAGAGATTTCCAGAGCTGGAAATTGTGTCTTAAGGACAATGAGACAAGGGGTTGTCATTTTTTGAGTACTGCTGGGAACAAGAGGCTCACATATATTCATTCACTCATTCAGCCTCTACAGAATCTATGTGAGATGAGCATTATAAACCCCAGGTATGTATAAGGAAGGCGAGATCCAAAGAGGTTTTCCATCTACCAGCATCTGTACCCACAAACTCTACCATCTCAAATACCCCCACAGGTGATATTGGAAGCCAATCACTTTGTGACCTGCTTGTACTACTCTAACCTATTGAAGCACATTTTCCTAGACATCCCCCTCTGTTCTCTATAACTTCATTTTTTTTCTTTTTGTTACATTATTCTCAACAGGACGCAAGCATACAGTTAATTTTCCCATTTAACAACAACAACAAAAAACCAGACATACAAACAGAAAAATACTTTTTCTCTGCCTGCATTGGTGATTTTACTTCTCAACTCCCCTTTGCATCAAAATTCCATGGAAGAGGGCTTCCCTGGTGGCGCAGTGGTTGAGAGTCTGCCTGCCGATGCAGGGGACACAGGTTAGTGCCCCGGTCCGGGAGGATCCCACATGCCACGGAGCGGCTGGGCCCGTGAGCCATGGACGCTGAGCCTGCGCGTCCAGAGCCTGTGCTCCGCAACGGGAGAGGCCACAACAGTGAGAGGCCCACATACCGAAAAAAAAAAATAGCTAGAATTTGCACATAAATTGGCATTTTTTGTCTTGTCCCCGTGATCCAAGATATTCTCACTCCTTATCTGGATTCTGACAACAGTCTCCTACCCAGTCCCTGCTTTTGCTACTTGTAGTATATTTTCCACAAAGCAGCCAAAGTTGTCCTCTTAAAACACGAATCAGAGCAGGACACTCTTCTGCTCAAAATTCTCCAGTAACTCGTCATGTGTCTCAAGTAAAAGTTGACATCCTTAATGTGGATCTCAAGGCCCAGATGATCTCTCAGACCTCGTCTCCTACTTCTCCTACACCTTGGTCCCTCCTCCAGCCTCACTGGCCTCCTTTATTCATTAGCACACCAGGCTCAGCCCTGCTTTTCTTCAGGGACCTTGGCATCAGCTCTTCCCTCTGCCTGAAATCCTCTCCCCCAGTTAAGTCCCTCTCCTTCTTCAAGTTTTCCATCAAATGACACCTTCCCAATGAGAACAATCAGAACAACATAATTTGCTTGTTTTTAATGACTCATTTATTGTCAGCCCCTCTCCACACTGTAATGCAAGCTGTTTAAGGGTGGTGACTTTTGTCTGTTTACTAATGTACACCAACTTCTAGAATATGGCAGGGCGCATGGTAGCTACTCAGTAAGCCTTGGTTGAGTGGATAAACGAAGTCAACTGTTGTTGTATGCCCAGTAGTAAATACTGGTGTCCAGATTTGAATCCTAGTCTACTCACCTCCAGTGTACTTGTACTTTTCACTTCACCGTAGTACTCAGAGTTCAGCTTGCTAAGGCCCAGGCAGTATTGAAGTGCTTTCTATATACTATCTCACTCGATCCTAAAAATAATTCTGTGAGGTAGACACAAATGCTCTCCTCCTTTCACATAAGGCATAGTAGAAAGTTCATAATTTGCATAAGGTACATATCTAGTAAGTGGTAGAATCATGGTGTGTACTCAGGCAGTGTGACTCATGAATATTTGCCTCTAGTATTATAAGATACTCTTTCCACCAATAATGACAAGGATAAAGAGTTGGGAGATCATCAAAATGCAAATTAGTGGTGCACAATGCTTCCGAGTTGCCTCTGAACCATTTCTTATTTAGAGAAGGACCGCAGTCAAAATGGCAGTATAGCCCCTTTTCTTTTCTCTCCCTTTCTTGAAACCAGGTCTGATTTGACCATGTGTGGGAAGTAACAATGATGATATGCACAGTTGTCTATAAAGTGCATAAGTAACCTATGCTCAGAGGTTCAGAAAAGAGCTGATGAATTTAAGCCAACTGCTTGGTTGGGACGGCTGCTGTTTGAGATTCCTCTATAATTTCTTCCTTTTTATCATTTGTCCTCATGCTAGGAGAGCAAAGAGAAGTTCGGGGAAAAGAAAATAGAAAAGAAATGAAAAGCAAGACGTCCCTCAGGAAGGCACTGCCTCCAGAAGCTGTTTCTTCTCACCCCAGTGAACCTAGACCAGATTCATCCTCCTTCACCCAATGCTACCAGAGAGACTAGAGAAATAGGTGGCATGTGAAGGTCATCAGAGAAGGAAGAGGTTATTGTAATGAGGACTGAGGAAGAGACCTCCTACCTGGCAGCATAATGCAACACTGGACAGCACAACTACAGAGCAGGAATGGTATGTGGTAAACTGAATAATGGACCCCAAAGGTATCCAGATCCTAATCCCGGGAATTTATGAATGATACCATATATGGCAAAAAAGACTTTGCACACATGATTAATTAAGGATTTTGAGATGGGGAGATTATTCTGAATTATCCAGAAGAACCCTAAATGTAATCATGAATATCCTTATATGAGAGAGGCAAAGGGAGATTTGACACAGAAGAGGAGGGCAGTGTGACCACTAGAGCAAGATGCTACACTTTGAAAATGAAGGAGAGAGCCATAGGCAGTCCCCTATTGCTAGGCATTTGGGTGGTTTTCAATCTTTGTGTTTTCAAACACTTCCATGGTGAATTACCTTGCACACATGGCATTTCTTACTTACAGTGGTGTACATAGGATGGATTCCTAGGAGCACAATCCCTGGAACAAAGGTAAAGGCATCTGTGCTCCTGCCAATTACCAACCAATTCTCTTCCACAAGGATCATCCCATTTTGCCTTATTAACAGTAATAGATGAGAGACCCTTTCTTTCAAAACAGATTTATGTTTTAAAAAAAAGGTGAATTGGACTTTCCTGGTGGCACAGTGGTTAAGAATCCGCCTGCCAATGAAGGGGACACGGGTTCGAACCCTGGTCCAGGAAGATCCCACATGCCACGGAGCAACTAAGTCTGTGCGCCACAACTACTGAGCCTACGCTCTAGAGTCTGCAAGTCACAACTACTGAGTCCACGCCACAACTACTGAAGCCCATGCACCTAGAGCCTGTGCTCCGCAACAAGAGAAGCCACCACAATGAGAAGTCCAAGCACCACAATGAAGAGTAGCCCCTGGGATTCCCTGGTGGCACAGTGGTTGAGAGTCCACCTGTCGATGCAGGGGACACGGGTTCGTGCCCCGGTCCAGGAAGATCCCACATACCGCTGAGCGGCTGGGCTCGTGGGCCATGGCCGCTGAGCCTGTGTGTCAGGAGCCTGTGCTTCACACACACAAAAAAAAGAGTAGCCCCCGCTCGCCGCAACTACAGAAAGCCCATGTGCAGCAACGAAGACCCAACATAGCCAAAAATAAATAAATAATAAAAATTTTTTTGAAAGGTGAATTATTTTAGGAAGCATTTTTAAGTGGATAATAGTTGATGAAGGACTTAGGCTGTGAGAAGGCTATGCAGAGAATGAGGAGTTAACTGCAAACAACAGAATGCAAACAGGTCAGTGATGTGATTGGATAATCTGTCTAGTATGGTTAGTTGTTTTTATGTGGTTAATGATCTGTTAGTTGAATGTGACTTGCTCACTGACACTGAAGTTTGTTTTCTTCTAAGTTAATCCCTCAGTTCTCAAGTCTTTGTCTGTGTTGGGTCTTGTTAGCAGCCTGGCATTGTCCTTGACCCTGTCTGCCAGGTCACCTGTTAAGTAGAGAGTAGTGATATCATTGTATGTGGAATTTAAAAGACACGCTAATGTGGGGAACTCTCACTAATAACAGCAAAACAACCCTTTGCACAGAGTTTTCAAGCATACGCCGATACAGACCACTACTTATAATAATAGTTAATGCTTCTCTAGGGCATATTTTGTGCCAAGCACTGTTATCACAGCTTTATTGGTATAAACTTATTTGAGTCTCAAAAGAACTCAATGAAGAATATACAGTTATTATGTCTCATTTCATTTGAGAAAACTGAGGCAATGTGGGTTTAAATAATTTGCTCCTGGTCTCAAGAGTAGTAAATAATAAACTTGGAATTTGAATGCAGTCCATCCTCTGAACCCCTGCAATCCTGGATAACGGCAGGTATCATAATTGTCCCCATTTTACAGATGAGTAAATGAAGTCTCAAAGAGGTCAAAAGACTTTTCCAGCAACCCACAGCTTAATAGCTGGAAGAGTTGGTATTAAAATCTTTCTTGTAACCTTACATCATGTCCTCCTATTCGTACTGTTTTACATGTCAGACTCTTTTAATGTGGTATAAAATTACCATATTATCCACTCATTATAACTAACAACATTTCAATTATGAAAAAAATTACATTCCCCTTTCCTAGGATGTAGATTTTTTAAATTAATTAATTGAGTTATTTATTTTTGGCTGCATTGGGTCTTTGTTGCTGCGTGTGGGCTTTCCCTAGTTGCAGTGAGCGGGGGCTACTCTTTGTTGTGGTGCGCGGGCTTCTCGTTGCAGTGGCTTCTCTTGTTATGGAGCACGGGCTCTAGGCGCGTGGGGTTCAGTAGTTGTGGTACGTGGGCTCAGTAGTTGTGGCACACGGGCTTAGTTGCTCTGCGGCATGTGGGATCTTCCCGGACCAGGGCTCAAACCCATGTCCCCTGCATTGGCAGGCGGATTCTTAACCACTGCGCCACCAGGGAAGCCCAAGGATGTAGATCTTTTTTAATGCAGAAAATGATTTATAAGAAAGTTCCAAGTGTGAGGAGGGAGTGCCCAATCTTTAACTCACGTCACCTGGAGTGGGTTCCATGCAAGATTTGTTTGTAGTATGCTTGTATATTTGGTCAGCATGCTCAATGAGACGTTTGCACTCCTCAGTCCTTGGTTTTGTCCCCCATAGGTTCAATATAAAGGTATCAGGAGTCCAAGGGAAGGTAACCCATTATTACTGAAAAACATTTGCCTTCTGTTAGAACAGAACACGAAACCTTGGTCTCAGGACAGAACAGGCAGCATGTGGTTTAGAGTATAGATTTTGTAGGTGTTAGACTCAGGTTTAAATCATGACTCCCCTGTTCCCTAGCTATGTAACCTTGGTAAGTTTAGCTATGCAGAACCTATTTCCTCATTTGCAGAGTGGGAATAAAAATTCCTATCTCATATAGTTGTTGCATGGATTGAATGAGAAAATATATGTAAAATACCTAGCTTGGTGCTGTTACAGTATATGTGTTCCATAAACAATAGCAATTTAAACCATTTCAATATGGCTTCCACCATTGGGGTTGCTCTATATTCTAATAGGCTTTCCCCTCTGGCTCCAGACTTTCTAAATGTACCTGGTGGAGTAAAAGGAAATGCAGACCAACTGAGATGGATCGGGCTTATGTCAAACCCCAGGAATTCAAGAGTGATCTCCCAGACTACTTTGTGTGATCAATACAGCCAGAGGTAAGGAGGAAGTGTTAGACTCCTAGACCCATTCCTCCAAAGCCTCCAGTCTAGTGTTGCATGAAGGAAAGTGGAAATAAGGCAAAAAAATGCAAGAATAAGAGATCTGCAAGTTGGAAGAAGACTTCAGGGGAGTATCTGGTCTAGTCCCTTGCCTTTAGGTAAGCAGGATATTTATTACCTCCTTTTTACAGATGAGGAATCTGTGGTCCAATTGCACTCAATGACCTGGCCTCATAGTGCTGGGGGCTGTGCAAAGGAGATAAAACTCAGGTTTCTGTGAGTCCCCACTGTCACAGAGTCAGATGCCTACAGGGGTGGGTGATGTGAGCAGGTGAAGCTGCAGTGGGGACTGTGGCAAAGGGGAGCAGCCATACTCTGCTGCAGTCGGTTGTTGCCATATGTCCTGTGGTGTTGCTAGATCTTCAAGACTTCTTCGAGAAGCAAGGAGGGAAGGGCATTTAGATTTTTTAAAAATTATTTATTTATTTTTGGCTGCATTGTCTTCATTGCTGCGCACGGGCTTTCTCTAGTTGCGGTGAGCGGGGCTACTCTTTGTTGTGGTGCACAAGCTTCTTATTGCAGTGGCTTCTCCTGTTGTGGAGCATGGGCTCTAGGCACACAGGCTTCAGTAGTTGTGGCACGTGGGCTCAGTAGTTGTGGCATGTGGACTCTAGAGGGCAGGCTCAGTTGTTGTGGTGCACGGGCTTAGTTGCTCTGTGCCATGTGGAATCTTCCAGGACCAGGGCTCGAACCCGTGTCCCCTGCATTGGCAGGCAGATTCTTCACCACTGCGCTACCAGGGAAGCCCTGGCATTTAGATTTTTATGCAAACTTTTTAGAATGTTGCTGACTCTTTACAAATGTTAAGAATTGTGTACAGAACTCCAAAACCACATGTCATCTCGTCTCCTTTTCTTACCTTTGCGCTAAGCTCAACTCCCTGCAGAAAAGGCTCTTCTCGTCTCTCCCTAGACTCAAGTCCCAGTGCAATATGTTGGTAGCTTTACTATTCTTTTCTTTTTCCTGTTTTGTGTGTATGTGTGTGTGTGTGTGTGTGTGTGTGTGTGTGTGTTTGGTTCTTTTTGGCAGGGGAGCGACTTTTTATTACGGTATAACACGCATACAGAAAAGTCCATAAATCATAAATATACACTTTGATGAGTTTTTCACAAGATGAACACACTCATGTAAAAAGCCTTCAGGTCAAGAAACAACCCTTCTCTCTAGAAGCTTCCTTCATACAGTTGCCAGTAAATACCCCCTAAGGGTAACCACACACTGTCTTCCTACACCACAGAGTCTTTTTGCCTCTTTTTGAACTTTACATAAATGGAATCATAGAACAGACATGCTTTTGTGTTTGGCTTCGTCAGCTCAGCATTGTGTTTGTGAAAGTCATCCCTGTTGTGGCATGTTGCAAATTTTCTCCCTTTAATTAATGTACGACATTTTATTGTGTGAATAGAACATAATTTACTTATGTATTCTACTCTTGATGAGCATTTGGGTAATTTCCAGTTTGGGGTTATTAGGAATAATGCTGCTACATTCTCCCACGTGCCTCCTGGTGGACCTGTGTTCATACTTCTGTTGGGTACATATTTAAGGAGTGGATGTCTGAGTCATAGGTTACGCATGTGCTCATCATTAGTAATTGCTACCAACAAAGTTTTCCAAGGTGATTGTCACAACACACACTTCTCCAGTGTGTGAGAGCTCTGGCTGTTCCATGTCCTTGCCAACACTTGGCATTGTTTATTTTTTCCATTTTAGCCAGTCTGGTGGGTGTGAAGTGTTGTTGCACTGTAGTTTTAGATAAGTCTGCTTTTCCTTTAAATTTGTGTGAGACGGCTCTTACTGTCAGTGGTACTACTACTTAATCTATATGCTACTTAAGGAACCCCTTTAATATAAATTCCTCAAGGGGTTCTCCTCTGCTTTCAGGGTAGGGCTAAAACTTTATAAACTTTTCTCCCAACATAACTCCTAAGTGCCTTCACTCAAGTCACATTGAGCATCTGTTCATGCTGTTTGCCCATGTTTTTCCTCTTGCATGCTCTTTCCCAGCTCTCTGTGTGTTGTTCTCTCTGCCTGGAACCCCATTCTCTGACATCACCGCCTGAGTGACATGTATTCAGCCTTCAGGACTCAGCCCAAACATTGCCTCTTCCAGGAAGGCTCTCCTGACTTTCACAACTTAGCTGCTCATACTGTGCCAAAATGATCAGTTTGCTTATTAACATCCATCAGTTCTTCAAGGGTAAAGACAATTGATGTGGTTGTCATAGTGTATGAGCAGCAAATGTTTGTTGAATGAATGAATGAATGAATGATGAATGGACAAATGAGTGCACGAATAAGGGAGGTTTGGAAAAGGGAGAAACTTAGAGATTTGATTGTGGTATTTATCCAAGAGGGATTTCTAATGATGATAATAACGATAACAATATTAATTATAACAACATCCAGTGTCTCCTTTTGCTCAACTGGCCTAAGCAAAGGGTTGGTTCTGGAAAGCACAACAACACATTTAACTCATTTCCAGTATCGGAAGGACATTGAGAGATGCTTTAGGGTTACGCGTAAAAATGAGTTCCTTTAATCACAGTTTACTCAAGAAGCCACAGGGAAAGTGATTAAAGCAGATGATTCACTATTGGGTTTAGTGAGAAGTTGTTTCAAACCTGCCCTGAAGGTCTGGTGGGTGGAGAGGTTTGCTGCCCTTTCAGCAGTCTTCAGGCTCAAACATGGTCAATACAAGTTTGATCATTTAGTATATTTCTCCAGATTTCCTAAATAGGGAAGCACTTATAACCCAAGAATCACCTAGGGAACAATGGGCCACCAATGAGTCATCTGATGCATCTTTCAATGTCATACCACTGTGATTCTTATTGAACAATAACACATTGATTGTCTCCAGACTTAAGAGTATTGATGGACAAAAGTATTGATGGATGAACCAGAATTAAGACATGCTGCTCTGAAGCAGTGACCAGTGTATGCCAGCGAGATCAGACTAAAATAGTAAGCGGAAACCTTGAATCCATAACCCAGATGGGGCTGCCAACATGATTTCTGCAACTTCAAATAACCAGGTTTGGGTGAGAGAAAATCACCCGCTTATGAAATTCATTCATTGTTTTAAGAATATAATATTATTTTAAAGTTATTTTAAAATTACTGTCTTACCCTCAAAAGTAACAGGATGGAGAAATCAATGTATAACCCTACAAAAATGCTTTTGTCCTATTGGAGACAACTCACCCCCACCATGTCCCTCCCACTAGTATGAGCTCCACGAAGGGAGGGACTGTGTCTTCATCTCTGCATTCCCAAGGTGTGGGCCAGTGCCTGGGTCTAATAGATGCTCAATAATCATTTGATTTAAATGTCATTTATAACCCATATATTGACTGTCTCTGACTGCAGATTTTGTTTTTGCCATGCAGCAACTTTGAAGCACAACTCAGCACTTTTTTATGTCATAAAGAATTCATTGCCTTAGCATCCAATGTAGACTTTACTGAAGGGTTTTTAGGAAAAATTGAGAGAAATATTTACCTACAGAGCATGTAACATTTCTTCCCCCAGGTCCCCATCAAACATGTACTTCCAGTCTCTCTCTCTCTTCTTTTTAGTTATAGAAACTAGATTCCATCTCTTCAAAAGTAGAGTTTCTCCCATAGGAGTCCATGTCTCCCAAGGAGTAAGATATAAATCCATAAGAGACACTTTTTTGTTGTATGTGTAAGGATTTTAGATCATTCCTAGAAAAAAACATAATATCTAATCTTGTGGTAAAAAAAACTATTCCCTTCAAATTTTTTTCTCAATCCAATTACACCAAAGAGAATGCTTTCAGTTTGCTGCTATTATATCTCTTTTTTTTTCAATGCCCATCTTTTTTCTTTTCTTTTTCTTCCCTTTTAACAAAGAGAAAACAGGACTCAATCCCAGAGCCTAGATGAGGCAGCGGTCTCTAACTAGACTTTAATAACTTGAATTTCTTCACATTATATTTATTTTCATAATTACTTGCTGTATATATATATACAGTTATACTAGATTTTATTTTAATGTAGTGAAATAAGCCTTCCTTTTAAAATAAATTTAAATTTAAAATTGAATCAATTTAAAGATAATGGTAATTGATAGTTTATAACTTTAGAAAAGTAGAAAATAGTAATATTTGGGGTTTGGGAAAATGCCATAAGACCAAGCTGAACTTATTGTTATGACTGTTGTTTAAAACAGAAATTCTGGTATTGTGTTATGGCTAATTCTTTTTGCGTCAACTTGGTTAGGCCATGGTACCCAGATAGCTGGTCAAATATTATTTTCGGTGCCGCTGTGAAGATATTTTAAACATATGATTAACATTATATCAGTAGACTTTGAGTAAAGCAGATTACCCTCCATAGTTTGGGTTCGCCTCATCGAATCAGTTGATGGTTCTGATAGAAAAAGACTCACATCCCCTGAGAAAGAAGGAATTCTATCAGCAGCCGGCATTTGGACTCAAACTGCAACTCTTCCTTGGGTCTCCAACCTGCCTGCCTGCACTGGAGATTTTGGAGCTGCCAAGCCTCCACAATCATGTGAGCCTGTTCCTTAAAATCTCTCCCTTCTCTCCCTCTATTTTTAGTTCAGGTTCTCTATATTATGCTGATTAAAACATAGTGTTACCTGCATTTTAAATATGAGGTTCAAAAGGGAAGTGACAGCTCCCAAACCACAGTATTTACTAAGTGGTAGGGTAAGGACTCAACAATCATGACTCCAAGTCTGTCCACAATACCATGTGGCCTGTACAATTGCAGAAACTGTTATAGAAGAAAAAAGAAGACACAAATTTTCAAACTTCAATGGTGTTGCCAAAACTCAGCCTCTGCTCACCAGGTGCCAAACAGAAATGTGGAGACAGAGTTTTGGGTGAAGTAGAAAAGAGTAGCTTTTTATTGCTTTGCCAGGCAAAGGGCACCACAGTGGGAAAATGCTCTCAAGACTGTTTGACCCACCCTGGAGGGGGTAGTGAGGAGTTTTAGTGTTCAGGGATCAGGAAGTGATCAGCTCGTGCACCATTCTTGTATTAGTTGGCATCAAGGTGAAGTTCCAAGCATCATCAACCTTCTGGTTTCAACCAGTCGATATGTTCTTGCAGACAAAAGTTTTCATCAGGTGTTGGTCTGCTTCCTAAAAACAACTTAGGAACATTAGGCCTTTATCTATGTCTTTCAGGGAACTGGGAGTTCGGTGATTCTGCGATGTGGCAGATTTATAGTCTAATTTTACCAGTTCCCCAGCCCAACAGCTATCTTTGTTTCTACATCTTCACATTTCCCAATCATTAACTCTTGAGTCAGCCTTTTACTTCAAGAGACAAGGACACAGCGACTTGTACACGGTTTCAGTTGTGGCCCTGGAAAAGAGATCCATAAGGTCGGCTGGTCAGAGATTCATAAGGTTGGCTGGTTGATGATGTTTGAAAAGCAGGCAAAAAGTAGGTGAAACCTATGTGGTCAAAGAAAGACTCCCCTTGGATGTCAGTATTCAGAAAGCCCCTGACAGCATGCAATGTACATAGACACACACACACCAAACACATACTCACATACTCACAGAGCCCAGGTCTAGGATTAGTTATTTGTATTTATTCTCAAGTGCTTATTCTCTGAAAATACCACTGAAACAACTGGTTGTTCAGTCTATCCAAGGTTACTGTCACCCTGACTGGATCTTAAAAGAGTGGGGAGAACGAAGTTAGGATCTTTAGATATTTATGGGGTTTCGGCATCTGGTTTAAGGTGGGTCTTTCAATGCAGGGGCTTGATTAGGACTGGTAAGCATCGTGACACAATCATTTAGGATTAATGGACACAGCAAGGCAGGGGTTCCCACGCAAAGCTTTAGATGAGTCTTGGGGTATAAATGTCATTTGATACTGTCTCCTGAAATATCCAGCAGGCTGATGTTCATTTACATCAGTTTGACCTCAGGGAGTTCCTGACCCAAATAATAAAGTCATTTGCAACTTCTTATCTTCCTGGGCAAACAGATGTTTCCTGGGATAGGAGTCATGTTGTTAAAGATAATGATGGCACAATTTGTTTTTGCCACTCAGCAACTTTGAAGCATGACTCAGCAGTTTTTTACATTTATAGAGAACTCATTGCCTTGCTGTAAAATGATGATTTTACTGAGAGTTTTTTTTTTTAAGGGCCAGAGAGAAAAGGTTTACCTTGCAGAATAAAGTCATGCTGATGAAGACAGTAGAATATGAAAGTCAGGTCAAGGTAGACAGCGCATGGTCATAGATAGGTTTTGTTCCCATAATCAAGACTCTTGATTACAAATGACAGAAAAAACAACTCAAACTGGGTTTCAGAACAAAAGAGATTCTGTTGACTCCAGATACTGCAAAGAATTCAAGTTCAAGCATGGCTAGAAGCAGGGGCTCACACTATTACATCATATATTATGGATCTATGATTAGAGAAAGATATTTCACTATTGTATTTCTCTCCATTTCTCAACTCTGCTGTCCTCTGTGTTGGCCTCATTCTCAAGCCAATTCTCCCTTCTCAGGGGGAACTCGGAAAATGATGGAGGGGTGTTATTTTCGAAAGAAGGATCAAGAATGAGGTGAGTTAAATCAGCCATGTAAATATCTAGGGCAGGTCTTCTTGGCAGAAGGAAAAGCAAGGTGCAGAGACTCAAGTGAGGAATAAGTTTGAGAAGTGTGAAAATGGCAAATGGGCCAGTATGGATTGGAACAGAGGAAGCAAAGCAGAGAAAAGAGTTAGAGCTGTTAGAAATTAGACATGAGACCAGAGGGAGAAGCAGGGGTCAGATTATATAGGGATTTACAAGCTATGGAGAAGAGGATGGATTTTATTCTACATGTGACAGGAAGACTTTGGTGAGTATTGGGCAGGAGAGGGTCTGTTTTATGTTTTAAATGATGCTTTATGGGTACTAAGGGGAGAATTATTCATAGGGGAAAGGAAACAGGAAGCCCAGTTAGGAGACAAGGTGCGAGATAATGGTGGTTTAATGGTAGAGCCAGCAGGACCTGTTAATGGATGTGATGTAAGGCTAAAGGAAAAAAAGGATCAAAGATGGGTCCTAGGTTACGACCTGAATAAATGGATAATCGTGAGTCACTTACAGATGTGGAAGCACCTGGGAAAGGAGCCAGTTAGGAGTCAAGAGTTCTTGACATGCTTACTTTGAAATGCCTACTAGACATCCATGTCATATGTCAAGTAGACACTTGGACATATAAGTCTAAACCCAGAGGACAGAGTGGTCTTGGGATACTTTGGGAGGCAGGAATGTAGATGACAAGAGCAGGGGTTCCAGAACTAATCCTTGGGGCCCTCTACTATAGAGGGGTTGTGAGAGGAGATGAAGATGGCAAAGGTGACTGAGAAGAAGCGACCTATAGGATGAGGCAAACCCTGAGTGTGATGCCCTGCAGCCACTCAAAGAGAGTATTTCCAGAAAGACTGATCCATGTGTCAGAAGTTCTTGAGAGTTTGAGTAAGTTGAGCTCTGAGAGTTGACAAATGGAAATGAGTACATTACAGTTTAGATCTGCAAAACACATATATTTTCTGAGAAGCACTGGCACTGTGCTCGGAAGTCCCCATTCATGCTAATGATGGCAGGATCAGGGGTTAGCAAGGCGGTTAAAGGTTGCTTTCTCTTTGGGGATTTTAATTATCCTCTTTGGCCTTAACTCAATTTCTTTGGGGTAAGAAGTAACTTCAAAAATAAAACTGCCGGGACTTCCCTGGTGGTCCAGCAGTTAAGACTCTGTGCTTCCAATACAGGGGGCCCAGGTTCTATCCCTGGTCAGGGAACTAGATACTGCATGCCGCAACTAAAGATCCTGCATGTCGCAACTAAGACCCAGGGCAGTCAAATAAATAAATAAATAAATATTTTTTAAAAAAACAAAAACTTCTCATCAAGGTTATTTTCTCCCTCTCTCAAGGGGTTTCTTCACCACCTTAATCTCAAAAGGCATCTGGGGGCAGAAGGGAGCTAAGGAACAGGAGTGGGTCCTTGGCGCTTTGTCCTTGTTGTTTGCTGGTGTGTGCAGCTTCTGCAGGCTGTTTCCTGGTCCTGGCTCTGTTCCTGAGCTCTCGGCCCTGGGATCTCCCTCCCTGTCTGCATCCCAGTCCTCTTCTTATCCACCAGCTCTCTCAGCACCTTTGTGGTCCCCCTTCTCAGGATGGGGAGCACAGGAACATGGGTGGCTTTCACTGCCCTCACGAAATCCCTCAGCCATGGCCACTTAATGTGGGTGCCATGCTCAATGAAGGCATTCTCTCGGGGTCTTGTGATTTGCCTGAGCGATGGCAGGAGGAGCAAGAAGGGAGCCCCCTTTAGATTAGCTCCAAACCCATGCAGAGGCTTCTACTCTCCTTCACTCCCCTCCACCCTCAGGACTTTAATCCTGGCATGCGGGGCAGCCAAGACACTTGGTTATGACCCCTCTGTCCTATTCTTCTTGGACTTCCTCTTCCTGCACTGAGGGCACATCACTCACATCACATCTGGGGTCTTCCCTCTGGCCGGTGGTGTGACTCTGGAGGCTAGGCTTGATAAGCAAAAGGGAATGTTTCCAATATAGACAAGCCCCTCTGACCTGTAAGAAAAGCCTGGTATTTAACACTTAACACTATTATCTCCCTAGGGACACTAGAAAGTCAACTTTGAGAGTCAGGCTAAGAAATGATTTCTAATAAACCCTAATCCCAAATCAGAGAAACCCATCGTGGTGTGGAGCCAGAGGCAATAGGCTCTAAAAGGAATGACAAATACAACGATTTAATCAGGTGCTCTATTTTGATAACATTATCTCCTTTTTGTCTGCCCCTTTACAACACCCCTTGGTGTATCTCATGAACTGCATTGCTTTTATTTCTCATGTGATTTTCATCCACATCTGAGCAGTTGCCTCTCACTCCAAACTTCTGTGGTTGCCCATTCTTGTTCTGCCACTCAAAGAATCCTTGTGCATCTAGGGGAGACCTCAACGCTCTCATCCTGCTGCTGCCATTGCCAGGTAGACAATGTCAGACAGTCCTGAATTCAAATTTTGCTTCACCTGCCCCACTATGTGTGACCATGTGTGAGTTATCTAGGATTTCTGAGCCTTGGTTTATCTTAATGGTAAAATGGGCATAAAAATACTGATCTCAAAGAATCATTGTGAATATTGAAGTTTAGACAATTAACGCAGGTAAAGGAGCTGGATATGGAGTGGGCATCCCCAAAACTACAAATGGTAAAAGAGTAATTACTTAGAATAGTATTCAGTTTCGCATTATAGCCTGTAAGTTTCCTTACGGTCTGGTCCCTGGGCACTCTCTGCTGCTAATGTTTTTTTTTTCTCTAACTAACAAACTCTTGAACATCCAATGGGGTGTCCTACAATTCAATTAGACTCTAACACTAACCATGCAGCGTTAGCCTCAGACTCCACGAATTTAAGCGTTCAGCCCACAAGATTGCACTCACTTCAGATGCCACTCGAAAGTATCACATCCCCAGGTTTCCCACATTTTTGTCCAATTTGGCTACAAAGTCAAGGCTTCCCACAACCCCCTCCCCTGGGTTCCATAATTTGCTTCTATGACTCACAGAACTCAGGAAGATGCTCTGCTTACCATTACAATTTATCATAAAGGATACAAATGAATAACCACATGAAGAGGTACATAGGGCGAGGTGGAAAGGGTCCTGAGTACAGGAACTTCTGTCCCTTGGAGTTGGGGTGCACCACCCTCCCAGCACATGGATGTGTTTGCCAACTTGTAAGCCCTCCAAAGCCCATTGTTTGTGGGGTTTTATAGAGGTTTTACCATGTAGGCATGGTTGATTAGATCATTGGCCATTAGTGATTGAATTCAATCTCCAGATTCTTTCCCCTCTCCAGAAGTGAAGGGATCAGACTAAAATCACACAGCTGGTTCCTCTGACAAACAGCCCTCATCCTGAAGCCATCTAGAGACCCTCCAAGAGTCACCTCATTAGCATAAACTCAGGTATGGTCGGTTTTAAGGGGCTTGTTATAAATAGCAAAAATATTCCTATCACCTCTATCACTCAGGAACTTCAAAGGATTTATGAGCTCTGTACCAGGAGCCATGGACGGAGACCAAATTATTATTATTATTATTATTATTACTATTATTCCACAGCCTCTTTTCCTACCATCTTTCATTCCAGCCACATTGTCCCTTTGCTTGAACACAGCAAGAACATTCTCCACCAGGAACTCTGCTCATGCTCTTTCCTCTACCTCAGACCAATTTCCCTCACTTTAATCTCTGCTCAAAGGTCTGCTCAGGTGGTCATTCCAATCACCCAGGCTCTCTACCCCTCACTCTTTGTTTGTCTTTGTAGCACTTATCACTGCCTGACATTATTATATTTAGTTTTTTATTTGTTTATTTCCCGTCCTCATCCTCAAAAAGAATATAAACTCCATAAGGGTAGGAATTTTGCTTTCTCCATTGTGAACCCACAGCAACTACACTGTCTCCTGACATAGGCAGGAGTTCATCAAACATTAGTTGAATGGAAGAATGAGTGATTTTGCCTGCCTCTGACAGATGGATGGTCTTTGGGTCAAATGCCCTGCTTGATGAGTACTGGGATTGAGATGAAGCACAACTTTCCAATCCTGCATCTCACAGTTGTGGGAATGAGGGTAACAAGGTCTTTCCCATTCCTTTCTTTCCCTGTTTGCCCAGGGAGGCAGAGCTGCAAAGGTCTCCTCTGGCATGACTTGCCCTCACCCAGAAATGGGTCTTCTCCACTCCAGGCTTTCCAACTGCCCAGAGCTCAGTAGAAAATTTCAATATGAGTGGTCCTTACCCCAAAGGGAGTTCTCTTCCTGGGATCTCCTGTGTCTTAAATCAGGACCTAGAAATAGGAGACACTTACTGCCTGTTTGATAAATGTAAAAATAAATAAGTGAATGAACACATGAGTGGAAGACACCAAAACCCAATACACAAGGGTCAATCCATCTACAGTATTTGCCAGAACAGGTGATTCAAGATCTATTCTTCTATCTTGAAGTTCTCCATTAATTCATATTTCTCCTCACCTCAAGTTCTATTATGAACATCTTCAAATATAAGAAAATTGAAATAATGTACAATGAACTCATTGTATGCAGAAACCCTTCACCCAGATTGAACAGGAGTTAACATTTTGTCATGTTTACATTATTACTTTCTCTTTCCTTACTCTGGTTTTCTCTCTCCCTTCCCTTACACATCCTTCTTCCCTTCCTTCTGCTCTTTTATTTAGAAACTATTGAATATTTGAAATTAAGCTGCAGACACCATGATACTTTACCCCTAAATATTCCAGCAAGAATTTTTCAGGAATATTCTACTAACCATAATTCCATGATCACATCTAAGAATATTAATAACTCTATAATCTAATCTAATATATGGACTATAATAGTCAATAATAAATAAAAATATTAAAACTCCATTTATGTCAAGAATGTCTTTTATAGTTTTTTCCTTGTCTTATTTTGAGTCCAGATCTAATCAAGTATCACAAATTGCTTTTGGTTATGTTTGGGTTTTTTTGTTTTTTGGGTTTTTTTTTGCGGTACGCAGGCCTCTCACTGTTGTGGCCTCTCCCGTTGCGGAGCACAGGCTCCACACGTGCAGGCTCAGCGGCCATGGCTCACGGGCCCAGCCGCTCCGCGGCATGTGGGATCTTCCTGGACCGGGGCACGAGCCCGTGTCCCTTGCATCGGCAGGTGGACTCTCAACCACTGCACCATCAGGGAAGCCCGGTTATGTCTGTTTTGTCTATTTTAACCCAAAGCAGACCCTCTCGGATTTCTTGTCCTTAATATTGCTTTTTAAAATAATCTAGGCCAGGGCTTCCCTGGTGGTGCAGTGGTTGAGAATCTGCCTGCTAATGCAGGGGACACGGGTTCGAGCCCTGGTCTGGGAGGATCCCACATGCCGCGGAGCAACTAGGCCCGTGAGCCACGACTACTGAGCCTGCGCATCTGGAGCCTGTGCTCCGCAACAAGAGGCCGTGATAGTGAGAGGCCCGCGCACCGCGATGAAGAGTGGCCCCCGCTTGCCACAACTAGAGAAAGCCCTCGCACAGAAATGAAGACAGCAAAAATAAATTAATTAATTAATAAAAACTCCTACCCCCAACATCTTCTTTAAAAAAAAAAAAAAAAAATCTAGGCCAGTTGTCTTCAAGAATATGCTACATTCTTACTTTGTCTGGTGTTTCCTCCTGGTGTCATTTAACTGTTCCTTTAGCCCCTGTATTTTTTGCAATCTAGATGAAGTATAGACATTTGATTAGATGCACATTGAACACTTTTGCCCAGAATAATAATAATAAACTAATAAATAAATAATAAACTAATAAATAATTATAAAATAATAAATTCTTAGTTTCCTATTGCTGCTGTAACAAATCATTACAAACTTAGGGACTTCAAACAACACAAATCTATTATCTTATAATTCTGGAGATCAGAAGTACTACCAGGGTGTCACTAGGCTAAAATCAAGATGTTGGTAGGGCTGTATTCCTTTCTGAAGCTCTTTTTCACCTTCAAGAGGCCACCCACATTCCTTGGCTGTGACCCCTTCTCACATCTTCAAAGCCAGCAGCATTCCATCTCTCTGACCGCTCTTCTGTAGTCACATCTCCCTCTGAAGGCTCTCCTCTTTTAAGGGATCATGTGATTAGTTTAGGCCCACCTGGATATTCAGGGGACACCCATCTCAAATTCTTTTAGCTTAATCTGCAAAATTCTTTTTGCCATGTAGGATAACATGCACAGATTCCAGGAACCAGAACATGGACATCTTTGGGGAGGCAGTATTCTGCCAACCACAACTTCATAGGTATGTGTCATCCTATCAATAGTCCCATTAGGAAACCGGTCCTCTACTAATGAAGCTAAGTTTCAGGGGGTATAAATTCGAATTGGAGAGGGAAGCAGTTGGCAAAGCTGTGTGCCTCAGAACTACCCAGGTGTTTGTGGGGGGGAGCAGATAAAAAAATGTAGCTGCCAGAGCCCTGCCCCAGCGATTCTGATTCATCAGATCAGAGCTGGCGGCTGCCCTATTAGATCCCCTTTCCTCATGCAGAAGGGGGGTGAATCACACTTGCCCGAGCTTGCAACCCCACCCTTGAAGAAATAGGTGAGAGATCACAGGTGGATGCTCGTCTTCTTGATACTTTGCTGAGGTCTGGCCTCTCATGGACACCTGGGTTGGCAGAGTCATTTCCCAATTTGTCAACAGTCACCAGCAAGAATGAACATGCAGGCAACAGTCAAAATGGATGAGCTTCCTTGGTGGAATGTTACTGGCAGATTTCCTTCCTTAACGGGACAGCAGATTTACTCATCCAGGTCTTCTGCAAAAAGGGGCGGGGGGACAACAAGGCCTCCTTGCAAACCATTTTTTGGCAATATTTAGTATTTCAATTATAAGAATATATTTTGTTAAATTTTTAGTTAAAAGGGTAATAAAAATTGAAAATATACAAATGTGTATAAAGTAAAAAGGTAAGCCTCCCTCCCTGGTTCTCCTCCTCAGAAACAGTTGCTATCAATTCTTTGTGTATCCTTCCAGAAATATATTATATATATACTAACATATTTATGTAGACATGTTCAGATTTCTCTTATCCAAATGTAATCATCTTGTACACACACTGTTCCCTATTTTGCCTTTTTCCCTTGGCCCTGATTTCATATCAGCACGTGAAATCTACTGCATAATATCTATTCCTTTTCACAATTGTACCCCTTGCAGGGATGACTATGGCTTATCTTGACACTTCCCTATTAATGCCTTTTTAGATTGTTTCCAGATTTTTCTACTACAAACACTGCTGTAATAACTAATCTTGCATACATGTCATTTCCTGCCCATCTGAGTCTATTTTAGGGCAAACATCTAGAAATGGATAGTCTGGGTTAAAGGGTTTGTTCATTTACAAGTTTGATTCGATACTGGCAAACTGCTATAAAGAAGTTGTGGCGATTTTACTATCATCAGCAGAGTGTGAGAGTGCCTGTTTCAAAAGGCCCTCTCTTGTACCTGTTCTTAAGCAATTAGAGTTTCATTTTGGAGTCTGTTTTAAAAAGACACCACTTGCCCCGGGCTCAACTTTATAAGTGTGGGGCAAAGGGCACCAGTCTAAAAATCAGAGCAACTAGGTCCTAGTCCTGTTCTCTAATTCCCTAAAAGACCTCAGACCAGTTAGTTATCCTCTCTGGGATCCAAGTTTCTCATCTGATGACAGGGTCTTTGAACTAGAGAAGTGCTGACTCCATGATTCCAAATCTGTGATGCCCATCTGACATGGCCATTCACCAAGTCAGTGGTCATTCACCACAATGTCCAAAAGCAGCTCAATCAATAAGCTCTGATCAAGTCTCATTAAGAGCCAAGCTTGTGGGTTAGGTATCCTGTGAGATGCAAGAGTTAAGTCATGAGCATTGACCTTTTGAGAACAATAGCTAGCAAACCTCAAAGAAGTTTTGAACCACAAATGACAGCATATAATCAAGCGTCACACTGGGTGGCATAGACTATAAGGGTTGAGAGATTGACACCAGGCACTTAGTGTCAACAGAGGATTCTTTGAAAGGTGCCATTTACCTAAGATTTTAAAGATAACTAGAAATCTACTAGGCAGCAGTGGTAGAAAGGAAGCTGGGGGCATAAGGTGGTGTGAAGGCCCCACTGACATAATGAAACAGTGTGCTGGAGCACACAGAAAGCCCCCGCACCAAATGTGATTGTGCCTTATTAGTTGTTTACACAGTTGCTAAGAAACAAAAGTGATCTCCTAGTCCCCACCACCATTTCTTCACAGAATTTCCTGTCCCAGGTGGAGCAACTCTATTCTTTCAGTTTGGTCAAACCTTCAAATTGCCTTTGACTCCTCTCGTTCATGACTCATGTCTAGCCCATCACCAAATCCTATTGATGCTATCTTCAAAGTAGATCCAAAATCAAGTCCTTCTCTTCAACTTCACTGCTCCCGCCTTGGTTCTGGGCCACCATCATCTCTCAGCTGCATTGCCGTGAATGCCTCTTACCTGGTATTCTGCCTCCACCCCAGCTTCCCTGCATGCTACTCTGTGGTACAGTGATCCTGTTCAAATGAAAATCGAATCATGTCATTCCTTGTATGTCCTTCAATGGCACCCAGAGTGAAAGTCAGACTTTATAATGACCTACAAGATCTTACCGGACATGACATCTCCCCGCACCTCCTCAAGACCGCAGATCCTACCATCCTCTCCTCGTTGCTCACTCCTTCCCTTCTTTCCAGCCCTATTAGCTTCCTAGTTGCTCCAGTTACACTCCAGCTTCAGAACCATTGCATGGGCCACACCCTCTGCCTAGAAAACGCTTTCCTAAGACAGCAGCAAGCTCATACCCTTACTATCTTCTCAATGAATCCTACCTTGAAAACCCTACTTATAATTGCAACTTACTCCTACTTCTCCTATACTCTCAATCTCCCTTATCATGCTCTACTTTTTCTCATAGCACTTATTTTACCATATAGTTCAACTATTATTTTCTTACATTTATTGTTTATTGCCTGTCTCTCCTCACCCCCCACTAGAATGTCAGCTTCATGGAGGCAAGAATTTATGTCTGATTGTTGCATTGTCTTAGTACGGTGCCTGGCTCATAGAAGGACTCAACACATGTTTGTTAAGTGAATGAAGAAATAAATCATGGGATTTTCTGATGGGCTGCTCTGAAGATAAAATATGCTGGGCAGTCACCATCAAAATGGTATTTTCTTTTGCCCTGTTTTTTGTCCTGTGAAGGAAAAAATGTTGCCTGCTGAATCAGTAAACAAAGGATGCTGCAGGCCTCAGACCTCCGCATTACAGCCTCCCTGACAGTGAGCCCTGAGGGAACTCAGGATGGAAACAGAATGCCCACCTTTAAGCAGTCAGAGGCTGCAGCCACCTCTGACGGTGCACCCTGAGGAGACTCAGGATGGGAAAGCACAGGATCCTGGCCCCAGAGAGCTGAGATGCAGAGCAAAGGAATGATTTCAGTGAGCCCAGACTCTTGCATCTTCCCATACAGAAAAGCACTAAATTCCTTGAGAAGTCTGGTTTTCTTTAATTAACAGTAATCTCTTGATGTTCTGACTGCCTGGTCTTCATTGCAAAAGCTCCTCTATATTGGGGCTCCTCCTTTACCTCTTCAAAGAGGTCCCTCAGAGAGACCTGAGGGTCCCGTCTCCCAGGCATGAAGTCCTCAGAAATTCCGCCAAATAAAACATAACTCTCAACTTTTAGGTTGTGCATTTTTTTTCAGTCAACTGTCCTCTCTGCCCAGGAAGCTAGCGTGTTCTATGATGGCTCCCTGCTGGATGTCAGCCAATCCATTACAGAGTAAGAGAGGTGGAAGAGTAGAGTGTTTACCCCAAGTGCTTTGCTTTCTGGCTCTGTCACTCGTTGTTTAAACCACCCTTCCTAGACCTCAATTTCCTCATCTGCAAACTGAGGACGATGACACAAATCTCCCAGGCAAGAAGGTGAAATGAGATAACAATGTAAAAAGCATTTTAGCAGCATACCTGCCATTTTGTAACAGCAGACGCCGGGTTTTCCCCTGGAATCATCTTAGAGGATCTCAAAGTCAGAGGGAGCTCCTGCCTCTGGGGAAACGCATGGTGGAATTAGGTTGGGGGTGGCCTGGCACTTGCACCCTGAGGCCTTTGTGCATCACGCCCTCCTCCCATTGTTTCCACATTCAGCTGATTTTCCCCAGGTTTCCATTTCCTCCTCCCTGCAGTTCCTCTCCGTGACAATCTTTGCCAGCGAAACGGGAAAAGCCAGTCTGGGTCTTAGAGAAAAAAAAATTAAAAGCTCGCTCAAGGCCAACCTTGTAAGAAATGCCCTGCTGCGGGCGGTTCTCTCCTCTCCCTTCCCATCCCGCCCCCCTTAGGAATTAAGGTTCCTGCCTTTTAAGGCGAGGCGGCGGGGGGTGGGGGGGGTGTCAAAAACAATGGGATGGAAGAGATGACAGCAAGGGTGGGAGCCAAGGCCCGGAGAAGGCTGGCAGAGAAGGCAGGATCGGAGGGGGGCTGGGAAGAGCGGGCTCCTGCATCCCACTGGTTTGCTGGAGCAGGTGTGAGCCGGGTACCTGGCGAGGGCGGCGACCACGCTGATTGGCCCCGCGCTTGTGGGGCGACATCAGGCGGTGGGGAGGGAGCTGACTCGGGCGGGACAGGGCGGGCCGCTTAGCCCAGGGTGTGTCCCGCCCCTGCCCAGTTTCCCTTCCCCAGGTATGCATAGGCAAGTGTGTGAGCCACCGAGGCCCTGCTGCTGCCAAGTGGGTGCTAAGTCTGCCCTGGGTGGGAGAAAGAATGTGAATTTAGAAAGAATGATAAAGGTTTCCTGACAGAGAAATAGCCACCTCCAAAGGGACACCATGCCCCACACCCTTGCCCCATGAAAAAAGGCGATTTATTGCGCATTGTGTTGAGTACTTTCCGTGCTCCGGCTCTCTGGATTCTCACAACAACCCTAAGAAGTAGGGGCTGTTTTAATGCCCATTTTGTAGATGGGGAAACTGAGGACCGAAGAGGTTCAGAACTGCACACCCACTGCAGTCAGTAAGTGGAAAAGTCAGATTTACAATCCACAGCCCTTTGCCTTCAAGCGGACTATCCATGATCCTATCCTTCTTTATTTTTAAAAGAATGGTAAGTTTCTATTAATAAAACATCTCATTTTAAGTGAAATATACTTGACATAGAACATTATATTTGTTTCAGGTGTACAACGTAATGATTCGATATATGGGTATATTGCAAAATGAGCACCACAGTAAGTCTGGTTAGCATCCCTCACCACACATACTTCCAATTTCTTTTCTTGTGATGAGAACTTTTAAGAGCTACTCTCTTAAGCATCATCTTATTTATCCCAGATTGGCTTGGGGACTTGAGACCAATTTCCCGCATTGTAGGTGGTGACAAGGACCCCATCCCACCTCAACCTCCACCTGCTGAAAACCACACTTCTCATCCCTCTACCCAAACCTGCTTTCTCTAGGATTCCTTATGTCACTGAATCAGCAAGTCAGGAATTTAGGAAGGGTCTTCACTGCTCACCTGCTCTAGACTGTTCGGGGGCGGGGCAGAGAGGGTAGACTCTCTAAAGTGCCCTGTCAGCTGGCTCACCCTTCCTTATGCCTTGGGAGGGCTTTCCTTGGCCGACTGGGACACCTCCTAAGTCCTCTGCCCACTCGTCACCACCCTCCCCCGGCCCAGACTCCAGCCTTGCCAGGCCTGTCTAGTCCTTGTCATGTCCCTCTGGGTGCGATGTGACCCTGCTCTCTTGACTGCCAGCCTCAGTGGTCAAACAATCTGGCCTCAGGACTTCTTCACACGCTTAAAGATGATTGAGGTCCCCAAACTTTTGTTTCTGTGAGTTATAGCTATTAAAATTGACTGAACTAGAAATTAAAAATAAGAAAACTTTAAACCATTATTTTAAACAATAATAAACCTACGGCGTGTTAACAGAAACATTTTCGTGAAAAATAGCTATATTTTCCAAAATAAAAAATAATTAGAAGGATGACATTGTTTTACACTTTTGTAAAGCTCTTTCCTGTCTGGTTTAGCGGAAGCCAGGGGCTTCCTCCTTTCTATGGCCGCACTCAATCTGTCGTGATATTGCTGTAGCCTCTGGAAACCTGCACTGTCCACTCCTGAGGGGCATGTGAAAAAGCACATGGCATCTTAGTGTATCAGGACAATAACTTTGACTTTGCGAACCCCTGAAAGCACCTCAGGGACCTCCTAGTAATCCTCAGACCACTGTATAAACTGCTGGCCAAACTCCCTAACTATCCCTCCTTCCCACCCTTCCCCCCGGTAACCATTTGGGATTGACATGTACACACTGCTATATTTAAAATAGATAACCAACAAGGACCTACTGTATAACACAGGGAACTCTGCTCAGTATTGTATAACAACCTAATTGGGAAAAGAATTTGAAAAAGAATAGATACATGTATATGTATAACTGAATCACTTTGCTGTACACCTGAAACTGACACAACATTGTTAATCAACTGTACTCCAATATAAAATAAAGAGTTAAAAAATATATTTATGTAAGTTTTTTTGTTTTTTTTAATGAAGGAAGCAGCTTTGTACTTATGGATATGGAACAATCTTCAAGATGAGGTAAGCATAATACTACTAATAGTAGTAGGAATAGTAGCAGTAATTTTTCATAAAATAGTATAGAGTATGCAGTAATTTACATTTTTATTTTAGACAAGAGCTGCCATTATATATATATTATTGTATTAGTATGAAAAGGAAACCAGCAGTTTTGGGAGTCAACAATTTTCCGTAGATTTTCTTTTTACTGTTTACATTTCTTACCATATGTATGTTATCTTGTCAAAAGAAAAGAAAATAAAAAATTCCAATGGATTCTCACCATCTATATGATTAAGGTCCTAACACTTTGATATGACTTTTACAAACTTCCATAAGCTGGTACTAAAAGACCTTTTGCAACTCACTTTCAAATACTGTATTCCCTTCTGTGTACCCTATACTTTAGGCAAGTTAAGCTTAGTCACGGTTCTTATTATATACCCATCAAATTCTAGCTTCTACACCTCTGTGAATGTGTGACAGTCCTTCAGGTATCTAAAAATACAGAGCATGTCTCCTTGAGTATTCTTTTATTTATTTATTATTTTTTAGGCTGGTTTTTTTAACATCTTTATTGGCGTATAATTGCTTTACAATGGTGTGTTAGTTTCTGCTTTACAACAAAGTTAATCAGCTATACATATACATATATCCCCATATCTCTGCCCTCTTGCGTCTCCCTCCCTCCCACCCTCCCTATTCCACACCTGTAGGTGGTCACAAAGCACCGAGCTGATCTCCCTGTGCTATGAGGCTGCTTCCTACTAGCTATCGAGTCTACATTTGGTAGTGTATATATGTCCATGCCACTCTCTCATTTTGTCCCAGCTTACCCTTCCCCCTCCCCATGTCCTCAAGTCCTTTCTCTAGTACATCTGCATCTTTATTCCTATCCTGCCCCTATGCTCTTCATAACCATTTTTTTCTTAGATTCCATATATATGTGTTACCATACGATATTTGTTTTTCCCTTTCTAACTTACTTCACTCTGTATGACAGTCTCTAGGTCCATCCACCTCACTACAGATAACTCAATTTTGTTTCTTTTTATGGCTGAGTAATATTCCATTGTATATATGTGCCACAACTTCTTTATCCATTCATCTGTCGATGGACACCTAGGTTGCTTCCATGTCCTGGCTATTGTAAATAGAGCTGCAATGAACATTGTGGTGCATGACTCTTTTTGAATTATGGTTTTCTCAGGGTATACACCCAGTAGTGGGATTGCTGGGTCATATGGTAGTTCTATTTTCAGCTCTTTAAGGATCCTCCATACTGTTCTCCATAGTGGCTGTATCAATTTACATTCCCACAAACAGTGCAAGAGGGTTCCCTTTTCTTCACACCCTCTCCAGCATTTATCGTTTGTAGATTTTTTGATGATGGCCATTCTGATGGGTGTGAGGTGACACCTCATTGTAGTTTTGATATGCATTTCTCTAATGATTAATGATGTTGAGCATTCTTTCATGTGTTTGTTGGCAACCTGTATATCTTCTTTGGAGAAATCTCTATTTAGGTCTTCTGCCCATTGTTGGATTAGGTTGTTTGTTTTTTTTTTTTTTTTTTTTTTTTTTTTTTTGCTGTACGCGGGCCTCTCACTGTTGTGGCCTCTCCCGTTGCGGAGCACAGGCTCCGGACGCACAGGCTCAGCGGCCATGGCTCACGGGCCCAGCCGCTCCGCGGCATATGGGATCCTCCCAGACCGGGGCACGAACCCGTATCCCCTGCATCGGCAGGCGGACTCTCAACCACTGCGCCACCAGGGAGGCCCAGGTTGTTTGTTTTTTTGATATTGAGCTGCATGAACTGCTTGTATATTTTGGAGATTAATCCTTTTTCAGTTGCTTCATTTGCAAATATTTTCTCCCATTCTGAGGGTTGTCTTTTCATCTTGTTTATAGTTTCCTTTGCTGTGCAAAACCTTTTAATTTTCATTAAGTCTCATTTGTTTATTTTTGTTTTTATTTCCATTTCTCTAGGAGGTGGGTCAAAAAGGCTCTTGCTGTGATTTATGTCCTAGAGTGTTCTGCCTGTGCTTTCCTCTAAGAATTTTATAGTGTCTGGCCTTACCTTTAGGTCTTTAATCCATTTTGAGCTTATTTTTGTGTATGGTGTTAGGGAATGTTCTAATTTTATTCTTTTACATGTAGCTGTCCAGTTTCCCCAGCATCACTTATTGAAGAGACTGTCTTTTCGCCATTGTATATTCTTACCTCCTTTATCAAAAATAAGGTGACCATAGGTGCGTGCATTTATCTCTGGGTTTTCTATCCTGTTCCATTGATCTATATTTCTGTTTTTGTGCCAGTACCATACTGTCTTGATTACTGTAGATTTGTAGTAGAGTCTGAAGTCTGGGAGCCTGATTCCTCCAGCTCCATTTCTCTTTCACATGTTTGCTTTAGCTATTTGGGGTCTTTTGTGTTTCCATACAAATTGTGAAAAAATTTTTTTCTAGTTCTGTAGAAAATACCATTGGTAGTTTGATAGGGATTGCAGTGAATCTGTAGATTGCTTTGGGTAGTATAGTCATTTTCACAATGTTGAATTTTCCAATCCAAGAACATGGTATATCTCTCCATCTGTTTGTATCATCTTCAATTACTTTCATCAGTGTCTTATAGTTTTCTGCATGTAGGTCCTTTGTCTCCTTAGGTAGGTTTATTCCTAGGTATTTTATTCTTTTGGTTGCAATGGTAAATGGGAGTGTTTCCTTAATTTCTCTTTCAGATTTTTCATCATTAGTGTATAGGCATGCAAGAGATTTCTGTGGGTTAATTTTGTATCCTGCTACATTACGAAATTCATTGATTAGCTCTAGTAGTTTTCTGATTGCAGCTTTAGGATTCTCTATGTATAGTACCATGTCATCTACAAACAGTGACAGCTTTAATTCTTCTTTTCCAGTTTGGATTCCTTTTATTTCTTTTTCTTGCCTGATTGCTGTGGCTAAAACTTCCAAAACTATGTTGAATAATAATGGTGAGAATGGACAACCTTGTCTTGTTCCTAATCTTAGAGGAAATGGTTTCAGGTTTTCACCACTGAGAATGATGTTGGCTGTGGGTTTGACATATATGGCCTTTATTATGTTGAGGTAAGTTCCCTCTATGCCTACTTTCTGCAGGATTTTTATCATAAATGGGTGTTGAATTTTGTCAAAAGATTTTTCTGCATCTATTGAGATGGTTTTTCTCCTTCAATGTGTTAATATGGTTTATTACATTGATTGATTTGTGTATATTGAAGAATCCTTGCATTCCTGGGATAAACCCCACTTGATCAGGGTGTATGATCCTTTTAATGTGCTGTTGCATTCTGTTTGCTAGTAGTTTGTTGAGGATTTTTGCATCTATGTTCATCAGTGATATTGTGACATCTTTGTCTGGTTTTGGTATCAGGATAATGGTGGCCTCGTAGAATGAGTTTGGGAGTGTTCCTCCCTCTGCTATATTTTGGAAGAGTTTGAGAAGGATAGGAGTTAGCTCTTCTTTAAATGTTTGATGGAATTTGCCTGTGAAGCCATCTGATACTGGGCTTTTGTTTCTTGGAAGATTTTTAATCACAGTCTCAATTTCAGTGCCTGTGATTGCAGAGTTTCTGCTGAAAGTTCAGCTATTAACCTTATGGGGATTCCCTTTTATGTTATTTGTTGTTTTTCCCTGGCTGCTTTTAATATTTTTTCTTTGTATTTAATTTTTGGTAGTTTCATTAATATGTGTCTTGACATGTTTCTCCTTGGACTTGTCCTGTATGGGACTCTCTGCACTTCCTGGGCTTGATTATTTCCTTTCCCATATTAGGGAATCTTTCAACTTTAATATCTTCCAGCATTTTCTCAGTCCCTTTCCTTTTCTCTTCTTCTTCTTGGACCCCTATAATTCAAATGTTGGTGCATTTAATGTTGTCACAGAGGTCTCTGAGACTGTCCTCAATTCTTTTCATTCTTTTTTCTTTATTCTGCTCTGCAGTAGTTATTTCCACTATTTTATCTTCCAGGTCATTTATCCATTCTTTGGCCTCAGTTATTCTGCCATTGTTTCCTTCTAGAGCATTTTAAATTTCATTTATTTTATTGTGCATCATTGTTTGCTTTTTCGTTCTTTTAGGTCCTTGTTAAATGTTTCTTGTATCTTCTTCATTCTATTTGCAAGATTTTGGATCATCTTTACTATCATTACTCTGAATTCTTTTTCAGGTAGACTGCTTTTTTCCCCTTCATTTGTTTGATCTGGTGGGTTTTTACCTTGCTCCTTCATCTGCTGTGTTTTTCTCTGTCTTCTCATTTTGCTTAACTTACTGTGTTTGGTGTCTTTTTTTCACAGGCTGCAGGTTCGTAGTTCCAGTTGTTTTTGGTGTCTGCCCCCAGTGACTTAGGTTCATTCAGTGGGTTGTGTATGGTTCCTGGTGGAGGGGACTGGTGCCTGTGTTCTAGTGGATGAGGCTGAATCTTGTGTTTCTGGTGGGCATGACCACGTCCAGTGGTGTGTTTTGGGGTGTCTGTGACCTTATTATGATTTTAGGTAGCCTCTCTGCTAATAGGTGTGGTTGTGTTCCTCTCTTTCTAATTGTTTGGCATAGGTGTCCAGCACTGTAGCTTGCTGGTCATTGAGTGGAGATGGGTCTTAGTGTTAAGATGGAGACCTCTGGGAGATTTTCACCATTTGATATTACATGGAGCTGGGAAGTCTCTGGTGGACCAAAGTCTTGAACTCGGCTCTCCCACCTCAGAGGCACAGGCCTAAAACCCAGCCGGAGCACCAAGACCCTATAAGTATTTTTTAAATGTTGATTATGTGTTGATGTGATTATGTTGTGTGTATGTTGGATTAAATAAAACATTTATTAAAATAAAAAAAAACAGCTGGCCATTTTTAGAATTTTTTGCCTTGCTTTGCTTTGTCTTGTACTAGTTGCTTTTCATTTCAAATTCATTTTCTGCCAGTTATTTCTGCTCAGGCCAATTGCTATAGATAAGGGCTGCAAGTGTGACCTAGATATTCAACAATCGAAGAACATAGGTAATGCCCTAAACAAAATGAAATGGAGCCATTTAAAATTATATTTTCTCATTCTAGTTCAGTATCTTCCCAGTTACAATGAAATCAGATAATAGTGATTATCCATAATCTTATGTGCCCAAAGACACTCATCGTTAATACTTGTGTACCTACAAAGTTGACCTTAGACTCAATAGGGGTCCCTGTCACTGGCAAGCAGAATAATACTCCCCACATACCTCAGTATATCCTCATCCTCATGCCTGGAACTTGTAAGTATGTCACCTTACACGACAGAAGGGACTTTGAGGATGTGATAGAGGTCAAGAATCTTGAAATAGGGAGCCTATCCTGGATTAACCTGTTGGACCCAATCTAATCCCATGAACCCCTAAAAGAGGAGAGCCTTTCCCAGCTGTGGCCAGAGGGAACCGTGACTATGGAAGGATAGTCTGAGATGCAGTGAGGCTGGCTTTGAAGATGGAGGAAGGGGCCATGAACCAAAGAATGTGGGCAGCCTCTAGAAGATGAAACAGGCAAGATGAGTTCTCCCTTAGAGCTTTAAGAAAGGAGCGTAGCCTGGCTGACACCTTGATTTTATCCAGTGAGATCTGTGTTGGACCTCTGACCTCCAGAACTATAAGATAATAAATTTGTGTTGTTTTCAGCCATTAAATTGGCGGTCATTTGTTACAGAAACAATAGGAAGCTAACCCACTGCCCTAAACCCCATGAAGCCAGGCCTCTGTCTATCAGGGAAGGAGTTTGTGGGGTCACAGGGCTGTACCTACTAAGAGCTAGTGCCCACTCTCCTTCTAGACCTCCTGTCGACACCCAAGACCCAGAATTCATATCCCAAATGTCCCGGGTCCACTTTTTCACCTTCATGGACTGGTTTCCTGGGTCCAGCTTCACAAGCATGGGCCACACTGCTGCTTGAGCACCCTTAGTCCAAAAGGGGACCTAATGGTGGCTATCAAGAGTGGGGTAGGGACAGAACTGGGATGTTCAGGCTGGGAGGCTCACACATGCATGTGACACTGTTCATGCCATGGGATGGAGCTATGGGTGATGAAAGAAGGGGACAGACACGGGGCTGAGGGCTGAGGGCTGGGGCTGAGCTGAACAAGAGCTGGGGGGCAAGGGAGAGGGGCAACTACTCACTGCTTCATGTTTCTACTCTCCAGTTTGGAGCTCTGAGGAGTCTAAATGTAGGAGTCTACATTTCACCTTAGCCTTCAAAGTCATTAGAAAAGTATATTGATTAAAGGAAGAATAGAACCTATCTCATTTAACAGTGTGTTAGTTTGATCGATAATTTCTGAATATTTAGATATATGGGATGTCAGACCCCCGCTGTACTCTTGCCTGAAGCCTGGAATTATCGGGGTGGGGCAGACCAGCTGTGTAATTCAGATGATTTTGCATGCATTCACACATGTATTATAAATATATCGTTTTCTATAACATTTGATCATACATTAAATACTGTATTATAACCCACCACAGTTCACTGATGCCAGCCACCAACTGTGGAACATTTAAGTTGTTTTCCAGTTAATTCCTTGTTGTACTTTCAGGTTGTTTTAACTAATCCTTATCTTTAGTCTTTTAGACTGTTCTACCATTTTGCTCTTGCAGTCCAAACAGTCATAATAGGCTGAAATTGAATTAGGAATAAATAAGAAAACATTAGAATCCTTTTTCTTCAAACCTGAGAAATTCTGAAATACACTAAAATGATTAAAGGTATATTTCAAAAGTTCCAGAATGACCCAGTGCATCCAAATGACCGGTATGTACTGAAAGCTCAGACCCTGGCATCATTTGGTTTTGACATATCTTTATTTCAGCCAGGTGGCCTTATCGGCTGACTCGGTTTTCAACTGAATCATTTTTGTCCAAACTCTGGAACCAGTACATAAGCATCTGCTCCAGTCTTCTCTGAAATTTCCTCTGCCAGAATCTGGGGTACTGCCAGCTGGCAGAGAGGTCCGGGGGTCTCAGGGAGGAAGGAAGTTAAATTGTAGAGCCTCTCTAATGGAAGCCTTGAGGCTCTTGTCTATTGTCCTTAAGCAAAATTATATCCAGGTCTGTGCGTGCCCAGAAGATGCTCTATACTTGGGAAGAGGAAAATGCACATTGACGCTTTCCAAGCTCTTACTTGAAAAGTTTAGAGAACGCTGGCTTGCTTTCTTCTAAGGTTTTAGTATCGAATGGCACAAAAATTTCCCCTCAATGTCTTGAATGAAATAAGAGAGTAATGACTGCATGTCACCCTGGGTGGATATTTTCTGCCTGGGGAATAACAGGGCAGCCCACCTCCTCCCTTACTGTCACTCCATGAACTAGTCACTCGGTTGACCCCACAGAACTTGGCCATGGGCAATCAGCAAAATAGGGTTCCTGATAACTCAGGGCTCAGGACACATCCAAATCTCCAAGAATATTACTTTCAGCATAAAACTAGAAGCGGAGCAGGTAAGATCTGAATGTTACTTAGAGATGTAGTCGATAGGAGATGAAGGCACAGTAGGCATCTGCCTAAGTATCTTGACATTTCAAAGTTTTTACAATTAAAAAGATCACAGTCCCGGCTTGACAAGTGTGGGGAGCCATCTCGACTTTTGATGGAGGCTGAGACGTCAGAGAGGCACCACTTCCCACCCCAAGGTCTCCATCAGCTCTTATGGCCCAGTTTCCCATGTTGGAGGCCAGCCCATCACAATGAGACTGCATATATTCCATGACCATCCTCTGACTGACAGGCTCTGACCTCTCCCAAAACACCCTGGGACTCGGCTTGAGCCTCCCGTGCAGCATAAGTTAGACCTCTGCTCCTTGGACATCATGGTGTCCCGCTGGATGCAGCTTCCCCAGAATGGGCTGCATTCTAGAACTCTTTCTCGAACACCTGACCATGTCAAGAAACATTATCCCCAACCTAGACTCACAGGATTGTAAGATCAGGAAGGGACCTGAAGGAGCCAATAAGCAATCCAATAAAATTTAATGAGCGCCTGCTATGATCAAGGCCCTGGGTGCACAAAAGTGAAGCCAGCTTTTCTCTGCCCTGAAGAAATTATATGCTTAGATTTATAAAGTGGTTTAAGTCTGTTTTGTTGAAATGTTTTTTGTTTTTTTTAATTTCCTTCCTTTTCCTAAACTTGAAATAAAATCTTTTTCATATTGAAAAAAAGAAATTATAGCTAAGCAACTGTTGCAGGAAGCTGTTGTAACAGAGACAAAAGGGCACTGGGGCGTGACAAAAGGGACAAAAGGGCGAGACTGTTCAACTCACCTGGAGGGGTCAGGGGTCAGATGAGGAATTACAAAGAGCTTGAAACTCACTAGAGTCTGTCATACAGAGTGAAGTAAGTCAGAAAGAGAAAAACAAATACCGTATGCTAACACATATATATGGAATCTAAGAAAAAAGAAAAGGTCACGAAGAACCTAGGGGTAAGATAGGAATAAAGACACAGACCTACTAGAGAATGGACTTGAGGATATGGGAAGGGGGAAGGGTAAACTGTGACAAAATGAGAGTGGCATGGACATACATACACTACCAAACGTAAAATCGATAGCTAGTGGGAAGCGGCCTCATAGCACAGGGAGATCAGCTCGGTGCATTGTGACCACATAGAGGGGTGGGATAGGGAGAGTGGGAGGGAGGGAGACACAAGAGGGAAGAGATATGGGGACATATGTATATGTATAACTGATTCACTTTGTTATAAAGCAGAAACTAACACACCATTGTAAAGCAATTATACTCCAATAAAGATGTTAAAAATAAAATAAAATAAAATAAGCTAACACCCATCGCAGCAGTCTCTCTCACCCACTCCTGCTAGGAGCATAAATTGGGTGCTTTTCAGAAGTGGAGATTTAGCCCAGCCCACCAATGTGCAGGCTACAAGTGTCCTTTGACCCAGCGATCCACCAGGTAGGAATTTAGCCTAGGATTTTACCAGCAAAAGTTTGCCCAGATCCACGTGCTGTGGTGTTCCCTACAGCTTTGTTTGTAATAGTGAAAGCTTAGGAAACAACCAAAGTGTTCATCCAGGGGCTGGATTCAAGAAAGTAGGTACGTCTCTGTGCTGGAGGCTCTATAGCCCATAAAGAGTGAGACAGATTTGTATGTGTTGCTATGAAGAGATAACAAGATGTTATTAAGTGTAAAAAGCAAGAAGCAAAACTGTAGAAATTATAGTCACTTTATTCTAGATGATTTTAAGGGGGGAGGGGGTGGTCTATGCATATAAGTTAAATGGGTGAGAATCCCAAGAAACTGTTCATACTGGTTTCCTGTGAGGAAAGCCATGGGAAAGAGGAAAAACGCTTTCTGTTTTTATTTTGTATCTTGTCTTCTGCCAGAATTATCTAACCACGTGTTATGGGCTGAATTGTGTTCCCCCACCCCCAAATTTCATATATTGAAGTCCTAACCCCCAGTGCCTCGACATGTGACTCTATTTATTTATTTATTTATTTATTTATTTTTTGGTACGTGGGCCTCTCACTGTTGTGGCCTCTCCCATTGTGGAGCACAGGCTCCAGACGCGCAGGCTCAGCGGCCATGGCTTACGGGCCCAGCCGCTCCACGGCATGTGGGATCTTCCCGGACCGGGGCACGAACCCGCGTCCCCTGCATCGGCAGGCGGACTCTCATCCACTGCGCCACCAGAAGTCCGTGACTCTATTTAGAGATGAGGTCTTTAAAGAGGTTCTTAAGTTAAAATGAGGTCATATGGGTGGGCCCTAATCCAATACGACTGTCCTATTTATAAGAAGAGGAGATTGGGACACAGACACAGATGGAGGACAGAGACACGCACAGCAGACACAGGGAGAAGCTGGCTGAGTACAAGCCAAGGAGAGAGGCCTCAGAAGAAAGCAATCCTGCCAACACCTTGATCTTGGACTTCTGGCCTCCAAACTGTGAGAAAATACATTTCTGTCGTTTAAGTTACCCAGTCTGTGATACTTTGTTACTTCAATGCTAGCAAACTAAAGCACCATATGAGTGTATTTCTCTCTCTCTGTCTCACTCTCTGTCTCTCTCTCTGTCTCTCAGTCTCTCTCTCTACACATACACACACACATACATATATATATCTTAACAGAAAGTCAGTGGAGTTTTGTTTTGTTTTGTTTTTGTAAATTTGTCTGCATGAAAAAAAAATTCCTGGTAAGTGTTCTATTAAAAAATGAATTGGGCATGGCCTGGTGGAGGGGAGGGAAAGAGGGAGCAGGGTAAGCCACAGCACAGAAGGTCAAAGTCCCAGGGTGTTCTCATATGGTAGGAGCATGCAAGGGGTGGTAGTTTGGGAAGGGTTGTGTCCTACAAGAGCTGAGCCTATGGAAATTGTTCAAGGGCAGGACTGGTGGGCTTCTGGGTTCTGGGGGGGAGTTTGGTCTTGACCCTGAAGGTGTGAGGAACTGTTGGAAGGTTTTATGCAGGGAGGGACATGAGCTAATTATTGTGTGGAAAGACCACTGAAGGGGACAAGAATGGTGACAGAAACTAGACAGGAATCTGTTGCTGAAGTTCTGGGAGGGTCACTGAGAGCCTGAATTTGCACAGGGCGATGGGCAGGGACTCTGAACCCAGATTGCCTGGGTTTGAATCCTGGCTCTGCCACTGAGTAGCTGTGGCCAGATGTTTAACTTTTCTGTGCCCCGATATCCTGGCTACAGGACAGGGATACTGAGAGTGCCTACCTCATACATAGGTCATCATGAGGGTTAGCTGGGTTAATGTATGTCAAAGACTCACGGCAGTGCCTGTGTGTGGTAAGCACTCTCCTGCGTCTGGGTTTGGTGTTCACTTTACCCAGGATGGACCCTGATACATGATAGAGGTTTAATCAGTCCTTGCAGGGTGATGGAGAAGGCATACGGTCCTGGGTTGCTGACTAATATTAGAGAAGGGAAATGGCTGTCCCGAGGCCACATGATTAGGCAGGTGATGGGCCGGAGTACGACCCCAGGTCTGTCTAGCTTCAAAACCTGCATTCTTGTGTGACCTAGCCAGAGGCCTGGAAGTTAGTAGGACCTCAGTGAATGGTTTTGAAGTGAGTCAACTGAAATTAAGGTGCACAGAGGTTAAATGACTTGCCCAAGGTCACACAGCTCATCTTTCTGGCTCCACGACGACTCAATCTCAGGACAGTAAAAAGCTGGGGGGGGGGTTCTTACTAATTATGTGGACACTAATCAAATTTGCCATGCGAAGAGTACAACTAAATTCAAGATCAATCACTCAAAATACATCCTTGAAGGTAGAAGCTCTGAGGCAAAGACTTGCACAGCTCTAGTCCCTCAACTTCAAAAGTGCAACCAGGCAGGCTCTAGGCTCTGAGACAAGCTAATTCAGTAGCACTAGTGAAAAAATGGTGTACATGACATTTGGGAAAATGAAAACAAACCAACAAAAAGCAGGATAAAACACTCTCAGAGCTGGAGAACTTCTCCTGCAGGGAAATGTCTATGGAGTAACTTCTCCCTAAATGAGCAACAATGTGGCATTTCCTCAGGAAGGGTATTATAGAGTCTACCAGCAGGAACTTGACTCTCTGCTACTGTATACATTTTGTGGCATTTCATTTTACTCCCACAGCATTACTGGTGGACCCTCCTATAGGTAAAACTCAGTAACACACCAGCCACCCTAAGTCACTAATCTGACAAGGCTAGTTGTTCAGTATAGACATGAGGTTTAGAAATCAGGCTTCAGTAGCTGACAGCTCTAATTTCAAATCCCAGCTCCATTATTTTCTAGCCATCAATCTATGGGCACTTAGCTTCTTTAAACCTTGTTTGTCCTATCTGTAAATGAGGATCGGAAAGAGTCAATAAACACATCTGATTCTTAATTATACTAGTAAAAATTAGTATCATGCCAATTTCCAAAAAGCTAGGAAGAAATAAAACAAATATCTCTTAAACCATCAAAATAGGTATTATCTGGACAATGAAGCTTATGTGGTCTACTGACAAGTGAATATGTACTTTGGGACTTCACTAAGAGCTTAAATATTCTTATTTTGGTTGCCTAGTTTATGGTGCCCCCTTTGAATTAACTTCACTTAAGAAAGCAGGGGTGTGTGTAATCTGTTTTCAAATACATTTATTCAAAAGGATTCAAATTTCATAGGTTGGATCTTGTGAGATAATAGAAAACATACATACTGGTCTCTGCCCCCAGCTCCTGGCACACAGCTCCTAAAACCCTTATAAATTCTTAAGTGATAAGACCACTAGTAGCACCTTTTGTTCTACTATTAGGTCTTTGACCCTCGTTCCTGACACAGGGCTCCTAAATCCCATGGAATTTTCTGGGTGATAGGAGTGTCTTCTGTTATAATTTGGTGACTCTAGGTAGGTTCCTGGATGGGGACTGGTCACCAGAAAGACACGATTAGAAGCTTGGAATTTGCAGATCTACACTCAGTCTCCAGAGAAGGGCGAGGGGCTGGAAATGGACTTAATTGTCAATCATGTCTATGTGATGAAGCCTCCATAAAAATCCCCAAAGTATGGGGTTTGGAAAGTTTCCAGGTTAGTGAACACATCCACAGTGGGAGTGTGGTGCACCCCAATTCCACGGGGTCAGAAGCTCCTGCACTTGGGACCCTCCCAGACCTCGCCCTATGTATCTCTTCATCTGGCTGTTCATCTGTATCCTTTATCATATCCTTTAATAAATTGGTAAACATAAGTAAATATGTCCCTGAGTTCTGTGAGCCTCCCTAGCAAATTAATTGAACTCAAGGAGGGGGTTTTGGGAACCTCCAATTTGTCCAGAAGTTGGACAGAAGTTGTGGGTAACTCGGGGACCTATTACGTATAATTGGCTTCTACCATAGGGGGCAGCCTCGTGCCCTCCAGGTAGATAGTGTCAGGAAGGAGTTAAATTGTAAGACACCCAGGTGGTGTCACACAACTGCTTGGTGTGGGGGCAAACCCACACGTCTGGTGTCAAAGCGTTGTGAGTGGGGTAGTGATGTGAGAGGAAAGGGGAGACACAGGAGAAGAGCGGGGTTTTCCAACACAGGTCTTTATGCTCCTCGACCTGTGTTATAGGCACCTTAATTTAAGAAGGCTGTGAGATTTTATGGGAATAACGTGCCTAGACTTTGGATTCTGACAAGCTTCACTGCAGAACAAAGATGCATGGAAACCCTTACTAATTCTCTGTTTTAGAACCTGTCAAATTGTCAATGACTCACCTCTCTGCCCTAGGACTTAACTTGGATTTTTTTAATCCAGTGAGACAGAAGTTTCAGGACACCCAGAGACTGACACTAGTCACTGACACTTTGTGCCCATCCAAGACAAAGCTAAGCAACATTCAAATATTGCCAACATCACTTCCAGCCCTCTACCCAAGGTGGGTGTTTGAAAATGTAAGTTTCATTATTATTCAGGAATGGTGAGGTGTACAGACCAGGGGGTGAGTGCCATTGAAAAAATAGTTTGCCACCCATAGTTCCCAAGAGGAGGGGGCCCATCACACCATGCAGGGCCACAGGGAGAAGCAGCAGGGCTAGTTAGGAGGCAGAGAGAGTGGGAAGAAAACATGGCAAGAGCCTGTATTGGGGTTTCTGTGAGAAGCTATGGGCAAGGCAAGTTTAACATTGGCTAGTCCAACTCATTTCATCAGGTTCTGCAGTGCAAGGGCTGTCCTGAGTCGTCTGGTACCTGGCCCTCCCTGGGGTGATCAGGGCAGGGGAATATTGGCCTGGAGTGTGAGTCCTGTGTGAGCCCAATAAGAGATGTTTGGGGTGTGGGCTTTGGATTGGTTGGTTTGCATGTGAAAGGAGCACTTGCAGGTGGATTTTTTCTATTTCTAGAAATTGGCTAGTCCTGGGAGCAGCAGTCTCTCCTGCAGCAGCAAGGCCCCAAGATACCAGAGCATCAGAAAATATAGAAAATAACAAAATGATTATACAGTGGGCAGTGGCCTAGGCTTGAGGATGGGATCAGGGCAGTTTGTCTGCAATGGACAGCTAAGTTCTGTGGCCTCAAGCAGGGAGTAGGTGACCACCTTGAAGGTGCAAGGTGTCCTGAGCCCTGTTATGCCCCCCCCGGATCAGAATCCCAACTTTCCTACACCATCTGTAGGGTTGGATGTTCACTTCTGTCTCTAAAAGGAACGCAGCACTCAGCCAGCACCGTCTCCCCAAGAAGGTTTTGTGAAAGAACTTCTGCAAACAGTGCGTTATCTCCTTCCTTGTAACCATCCTGGTTTTGGTTTGTTTGTTTGTTTTCCAGGAAAAGGACACACAGAGGTTGGTGGATGTGCTTCAAGCTTTGTTAATTCTATTTGCTTCCCAAGAAGAGGAAGGGCTTTGTCACAGGCCCTTCTCTAGGGCCTGGGAAAAATTTAGATGCCTGACTCAGGTGAGGACAGGAGCCCTGCTCCAGGCATTAGAGATGTGGGCCTTCTCCATCCCCAGGATGTGCTGGGGACGAGGCAGAGTCCAGCCAACATTTGTGCATTGGGGACAATTAGTAGGAAATGGCCCCAACATCATTTGGTGAATGGACACTATTCACTGGTATGATATGTCACTCACTCAGCATTATTTGATTTATTGATATATTTAAAAACATGAACAATATTTGTTAGTTGCTTTAGCATTCTGGAAAGAACATTTATACATATTCATCATTTGGTTTTATTTGGAATGCTAATTCTACCTACATAGTGGTGGTATTGGGAGCTGAATTTCACTTTCCGTGGGGGAGAAGGACCAGTAGGAGACCCAGCAGGGACCTCCGTTCACTTCCCCAGGTGTCTGGAATCCTAGCACTGGTGTGTAGAAGCAGAGAGAGTTACAAATCCCCTGGTCATCAAGTTCAGCGGAGACACCCATGGAGCCAGGCAAACGTGTCTCCGTTCTAAATGACAGGGAAGAGTCGAAAGGAAGAGGGAAGGGACCTGCCAAGGAGTGAGATGAGTCATGGCACAGAGTGACTGGCCTGCTTTGTCTTCTCAGAGTTCTCTGAGAAAAGGTTAAGTAATAGATTAGCTGAAGCCACAATTCTCTGCTCTGTGAAGTGTCAGGAAAGGCAATGGACGGAGACGGATAAAGTTGATGGTTATTTTCACCACCTGCTTCCCCTTGTACAGAGGGTGAGTTCTAAGGAGGGTTGATCATCTGCTAGGATTGTGATGTGTGCCAGACTGCAGACTCTAAGAGGCTGAGAGGGAGCACTAAATCGCTTTGCAAAAAGAAAAGGAAGAGCGTTAGCAGTATTGGGGTGTGTGTGTCAGTGGCCTGGGACAAGGAAGTGAGGCAGGCTGTGGTCAGAGCACAGGTGGGGGGAAGAAGAGCGTCATTGAATGGGGCTTGGTAACCTTGGTAACCGTACATTCTGCTGTGCAGTGTGCGATGGAGGACTCTTCTCAGACTCCCCACAACATCTTCAGTAAAATGTGGACCCCCTCATTAAAGGGACATTTCAGGTTTACTTTTTCCAGGATACAACTAAGTGTTGCGTCTTACTCTGAGGTGACAGGGCTGAGAACAGAGGCAGCCAAGTGACCTGCTCATCTCTACTTCTTTGGCCAAAGCAAGTCCAGTGGCCACATCCAAGGGCAAGGTTTGTTAATTCTATTTGTTTCCTAAAAGGATGAGTTGTTCACATCTGTCTCACACACCAGGACTGGAAGTGCCTCCACAGTCATTCTTATCCATCTCTGTGCCTCCAGAGCCTTGCACAGTGCTTGGCACAGAGTAGATACTCAGTTAGTGTTTACTGCATAAAAATGTCTCTGTAGAATTGCCTTATCTTTCCCTCACAGCATCTGAATTCCAAGATGCACCTGGATTATTCCAGTATCTTTTCCACAGCTGTCATCTTTTCAGGTCCTTCCACAGCAAAGGTACCCTGCATTCTATCCCCGTTGTCACTGGTCCCCAACACAGCTTTGATTGTTGCCTCCATTGACTTATGGAACTAACCTTCCTTCCTGGGAAATCTTAAAGGTTCCCCATTACGTAGAATCACATCTACATTCTTCATTCTGATGTTTAGAGTCACACGGGGAGTTCTGAAAATGGAGAGAACCCAGGTATCTAAAAAGCTCTTATAAAACAGAGTGATACAGTTATGAGTTATTTGTGGGAGTCATTAATCCTTGCAGTTTTCTCCCACCCAGCTCACAGTAAGATGGCATTTTCCGGCCCCCTTAAACTTGGGTGTAGCCACTGGACTTGTACTTGCATTGACCAAAGAAGTGGAGATGAGTGTGTCGCTGGGTGGAGGCTTTAATAGCCGAGACTGATTTGTCACGTTCCTTTTCTCCCTCAAGGAAAGTGACCATGGCACTTCCTCAACCCATGTCCTGTGTGAGAACCCCGTAGAAGAAACCCCCGGGCTGATCTGAGACAAGCATACGGTAGGAACGACTACTGCCATTTATAAAACAGGAGCCATTACTACCTTGTTTGACAGAGGAGGGGAGGAAGATAAAAGGTTAAGTCACTTGCCCAGGCCACTCAGCTATTCAGGGGTAGAACCGAGATCTCCCCAGTTCTAGTGGGAGAGCTCATCACTAATACAGCCCCACTTGGTCCCTCCAGGAAGACACATAGCCAGGGGGGAAAGCACCAAAATTTGTCATTAGACAGACCTGGTTCAAAGACCAGCTTTGTCCTATACCAAGGAGTTCTGGTTCCCCATCTATAAAAGGGCAAGAAGAACAACAAAACTCTGTCTCATAAGTTTATGGGAAAGATGAGATAAACTAGGATGGAGAGCCCTGGCAGGCATGCAGTTAACTGACATGGAGTAGGTCAGTTAACCTTGTCTCCTTCCCATAGTCTGGCTCTCCTCGTTGTGCCCTGGGGGGACCACTGCCATTCTTACCTCTGAGGTCTTGCTCATGCTTTTCTCTCCCCATCACCTCCTCTCTTCCCTCCAAAAGCCCAGCTGAAGTCCCAGCTTCTCCACACTGCCTCCTTCCATATTCCTGCTTACACTCTCCCTCCCAACCTTGGGACTCCTAACACTTAATCAGCCACATGGATTTAACTGTTTCACCAATGAGTAGGTTATCTCCCTAATGACAATCCTTTGAGGCATTGACCAGCCTCACGCCTCTTGCATCTTAGCCCTGCCCTAGCTCGGTCTGTTATTGAGTGAGTGGTATTGGGCACCTCCCTTCACATCACTGAGCCTAATTCCTCCCCTATGCATGTGGCAAGTCACTGGAGGAGCTCTGAAGGCTCTCCCACTCAGGAACAACAGGTGAGTGAATTCAACTGGGCAGAGCCTACAAACAGGAAGTGATCCGTGGGAACAGTTGGGTCCTGAGCACCTCCATGGACCAGGCATTGTAGCCATGCCTTCTACTTTCCCTAGTTGTCAGCAGGACCCTAGGTCAATGGGGTGTTGACAGATGAAGAAAAACTTTGAAGGGATTCTGTAACTTAATTGGCAACAGTCAGTTGAGAATGATTTCTTATTAATAACTAAATATTTACGTGTGAGGGATTGTGCTAGGGATTCAGAGAGGTGAATACAGCAGAAGTGTATCTGGCTTCGCGGAGCTCACAACCCAGCAGAGAAGTGAGACATTCAACTCAACGATTGCTCCGTCAACCCTCCTCCTCCCAGCTCATCCTTGTATCATTATATTCCATATATGAGAAGCACCATCATCATTGCACTACCTCTAATTCACCACCTTTTATAAACTGTCACCAGGTAATTCTATATGTACTATCCCATTTACTCCTGAAAGCATTCTGAAGAAGTGGTATTATTGTTCACTGATGTTCTCCAAGTGCCTAGAATAGTGTGTGGTGCACTGCAGAGACCAATTAAATTTTATTTGAATGAATTGCCACTTTACAGATGAGGTTCATGGGGTTTGCCTGTCCCAATGGGAATGTGAAGCTGGGACCCAAGAAGTGAGTGCATTTTGTCCTCCATGTTACTTCTCAAAGAAATACCGGTTCTTTGTTTTCCCAATTTACCCTCACTTTTTTCCCAAAATGACCACATTTCTTGTTTAGTTTTTCAGCATCTTCTCAGCCACCAACTATGCATGTGCCTTCCCTGGTTGATCTAGCCAACCCGAGGTTCAAGACACTCCTACTGCCAGATAGGAGGGATGAATAATGGAGACCACGGTCCACAGAGAATTCGATCAGAGACAAGAACCCCTTCCTCAACTCTCTTTGCAAGTGGCCAAACCCTTAGTTGCTCTGGGAGAGAAATTCAACTGAAAACCTAAAGAAATGCCTTGAGAAGAAATCTGACTGTATCCCTCACCCAAGCTAAAAAGCAAGACACACAGCCACGGTAGCCTCTTATAATCCAAATTAAATGAGCTAATAAAAATCAGTGCTATTAAAATTTCCAATTAATTTAAACACAAAAATTGTTGGTTTCCAACCTCTCTGATTCTAGTCCAACAACTCTCACCATAAAGGCATTCATCCAGCATGACGTGGTTGGGGGTTTTGTTAAGAGTGTAGCTATAAAGTAAATCTTGAAGATTTCCTTGCTGCCGATCATTATCTTGCTCTAGAGGTCTGGAGCTCTGTTGGACGAGTTCATGTTTTAAACCTTGGCCATCTCATGCAAGTTGCTCTGATCTTATAGCACTGAATATATATATATATACATATATATACACATATATATGTGTATGTATGTATGTATGTATATATATATATATACATATACATATATATGTATGTATGGCACCCAGACATCCAGGCATGCATTTATTCACTCAGCAAGCATTGGTTGAGCACAACCATGTACCAGGCAACATCAACAGATATGAGGTCCCAGCCTAGTAGTGGGGTTTGGGGGCATGGACTAGTATTTGGGCAATTAGAGTACAGAGGGTGTTTGACTTTGTTCCCCCCTGGGGCCTCCATGTCTGGACTCCATCAGTGATCTTCCCTCTTCTGAAGTATCATCAGCTTCTCCCTCTTCTCTGCTTCTTCTCTACCAGCTCTTCCTCAAAGCCTCCTTCATACCATGAGACTCCACTGACCTGGAGGTCCTCCGAGGTGTCACCTTCCTTTCTACCTCCTCATCCAGACCTCTGAGCAGAGTAGTCTGCATTCTCAGGGTTTCCTTCATCTTCACTTTGTTCCTCAACCCATGGTAACTCATCCACCAACTTCAGTCATAACCACTCTTTCTAAAGTCATCTATGACCTCCTAATCTGACCAGCAGACACTCATGTCCTTTTCTTTCTACTGTGCTTAATGCTGTTGATCATTCTGGCCTTTGCTCTCAAGAAGTTTCATTCTCCTGGCTGTTGTCTTCTCTGGGCTTCCTCCTCTCTGTCTCCCTTGTAGGTGATTCTTTCTCCTCCCACCTCTCAGCACTCATGCTCTGCAGACAACTTGGCCCCCTTCTCGGACATCCCCATCTCCCTGGAACATCTTATCTACCCTCATGGATTTAACTTGAATTTGCCTACTGATGGCCTTAGTATCTAAACCTCTGTACAGAGACTACTCAATATTTGGACTCAAATCAGAAAGTCTGCTAGATGTCTACAAATTTATGTCCCATAAATAGTTTACTTTCAATTTGTTTCAAACAAAACTCATTAGTTACCTTTCTCTAAACCTGTTTGTGTTCCTTCAATATATATTCTTAAAATCTCTGTTATGGGCAAAAATATTCAGTTGGTCATTCAACTATGAGTCCTGGTTTTTGTCTTCACTGAGTCCCATCAGTTTCTTTCATTTTTTTAAGACAAAAAATTTTAATAGAGACAAAGAGGGACATCTCATAAGCATAAAAAGTTCCATCTATCAGGAAGGCTTAACCTCCATTCTTTCCTTTGTATCTATGCTGTTTTTCAGCTCTTTGCCATCTCTCACCTGGATAAGTGCCATCTTTTCCCATCTATGCTCTTTTTCTGCTCCTTACCATCTCTCACCTTGGCCCTTCTGTTCCCTGGTCCAGCTGGTCACCCTGGCTCATGTTTCACTGCCTTAAGCTCTATCCACTGAACTACTGCCAGGGAGGTCTTTATGAAAACTCATATCTGACCATATTGCATCCCTATCTAAAACTCTTCAGTGATACCCATCCCTGATGGAATAAAATATCAACGCCTGAACCTGGAAGTTCTAGGTGGTCTCTATCTGTCTTTCTAGATCCACTTGCCTCCTTTCTCTGCCTTTCTCTGACCTGGAAGACTGACCTCCCTGGACTGGCTTAGCTGGGCTCATTTGCCTTTTGGCTTCTGGTTGGGTTTGGCCATCAAGAGGCACCAGATTGATGTCAGAGGGCAGGAAGAGAAAGAAGTGAGATATTGATTCTCCTGCCTCATTCTGGGCTGGCGGTGGGTTCTTTTACCAAAGGCTCCAGCTCCAGTGATAGTGGGGCAAGGTCTCAGGGTTAAAGCCACAGCCACCATGCCCTCCTGGGTTCCGGTAATGGTCTCTCCCTTTACCCCTTCTTGCCCAGGGGAGGTGGCAGTCCTTGGCTCAGAGTTGCTAGTCCAGGTGTCTCACCATCCCGTGGTGGTTTCCCTTAAACTGCCCACATCCTTGTAATAGTTCCTTCATTAAACTCTCTTCAATCAACCTGCATCTTATAACTGTCTCCTGCCAGCACTTTCACTCCTGTGCTGACAAACGAGCTTTCCCCCAGCGCAGTCACTGAGTTATCTTCTCCATCCATCCTCAGGCATTGTATCCCAGCAATATACTGCTGCTGGGGTTCCCTGTGGGAGCCATGCTTTTCCTCACCTCCAAGCCTTTGGCCCATAATAACCCACTGTCAGTTCCTTTGAGACATTCCCTCATCCTGGAAGGTTTCTGTCTGTCCCAAGCTAGGTTTGAGGTTCTGTATGCTTTTATTGCATTCTTATTAAATTCCTCATTTATCTTAGCATGTAGGAGCACAGAATTTAATGACTGATGCCTTGGCTTCAAACCTTGATCCTGCCTCAATTTTTTCCTCTGAAAAGCAAAAGTCCCTACCTCGTAAGATTGCAGTGTTGGTTAAGTGAATTCTGAATGTGCAGCACTGGACCTGTAGAATCATTTGGTAACTGTGAGCTTTTAGTTTCTGTCTGCCTCTTGCTCTTGACAATGAGCTTCAAGAAGAAAAGACCTTATCTTCCTCAACTTTCATCCTCCAAAAGTAACTGTATAGAGTAAGTGCTCGATGAAAAGGTGATTTTAAAAAAGAAGGAGTAAAAAGATGGAAGGAAGAAGGGAAGGAGGAAATAAGGAGAGAGGGAGAGAGGGAGGGAGAGAGGAGGAAGGGATGCCAGACTTGAGGGAAGAACAGGGCCACAGAAGTCAAGAAAAGGTATCCCTGCTCCACTGGGGATGGGACGGGAGAGGAGGGTGAGGGAAGGAGCACTGGAAAAGGAGTCTCAGAGCCAGCCACCTGCTGGGTGTGGGGAAAGGGTGGTCCAGGCAGGGAGCATATGCAGTGGCAGGAGCAGGAGGCTTGGGAGGGCACAGGGCACTCTGGAAAGGGAGGTGGCTGAGCAATGGCGTTTAACAGGAGCTGGGGTGGTGGGAAGAGGGAAGACTGGCAAGGCAGGTGGAGCCCAGAGCACCTCCTGTATCGTGTCCTGAATTCGGGTTGTATTCTGCAGGCGATGGATGGGGAGCCACTGTAGTGTAGCAGAGGAATGACCTGACCAGCTGTGCTGCTAGCCACCCTTCCTATCCCTGAGCAGCCCACGCCCCACAAAGAGTATCTGCCCAGCATCAGCCTTTCCTTCACCAGCTGTCATCTTCAGCACTTGTCACACCCAGGGTGACCAATGGGAGAATGAGCTTTGGAGTAAGACAGACCTAGGTTCTAGGTTATTTGACCTCCTAAGGCTTCGTTTTTCTTGCCTGCAAAATGGGCACAAAGTACCACACCTTCCCGCCAGGGATGTTAGGAGACAATGCAAGTAAGGTGCTTAGGGTTCTGCCAACATCTCCTGCTTCTCCTGCTGGTATTGTTACCCCATCCTGCACTTCGCTGTCTGGGCTGCAGCACTCACACCCCACCCCCTGCCCCCAGGGAGATGCTTCTCGTGAATCAGAACAAGTCCAGTCATCCGTGGGAGGCTCTCCAAGCCCCTGGCAGCTTCTGGAATGTGAAGAGCCTGGGGGTGGTTTTCATCAGAAGCTGTCAAGATTGCTTAAGTTTGTTTTTATCTCTCAAAGTGAAGAAAATTGTACTTAAGCTCTGGGAACAGAAAGCTACACATCTTCAAACAGTGGCAGAGGGAGAATCAGCTTCACTAGTCTGGGTTTGTTTGGAGCCTCTGGTGGCCTCCAGAGCTGATGGAAAAGCACACACAGCCCCAAACTGCCCGTCAACTCTCCTTCATTTTGAGCAAGTCAGTGTCATCTTGATAATCGTGAAGGCATCCTTGTGTAACTAATTCTCCTGAAAGCATCAAGTTCATGGGATGTCACCTGGCTTTTCTAACTTAATTCTGAGAAGATATGGGATCATCCTGACACTGGGTGGGGTGACATATCACCACCCTATCATCACCTCCAAATTCACATTCCAATGTCATAGCTCTTCCTGAAGATATTTTAAAAATTAGTTACTTTTTTCATTGTTAAAAGAATGTTAGTCTGGGCCACATGAAAGTGCTGTTCTGTGAGTCAAAAATGACACCACGTTGGCAATTTCATATGGTTCCACCTAATACAAAGCACAGGGAACACATTTTGAAAGTATAAAGGGTACAAAGATCTCTCTCTTGTTCTAATCCCTGTTTCCACTCTCCAAAGGCAACAGCTGCTGCCAGTGATTTGAGAAACAACTGTACACAGTTTGAGAACTATTTTAAACACATATTAACTTATAAACACATGGAAGCACGATATGCACACTTTTTTAACCTTTATTTATGTAGCTGCATCTCTTAGAAATCATTCCAACTAATCATTCATGTTTTTTATCTGGTACCTATGGCTATGTCAATTGTTTTCACTGTTTTGCTATTATAAACAATGTCATAATGAACATCCTCACACACATACATATCTTTGTTATGTGCAAGTATATGCAGTCTACATCTCTGGAAGGGAAATTATTAGGCTGAAGGGCTTGTGATTTTAAATTTTGAGAAATATTGACAAATTTCCCTCCAAGTGGGTAGCACTAATTTACGTTCTCTCCAACGGCACGTGTCTTCTCGCTCTGTGGTCTACACTTTACACTTGTCAGTCTCATGACTTCTCTGATGACTTGCAGATATTTTTTGACCCATATATACCTTGTGTTCATTAAGAAAGTTAAAGTAGAGTGGCAATGTTCAGAGTTCTGGTTATTGGCCTGTTGGCTCTCAGATGTTGTCCCCATCCTTTCCCAGCTGCTTTGTATTGGTGATGACTTGGGGGAGGGCCGGGAGGTGGCTCTTGAAGCAAATTCATAGCCCAGACTCTCTTGTCGACTGGCTTCATGTTAGGATTGGCCAGTGGAGCAGAGGGAGGTGAGAAGTTAGGACATCGCTCTCTCTCTCTTGTTTCTGGTGGCATCTCTAGCAGCCACTGACTCCATTTCTCCTTGGGGGGTTCCTACTTCCAGGGTTCTGGCTCCAGCTGGGTGCCCTGGCCCTTGGGCTCTGGTTACTTCACCTGTTCCCTTTATCCCTCTAGCCCCAGGTGTGCTAGTGGGAAGCTTCTGGCTGTTGGGCTGCCTCACTGTTTTTTTTTTCCCTTCAGCTTTTCCAATATCTTTGTAACTGGCTCCCTATTTTAAATCACCTTTATTGAACTCTCTGCTTTAGCTTTGCATATTTGATATTTTACCATAAGTCATGGGACACTGAATGGATACACTCAGGGTTGACAAAAGTGAGAAGAAATTGCCACATTCTAATACTGATTGTGGGAATGGAAATTGCTGCCAAATTTTCTTTTGGCAGGACAGTTTGGCAATATGTTCCAGGAGCTTTAAAAACGAGTTTGCTCTTGCCTCATCTTTTGGAGATACATGTTGAAATATTTATGAATGAAATAATGTATGCCTGGGATTTGCTACAAAACAATCAAAGGGAGAGGGTAATTGGGACCTCGTATAGATGAAACGAGATTGGCCATTAGTTGATAGTTGTTTAATCTGGGTGAAGGGTACTTAGACATTCATTGCACTACTCTCTTTACTTAGGAATATTTGAATTTTTCAATAGTAAAAAGTGTCTTTCCAAAGTAAAATCTTGGACCTTTTAGTCTAATTTCTAAGAATTTATCCTAAAGAAAAAAATTCTAAATGTTAAAAAGAAAAGATTTATCTATAAGGATGGTTTCTAACAGCATTGTTTATAATAACAAACAATTGGCAACAATCAGATTTTCTGACAGTGGGATGGTCCCCATGATAAATTATAATATTACTATATCACACACTGGAAATGATTTAAGCTTAGAAAGATGTTGTGTTTCAGAAACAAGTGTATCATCAAAGATGTTCATGATTTTCTTTTGTTCAAGATAATTTAAGTGAAAAAACAAGTTATAAGCATGTGATATTATAATCCAATTAAAAATATTTTTATATGGATCTAAAGGAGGGTGTGAGGGATATACACCCAAGTATGAACAGAGTAGTCTCTCAGTAGATAAGATTGTGTTCTTGCTTCCTTTTACTTGTTCACATTTTCTGGTTGGTTTGTTGTAGTTCTTTTTTAAAAATGTTTATTTATTTGGTTGCATTGGGTCCTAGCTGCGGCATGCATGGTCCTTGTTGTGGTGCATGGCCTTATCTCTAGTTGTAGCACATGGCCTCCAGAGTGCCCAGTAGTTGTGGCGCATGGGCTTTAGAGAACGAGAGCTTAGTTGTCATGCAGCATGTGAGATATTAGTTGCCCAACCAGGGATAGACCCGAGTCCCCTGCATTGGTAGGCGGATTCTTTTTTTTTTTTTTTTACAGCTGTTGTTGTTTTTTTTTTTTTATACAGCAGGTTCTTATTAGTCATCCATTTTATACACATCAGTATATACATGTCAATCCCAATCTCTAATTCATCACACCACCACCACCAGTTCCCCGTTTTCCCCCCTTGGTGTCCATACATTTGTTCTCTACATCTGTGTCTCAATTTCTGCCCTGCAAACCGGTTCATCTGTATGATTTTTCTAGGTTCCACATATATGCGTTAATATATGATATTTGTTTTTCTCTATATGACTTACTTCACTCTGTATGACAGTCTCTAGATCCATCCACGTCTCTACAAATGACCCAATTTCCTTCCTTTTTATGGCTGAGTAATATTCCATTGTATATATGTACCACATCATCTTTATCCATTCATCTGTCGATGGGCATTAGGTTGCTGCCATGACCCGGCTATTGTAAATAGTGCTGCAATGAACATTGGGGTGTGTGTGTCTGTTTGAATTATGGTTTTCTCTGGGTATATGCCATGTAGTGGGATTGCTGAGTCATATGGTAGTTCTATTTTTAGTTTTTAAGGAACCTCCATACTGTTCTCCATAGTGGCTGTATCAATTTACATTCCCACCAACAGTGCAAGAGGGTTCCCTTTTCTCCACACCCTCTCCAGCATTTGTTGTTTGTAGATTTTCTGAGGATGCCCATTCTAACTGGTGTGAGGTGATACCTCATTGTAGTTTTGATTTACTTTTCTCTAATAATTAGTGATGTTGAGTAGCTTTTCATGTGCTTCTTGGCCATCTGTATGTCTTCTTTGGAAAAATGTCTATTTAGGTCTTCTGACCATTTTTGGATTGGGTTGTTTGCTTTCTTAATATTGAGCTGCATGAGCTGTTTATATATTTTGGAGATTAACCTTTTGTCCATTGATTCGTTGGCAAATATTTTCTCCCATTCTGAGAGTTGTCTTTTCGTCTTGTTTATGGTTTCTTTTGTTGTTCAAAAGTTTTGAAGTTTCATTAGGTCCCATTTGTTTATTTTTGTTTTTATTTCCATTACTCTAGGAGGTGGATCAAAAAAGATCTTGCTGTGATTTATGTCAAAGTGTGTTCTTCCTATGTTTTCCTCTAAGAGTTTTATAGTGTCTGGTCTTACATTTAGGTCTTTAATCCATTTTGAGTTTATTTTTGTGTATGGTGTTAGGGAGTGTTCTAATTTCATTCTTTTACATGTAGCTGTTCAGTTTTCCCAGCACCACTTATTGAAGAGACTGTCTTTTCTCCATTGTATATCCTTGCCTCCTTTGTCATAGATTAGTGGACCATAGGTGTGTGGGTTTATCTCTGGGCTTTCTATCTTGTTCCATTGATCTATATTTCTGTTTTTGTGCCAGTACCATATTGTCTTGATTACTGTAGTTTTGTAGTATAGTCTGAAGTCAGGGAGTCTGATTCCTCTAGCTCCATTTTTTTCCCTCCAGACTGCTTTGGCTATTTGGGGTCTTCTGTGTCTCCATATAAATTTTAAGATTCTTTTTTTCTAGTTCTGTAAAAAATGCCATTGGTAATTTGATAGGGGTTGCATTGAATCTGTAGATTGCTTTGGGTAGTATAGTCATTTTCACAATATTGAGTCTTCTAATCCAAGAACATGGTATATCTCTCCATCCATTAGTATCATCTTTAATTTCTTTCATCAGTGTCTTTCATCAGTTTTCTGCATATAGGTCTTTTGTCTCCTTAGGTAGGTTTATTCCTAGGTATTTTATTCTTTTTGTTGCAATGGTGGGAGTGTTTCCTTAATTTCTCTTTCAGATATTTCATCATTAGTGTATAGGAATGCAAGAGATTTCTGTGCATTAATTTTGTATCTTGCAACATTACCAAATTCATTGATTAACTCTAGTAGTTTTCTGGTGGCATCTTTAGGATTGTCTATGTAGTATCATGTCATCTGCGAACAGAAGGTGGAGTCTTAACCACTGGACCGCAAAGGAAGTCGCTGTTGTACTTCTTATTATCATGTACATGTATTACTTTTGAATTATCAGAAATGAATGGCACTTCCTTTTGTTTTAATCACTTCCTCCCCTCCCTCTTTTAATGTCCCTTTTAAAATGGACACTACCTTTGTTGAAGGAATGCATGCATCAGGTAAGGTGAGGAATCACCCCTTTACTTCTTTTTAGCTAATGCCAATTTTCTGTTAACCTTGGCCAGGCAGGGATTAGGAGGAAATGGGCACAGGTTGGGGAGTAAGGGAGGAAAGAGAAAACGGGGTGCCAGGGGAGATGGGAGGGGCCATAAACCTTCTACACTGTGCTGATGCCTTGTGTGGCATCAGGAGCGTGGGGGCTAGGGGACGTGGGTGACAGATAGAGGCACTGCTTAGCACATCCCCTTCACATACCCCTGTCTGCTCTGTCATTGCCCCCTCTTACCTGGTCCTCCTCCTGGAATCGGCCTCAGCTTTGCCTTCACATTCCATTCCTGTTGTCTGTCCTGCAGTACATCAATATTTTGAGCAATGCTCCTGTTTCAAGGGATGCTCCCTTCTCGACATCCACTGTCTCAGCTGCTAACCCATTTTTGGCCACATGGTCTAATAATAAGGCTAAACAACCAAGCACTGAACTCTGTGCCAAAATGCTATAAGGAGCTTCATAAACATTATCTCACTGAATCCCCCAACATTCTGTAAAGATGATAACACTCCCCCATCCCCCCGATTCTGCAGACAAGAGGCTGAGAGGATCAAAGGAATGAAATGAGTTGCCCAGGGTTCTCCCAGGCAGTGGGGGGCAGAAGCAGGCTTCAAACCCAGGTCCCTGCTCTTTCTGCTACATGGTGGGTGCCTTCCTATCTGTAATTATGCCTGGGAGCGTGGACTCTGGAGGTGGGCTTTGTCTTGTACTAATTCTGACCCAGGCAAATGCTGAACCTCCCTGTACCCCAGTTCCTTATCTGTAGGACAATCTTGACAATAGGATGGTGGTGAGGATGAAATCATACAGGGAAAGCACTTTGAACAATCCCCAGAGAAGTGCAGTCTTGCTACACATTCCAATCTCTCTTGAAGCTTGAAAAATCCCTGAGCCGTCCACCCTGTGATTCTGATGTCATTTGTCTGGGAGCAGCCTGGACACTGGGGTTTTCTAAAGCCCCCCAGGTGATTCTAACCTGCAACCAAGTTTGGGTCTCACTGCCTACCATGAGTGAAAGCACCTTATGAATAGCTATTTTGTCCTGTCTGGCCTTCACACCCGCTTCCGCATCTGGTCCTGCCTGGTTCCCAGAGTCCGAGAACTATAGCCTCAAGCTTCCCTGACAGCAGTGGTGTCTATTCTGCGGTGGTCCATCTGGGTTCCTGGACTCCGGCTCTTGCCAAATACAGCCTGTCCTAGGGCTGCGGGTACTTGGCTTAGAGCAAACCCCATGCCCAGTTCCAAGAAACACAGTTCCAGAACACTCATGTTAGTGGGAGTAGGTGCAGAAGGAGACTAGCACCTTGAGGCTTGAGGGGCCCTAGATGCTCTGGGGACCCTACTGTAGAGGATAGCTCCCACCTTGGCTGGTCTCAATGGGGGCTGCCACTTGTCTTTAGAAGCCAGTTCTGACAGCATTTGGTACAAGAGTGCCACTGCCAAGTCACATGGCCACAGGCAGTCAGGTTCTAGAGTCAGTGCCTGGGTTTGTAAAAACTGACTTCAGGGGCTTCCCTGGTGGTGCAGTGGTTGAGAGTCTGCCTGCTGATGCAGGGGACACGGGTTCGTGCCCTGGTCCAGGAAGATCCCACATACCACGGAGCGGCTGGGCCCGTGAGCCATGGCCGCTAAGCCTGAGCGTCTGGAGCCTGTGCTCCGCAATGGGAGAGGCCACAACAGTGAGAGGCCCGCGTACCGCAAAAAAAAAAAAAAAAAAAAAAAACTGACTTCAGTCAAAATTGCCTTTATGGCCTTTCTTTAGTTGACTACCAGAAAAAAAGTCACTGGTTTGCCTTTAGAACAAAATAAAATGAGTAACTTTAAACACTAGGCAACCAGAGACAGCTGAGCAGCAGCAAACTCACATTTTCTGTGTCATGCTCACCCCTGTGCACCACGGCAGATGGGACTGTCTGCAGAATTCATGCCTTTACACTTGTCCCTCTCCACCCCGTGCACCCCCGGCAGAATGCATGTTGTTCCATAAACCTAAGCGAATTGACAATGTGCTATTACTTCCCCCCAGTTCAGTTGTTCTGTACTAGGGTGATTTTATCTCCAGGAAACCTGTGGCAACTTCTGGGGATATTTTTGGTTGTCACAAGTGGGAGAAGGTTGAAGAAGGTTGCTACAGGCATCTAGTGAGTAGAGGCCAGGGGTGCTGTAACCATCTAACGTGCACAGGACAATCTCTCACCGCAAGGAACACCAGCCCTGCCTGTGGACAGTGTGGAGGTTGACAAACCCTGCTGTTTATCGAGCAGTTGCCATGTGCCAAGTCGGTGTGAAATCCTGAGAGCCGAGGTGGCCCCAGGCAGGCTTAGGCTCTGCCCACAGGGGGCTCCTAGCAACTGAGTCCTGCTTTCTCTCAGTGGTTCCATTGGGCACCCAGTTCTACGAGCAGCCATGGTGGAGGCCACTCTATCCACAGGAAGGTCCTCAGGGCATCCAGAACCCCCAGACCTAAAGATGCTGCCTCCTTGTGTAGGCGAAGCTGGAGGAGGGAGGGGATAGAATCAGAGGACCCCAGCACTGCCAGGACTGCCAATTAACACTCTGGCCCTTTTATTGTTACAGCTGAGAGAGCGCCGTCCACAGCGCCTCCTGGGCCACTCTCCATGGCCAGGTAACTCCTAAAGTTCTTAGTTCCATTATCATCTCTTTGGGGAACCCTTCCCTGACCTTCTGACCGCTGCTCCCCTCTCCTCCAGCTACACCTGCTGCTCTATGCCAATTGCACCATATACCCGCAACCAGCCCTGCAGCATCACTTGCACCCCAATGACATTTACATTGGCGTTTCCAGCTTCTTGAAAGAGCTGTAGTGGTCAAGTGCATGGTCCTGGAACCAGAATGCTTAACCTTGACTTCCACCTTCAATACTTGACCTTGGGCAAGTTTCTTAACTTTCTCGGCCTCAACTTCATCATGGGAATAGGGTCGTTCTTCCTTGTGGAGAGGGTGTGAGGATTAACTGAGATAATACATATGTGCAGAGCAGCACCCAGCCTGCAGTATGTGCTCCATAAATACTGGTTATGATTGCTCATCTGGTCGCTTCAAGTGGCCCCATGTGGGAGGCCCTCACTAGCGCTTATTGAATGAATGAAGCTGAGTCTCCGAAATGTTAAGGGTTGTGCCTGGGATCACAGCTGGTAAGTAGCAGGGCCAGCATCCAAATCCACATCTCTGCAGCCAGAGCCCTTGCTCTTTCCTCCATGCCACCCTGCCTGCAACTGCACAGCTACTCTGCACCCCCCAGCCCACCTCCCTCCACTTACCTGGAGGAGATGCTGCATTGGGCAGGAGCTCTGAGCCTGCAGGCAGAAGAGCACACCTCCTAGAAAATGGAGCCTTTTGTTCCTGCCTCTCAGAGAAGGCAGCCTGCTCAACCCTGGGCCTTTCTGAGTCAAGGCCAGTATCTCTCTGCTCAGTCTATGCAGCCTTCTCCTGACCCTTTTCCGCTAGTAAGGCCTCTTTCATGTTCTTGGCAATCAGATTGTCTGGGGGTTCACACTACCACCCATGTCTTCCTTCAATTATTATCTTTTCAAAACGTCTTTGTAAAATCAAATAATAAGGTTAGTGGGATGGAAATCATGAAGAGAGGGTCTTTGTAATTAAACACACATAAGCTGGGAGAGATACAGACCTTGTCATTTTTGTCATGAGCCTAGAGATCACACCCTTTGGAAAGCATGATGTTCAATAATAGTAGTCAAAGCAAAACAAGAACAACTAATTTTGTTTTTTTGCTATTTTATTTATTTATTTATTTATATTACTTTTTTTGTGTGTGTGTGGTACGCGGGCCTCTCACTGTTGTGGTCTCTCCCGTTGTGGAGCACAGTCTCCGGACACACAGGCTCAGCAGCCATGGCTCATGGACCCAGCTGCTCCGCGACATGTGGGATCTTCCCAGACCGGGGCACGAACCCGTGTCTCCTGCATTGGCAGGCGGACTCTCAACCACTGCGCCACCAGGAAAGTCCTATTTATATTACTTTTTATTGGAGTATGGTTGCTTTACAATGTTGTGTTAGCCTCCACTGCACAACAAAATGAATCAGCCATACACATACAGATATCCCCTCCCTTTTGGACTTCCCGCCCATTTAGGTTACCACAGCACATTAGGTAGAGCTCCCTGTGCTCTACAGTTGTGTTCCCATCAGTTGTCTATTTTATATGTGGTATCAATAATGTATATGTGTCAATCCCAGTCTCCCAATTCCTCCCACCCCATCCCTTTCCCTCTTGGTATCCATACATTTGTTCTCTACACCTGTGTCTCTATTTCTGCTTTGCAAATAAGATCATCTCTACCATGTTTCTAGATTCCACATATATGCGTTAGTATACGATATTTGCTCAACTAGTGTATTTTTGATCAATGACTATGTTCCAAGCAGAGAGAGCAGTACTTTATATTCCTAGGTTCACTTAATTTATAAGGAAGAGTTTTTTGATTGTTCTTTTCCAGATAAGGGTATTAAGACTTATTAAGTGTAAGTAATTTAACCTCAACCACATTTCTGGAACAGGAATTGGGGCTGAGGGCTGTCTGACACTAAAATAACTCTCGTGTTAAATCTGTTTTTAAAAAGAGGATTTTATTGAGAATCAGGCTGTGTACAAAAGGTGTAAAGAAACAGCAGTGACCAAAGCAAAGTCAGCTCTCAGGGAGCTTATATTCCAAGGGGAGACAGACAATAAGAAAATAGCAAGTGAAACAGGTAAGTCGAGTTTGTGTCAGATGGTGACATGTGTTTGGGGAAAATAAAGCAGGACTGGGGACTAGGGGGATATTTGAGTAGGGATCTGAAAGAAGTAAGGGAGCTCTCCAGGTAAAGGGGAGGCAGACAATAAGAAAATAGCAAGTGAAACAGGTAAGTCAAGTTTGTGTCAGATGGTGACATGTGTTTGGGGAAAATAAAGCAGGACTGGGGACTAGGGGGATATTTGAGTAGGGATCTGAAAGAAGTAAGGGAGCTCTCCAGGTAAAGGGAAGAGCAAGTGCAAATGTCCTGGGGCAGGTGAGCACAGGGTGAGCTCCAAAGACAGCAAGGCCAGTGTGGCTGGAGCAGAGTAACCCAGGGGTTATGTCATAGGAGGTCAGGTCAGAATGGAATGAGGGGACTGGGTCACCCAGGGCTCTGCAAGACATCACGAGCATTTTTGGCATTTACTCTGAGTGAGATGGTGAGTCATTGAAGAGCTTTTAGCAGAGAAGCAAGGTGGTCCTACTTGTTCATTAGGGGGAGTTTCTGGCTACTGTACTGGAATAGACTGCAGGAGGCAAGACCAGAAGCAGGGAGATGGGTCAGAACACAATTGCAATAATCCGCCAGTAGGAGAGACTGGCGGTAATTAAGTGGCAAAAAGCCATGTTCCGGATTATATCCTGAAAGTGGAAATGGAAGAACTTGTAGATGAATGGGATGTACAGCGTGAGAAGAGTCAGATACGACTCTTGGAGGGTTCTGCCCTGAGCTGTTGGAAGGGTGGCGTTACCGTGAACTGAGTTGGGAAAAAACATGGGAGGAGCAGGCATCTAGGGGGAAGGTCAACGGTGCATTTGGATGTGGATGTTTGATGTTTAAGATACCTTTTGGGTATCCAAGCAGTGATGCTGAGTGGGCAGCTGGAGGTTAGGGGACAGCTATAGCTGGAGATATAAATGTGGGAGTCATGAGTGGGCAGATGACATATAAAACAGTGACACTGGGAGAGATGACCCAGAACCAGGTGCTGGGCTGAGCTCCAGAGCCCCCTAGCTGTAGAACTGAGGGAGATGAAGAGGAGGAGCCATGGCAAGTGAGCTAGAAGACTGTTAAAAAAGGCACAAAGTTTGCCCTAAAGAACGAACTTTGTCCTCACCTTTTCTCCTACTCCATGGAAAGTCCTTCTGTTCAGGCCATGAGTGTGGGTTGCTTAATGGCCATTAGGTAGAGTGTGGTCTTTGGGAGGAAATTAGGAACAGCCAGTGTCCATTTGACTGTCAGGCCCTTGGTATGGCATATTTTGAGACTTGCGCAATCTTTTTAGAAAATTGTCTTCTTGTCTCTTCCCTCAGCTAAAGGCCTCATTCATTCATTCACTGATATAAAATCTTAATGATCCATTTGTGTAAGGCTCATGTTTTAGACTTTAATTAAATTACTTCTAATTCTTATTGGATGGCTTTTCTTAGACCCATTTTATAGATGGAGAACTTGAGGCTGAGATAGAAAATATAACTTGTCTCAGGTCACACAACTAGAAACTCAAACCCATTTTTTTTTTTACTCTGAAGCCCATAATCTTTGCTCTTGCCATAATTTCTCTCCTCTTTTATTTATTCAGCCAGTAATTTTTGAGAACCTCTTATGTGCTTGGTTGTACCCTAAGGGCTGGGGCTATAGTGATAGACAAGACAGAAATCATCTTTGCTATGTTATTACCCACATATCCAAATACCTGAAGAAAATCCTCCCTGGATAACCCACCTCAAACTCACCAGGCCCCCAAACAGCTTTCCCCTAGAATCTTCTCCCCACTCCCCCATCCTTATCCTTCACTTAGCAGGGCTCCTAATAAGTGTTTTCTTACATATTCATGAAATGTTTTTGAGTGAGAGATTTCAAAGTGAGCATTCAACGTGGAGTGCTATGAAAACCAACCCCACAAGTGATGCCTGGCCTTGTATTTGCACGGGAGCTGTCAGCCCTGAACACTTTTGCCTCCTTTGCTTGTCCTGCCAAAAGCAATTTAGAAGGGAGTCTTGGGAAAGTGGTGGCTGGGTAGGATGCCAGGTGAGATGTACTGGATTCCAGAGGTTCAAGTCGACATTGGTTTTGTTGTGTTACCACAACACAGAGCCAGAGCCAATGGAGGAAGAGGCCCTGTTTCATTTTTTTGTTGTTGAGATGTAGTTTTATAAGGAATACAAGACATTCCAATCAGTGAGCAGTTTTAGGGGATGCAGAATTTCCACCATTCAGCACCTCTTACCCACCTGAGAGCTTCCTGTGTTTTGTTACCGAGGGAATAATTCCTATAGGGACACCACACACACACACACACACACACACACACACACACACCCTGCACACACTCTGGCTCCTTCACTTCATATGCAGAAAGCCCTCAGAGAGAAAATACAGAGTGCCAAGTTGGATAAAAGCTCAAGTAAATTCTGTGTTGTGTTTTTAAATTTTTTATTGTGTTTTAAAAACATCCCCCCAGGATATGACTATGATGAAAGATTTTACACGAATGGAAGCTTCAGATTCTGGAACTTTCTCTTTGTAAGTACATAGAAGGGCTGTACACATGGAAGGGCAGATGAATCCTGCTCATCCTGCTTTATGGCTTGGCCCACATCTAAAGACCACAAATGTCCCTCTTCTCTCACCCAGTGAAGAAATCCTGAGCTGCAGAGGCAGAAAGGGCTTGGGGGCCTCCAGACCTGCCTTCTCCCTAGGCTCAGCCTCTCCCAGGCTTTGTGACACTGGCAAGTGGTTCAGCTTCTCTGAGCCTCAGTTTCCTCATCTAGAAAATGAGGATGAACCACCTACGGGTTAGTTGGTTGGGAGTAAAAAAGAGAACGGGGCAGGGAAACCTTCAAGATAGCAGAGGAGTAAGACCTTCCTCCCCACAAATGCATCAGAAATACATCTACACGTGGAGCAACTCCTACAGAACAACTAATGAATGCAGGTAGAAGACCTCAGACTTCCAAAAATCTATGTGGCTGACACAGTCTTGGTGCTCCAGCTGGGTATCAGGCCTGTGCCTCTGAGGTGGGAGAGCCGAGTTCAGAACTTTGGTCCACCAGAGGCAGGCCAGCTCCATGTAATATCAAACAGCAAAAGCTTTCCCAGAGATCTCCACCTCAACGGTAAAACCCAGCTCCACTCAACAACCAGCAAGCTACAGTGCTGGACACCCTATGCCAAACAACTAGCAAGAGAGGAACACAACCACACCCATTAGCAGAGAGGCCAACTAAAATCATAATAATGTCACAGACAAACCAAAACACACCACCGGATGTGGTCCCACCGACCAGAAAGACAAGATCCAGCCTCATCCACCAGAACACAGGCACCAGTCCCCTCCACCAGGAACCCTACACAACCCATTGAACCAAACTTAGCCACTGGGGGCAGACACCAAAAACAAAGGGAACTACGAACCTGTAGCCTGCGAAAAGGAGATCCCACACACAGTAAGTTAAACAAAATGAGAAAACAGAGAAAAACACAGCAGATGAAGGAGCAAGGTAAAACATACTAGAAGAAGAGGAAATAGGCAGTCTACCTGAAAAAGAATTCAGAGTAATGATAGTAAAGATGATACAAAATCTTACAAATAGAATAGCAAAATTATAAGACACATTTAAAAAGGACCTTAAAGAATGAAAAAGCAAACAAACAATGACGCACAATAAAATAAATAAAATTTAAAATTCTCTAGAAGGAATCAATAGAAGAGTAACTGAGGCAGAAGAACGGATAAGTGACCTGGAAGATAAATTAGTGGAAATAACTAATGCAGAGCAGAATAAAGAAAAAAGAATGAAAAGAATTGAGGACAGTCTCAGAGACCTGTGCGACAACCTTAAACGCACCAACATTTGAATTATAGGGGTCCAAGAAGAAGAAGAGAAAAAGAAAGGGACTGAGAAAATATTCAAAGATACTATAATTGAAAAATTCCCCAATATGGGAAAGGAAATAGTCAGTCAAGTCCAGGAACTGCAGAGAGTCCCATACAGGATAAATCCAAGGAGAAACATGCCAAGACACATTAATAAAACTACCAAAAATTAAATACAATGAAAAAATATTAAAAGTAGCAAGGGAAAAACAACAAATAACGTACAAGGGAATCCCCATAGCTTAACAGCTGAACCTTCAGCAGAAACTCTGCAAGCCAGAAGGGAGTGGTAAGACATATTCAAAGTGATGAAAGGGAAAAACCTACAAACAACATTACTTTACCCAACAAGGATCTCATTCAGATTCGACAGAGAAATTAAAACCTTTACAGACAAGCAAAAGCTAAGAAAATTCAGCACCACCAAACCAGCTTTAAAACAAATGCTAAAGGAAATTCTCTAGGCAGGAAACACAAGAGAAGGAAAAGACCTACAATAACAAACCCCAAACAATTAAGAAAATGGCAATAAGAACATACATATTGATAATAACCTTAAATGTAAAGGGATTAAATGCTCCAACCAAAAGACATAGACTGGCTGAATGGGTACAAAACCAAGACCCATATATATGCTGTCTACAAGAGACCCACTTCAGACCTACGGACACATACAGACTGAAAGTGAGGGGATGGAAAAAGATATTCCATACAAATGGAAATCAAAAGAAAGCTGGAGTAGCAATCTAATATCAGGCAGAACAGACTTTAAAAAAAAAAAAGACTATTGCAAGAGACAAAGAAGGACACTACATAATGATCAAGGGATCAATCCAAGAAGAAGATATAACAATTGTAAATATTTATGCACCCAACATAGGAGCACCTCAATACATAAGGCAAATGCTAACAGCCATAAAAGGGGAAATAGACAGTAACACAATCATATTAGGGGATTTTAACACCCTGCTTTCACCAATGGACAGATTGTCCAAAATGAAAATAAATAAGGAAACACAAGCTTTAAATGATACATTAAACAAGATGTACTTAATTGATATTTGTGGGACATTCCATCCAAAAACAACAGAATACACTTTCTTCTCAGTGCTCATGGAACATTCTCTGGATAGATCATATCTTGGGTCATCAATCAAGCCTTGGTAAATTTAAGAAAATTGAAATCATATCAAGTATCTTGTCCCACCACAGTGCTATGAGACTAGATATCAATTACAGGAAAATATCTGTAAAACATACAAGCACGTGGAGGCTAAACAATACAATACTTAATAACCAAGAGATCACTGAAGAAATCAAAGAGGAAATCAAAAAATACCTAGAAACAAATGACAATGAAAACATGACAACCCAAAACCTATGGGATGCAGCAAGAGCAGTTCTAAGAGGGAAGTTTATAGCAATACAATCCTACCACAAGAAACAGGAAACATCTCAAATAAACAACCTAACCCCACACCAAAAGCAATTAGAGAAAGAAGAACAAAAAATCCCCAAAGTTAGCAGAAGGAAAGAAATCAGAAAGATCATATCAGAAATAAATGAAAAAGAAATTAAGGAAATGATAGCAAAGATCGATAAAACTAAAAGCTGGTTCTTTGAGAAGATAAACAAAATTGATAAACCATTAGCCAGACCCATCAAGAAAAAAAGGGAGAAGACTCAAATCAATAGAATTAGAAATGAAAAAGGAGAAGTAAAAACTGACACTTCAGAAATACAAAGGATCATGAGAGATTACTACAAGCAACTATATGCCAATAAAATGGACAACGTGGAAGAAATTCACAAATTATTAGAACAGCACAACCTTCCAAGACTGAACCAGGAAGAAGTAGAAAATATAAACAGACCAATCACAAGCACTGAAATTGAAACTGTGATTAAAAATCTTCCAACAAACAAAACCCCAGTATCAGATGGCTTCACAGGCGAATTTTATCAAACATTTAGAGAAGAGCTAACACCTATCCTTCTCAAACTCTTCCAAAATATAGCAGAGGGAGGAACACTCCCAAACTCATTCTACGAGGCCACCATCACCCTGATAGCAAAACCAGACAAAGATGTCACAAAGAAAGAAAACTATAGGCCAATATCACTGATGAACATAGATGCAAAAATCCTCAACAAAATACTAGCAAACAGAATGCAACAACACATTAAAAGGATCATACACCATGATCAAATGGGGTTTATTCCCGGAATGCAAGGATTCTTCAATATACACAAATCAACCAATGTGATACACCATATTAACAAACTGAAGGAGAAAAACCATATGATCATCTCAGTAGATGCAGAAAAAGCTTTTGACAAAATTCAACACTCATTTATGATAAACACCCTCCAGAAAGTAGGCATAGAGGGAATTTACCTCAATATAATAAAGGCCATATATGTCAAACCCACAGCCAACACCATTCTCAATGGTGCAAAACTGAAAACCATTTCCTCTAAGATCAGGAACAAGACAAGGTTGTCCACTCTCGCTACTATTATTCAACATAGTTTTGGAAGTTTTAGCCACAGCAATCAGAGAAGAAAAAGAAATAAAGGAATCCAAATTGGAAAAGAAAAGTAAAGCTGTCACTGTGTGCAGAAGACATGATATTGTACATAGAGAATCCTAAAGATGCTACCAGAAAACTACCAGATCTAATCAATGAATTTGGTAAAGTATCAGGATATGAAATTAATGCACAGAAATCTCTTGCATGCCTATACACTAATGATGAAAAATCTGAAAGAGAAATTAAGGAAACACTCCCATTCACCACTGCAACAAAAAGAATAAAATACCTAGGAATAAACCTACCTAAGGAGACGAAAGACCTGTATGCAGAAAACTTTAAGACACCGATGAAAGAAATTAAAGATCATACCAACAGATGGAGAGATATACCATGTTCTTGGATTGGAAGAATCAATATTGTGAAAATGACTATACTACCCAAAGAAATCTACAGATTCAATGCAATCCATATCAAACTACCAATGGCATTTTTCACAAAACTAGAACAAAAAATCTCACAATTTGTATGGAAACACAAAAGATCGCAAATAGCCAAAGCAATCTTGAGAAAGAGAAACGGAGCTGGAGGAATCAGGCTCACTGACTTCAGACTATACTACAAAGCTACAGTAATCAAGACAGTATGGTACTGGCACAAAAACAGAAAGATAGATAAATGGAACAGGCTAGAAAATGCAGAGACAAAGCCATGCACATATGGTCACCTTATTTTTGATAAAGGAGGCAAGGATATACAATGGAGAAAAGACAGCCTCTTTAATAAGTGGTGCTGGGAAAGCTGGACAGCTACATGTAAAAGAATGCAATTAGACCACTCCCTAACACCATACACAAAAATAAACTCAGAATGGATTAAAGACCTAAATGTAAGGCCAGACACTATAAAACTCTTAGAGGAAAGCATTGGCAGAACACTCTAGGACATAAATCACAGCAAGATCCTTTTTGACCCACCTCCTAGAGAAATGGAAAGAAAAACAAACAAATGGGATGTAATGAAACTGAAAAGCTTTTGAACATCCAAGGAAACCATAAACAAGAAGAAAAGACAACCCTCAGAATGGGAGAAAATATTTGCAAATGAAGCAACTGACAAAGGATTAATCTCCAAAATTTATAAGCAGCACATGGAGCTCAATATCAAAAAAAAAAAAACAACCCAATCCAAAAATGAGCAGAAGACCTAAATAGACATTTCTCTGAAGAAGATACACAGATTTCCAACAAACATATGAAAGGTTGCTCATCATCACTAATCATTAGAGAAATGCAAATCAAAACTACAATGAAATATCACCACACACCGGTCAGAATGGCCATCATCAAAAAATCTACAAACAATAAATGCTGGAGAGGGTGTGGTGAAAGGGGAACCCTCTTGCACTGTTGGTGGGAATGTAAATTGATACAGCCACTCTGGAGTGCAGTATGGAGGTTCCTTAAAAAACTAAAAACAGAACTACCATATGACCCAGCAATCCCACTACTGGGCATATACCCTGAGAAAACCATAATTCAAAAAGTCATGTACCACAATGTTCATTGCAGCACTATTTACAATAGCCAGGACATGCAAGCAACCTAAGTGTCCATTGACAGATGAATGGATAAAGAAGATACGGCACATATATACAATGGAATATTACTCAGCCATAAAAAGAAACGAAATTGAGTTGTTTGTATTGAGGTGGATGGACCTAGAGACTGTCATACAGAGTGAAGTAAGTCAGAAGAAGAAAAATAAATACCGTATGCTAACACATATATATGGAATCTAAAGGGAAAAAATGGTTCTGAAGAACCTAGGGGCAGGACAGGAATAAAGATGCAGATGTAGAGAATGGACTTGAGGACACTGGAAGCAGGAAGCATAAGCTGGGACAAAGTGAGAGAGTGGCATGGACATATATACACTGCCAAATGTAAAATAGACAGTTAGTGGGAAGCAGACATATAGCACAGGGAGATCAGCTTGGTGCTTTGTGACCACCTAGAGGGGTGGGATAGAGAGGGTGGGAGGGAGAAACAAGAGGGAGGAGAATTGGTGATATATGTATATGTATAGCTGATTCACTTTGTTATAAAGCAGAAACTAACACACCACTGTAAAGCAATTATACTCCAATAAAGATGTTAAAAAAAACCCACAAACTATCCTTATATTTCAAAGGTGCTTTGAAATGGTTTTCTCATACTTAGAACCAAAAGCATCCTAACTAATATATTGGATCTTGTAGATAAATTTCTCCAAATTTAGTGTGCACACAAATCACCTGGGGATCTTATTAAAATGCAGATTTCAACTAAATAGGTCTGTAATGGGGCCTGAGAATCTTTATATCTGAGAAGGTACCAAGAGATGTCAATACTTGTGGTCTGGGACCACACCCTGAGTAGCAAGGTTCTAGACTGATCTTCTTATTTTCTTATATACTCTCTCTTTTCTTCTTATATCTTTGATTTAAAAAAATTCTTTCTGGGATATTTCCTTGTTACAATGTGTTTTTATTGTATTTTTCAATTATCATTAATAAATCAAGATATCTTTAACAAAAAAAAGAGAGAGAGAGAACGGGGCAAAGCCACTGGCACATACAACCAATAAATAATGGTTGCTACCCTTTGCTTATTGTGTTAGAAAAAAGAAAACTTCCACTTTGAAGAGTTTACATAAGGAAGTTCTGAGCTACATCCACAAGCCATTCTTGTGCCATGGACTTTAGACAGTCAGATGTTTTGAATACCCATTATGTAAGCCATGGGGCACTGGGTGCTTTAGATTTATTGACCAATGAGCATCTTACAACAGTTCTAAAGCTGATTTCATTATCCCCGTTAAGAAAAGTTTAACGGTAAGGTGATTCATTAACCTGGGTAATTGCAAATTCTGAAGATAGAGCAGCTTCTGGATTGCTTTGGTTTAAGCAATCCAATGATACTATCAATAGACTTTTATTATTATTATTATTATGCTCCCCATTGTTGCCCTTCCTTTCTCCCTTCCTTCCCTCCTTTTTTCTTTCTTTCTTCTTCCTTTTTCCAGCGGTGTTAGCTTCATCCAAATGATTCTCATTGTTGAGATGAACTTATTGGAGCCCAGAGGGTTAAATAATTGGCTCAGAGACCTTAGGTGGGAGATGTCAGAGGCAAACCTCTAGCCCAGGTCCAGCTGACTCCACCATGTTGGACAGACCTCCTCCCAGCTCTTCCAGTGGCCAAAGGCCAGGAGTGAACCAGAAGAACCATCAACTTCAGGGCCCAGAATGGAATATAAGATGGCTTTCAGTCTGACCTAGTCAGTTCTCCAATGTTTATGTCACCCAGACCAGACCAGAGTTATTATTTAATGACCCCTGGAACTGTTTAACCATCTTTTCCTATCTCAGGAGATGTGTGAGTAGAATTGAGATGTGTGAGTGAGGGAGCAGTGGCCACAGGGCTGCCAATCTGTGTAGACCTTCAAGGGAAATGTCCTTCCCGTGGTGTGGCTAGAGGGAGCTTAGGGAGGGTCTGGGGTGTTGGTTCAGTTCTCTTGAGAGTGGGGGTCAGGTTCACAGGTCAGGTCCTGGGTCCTGCCCTGCAATGACACTGCCAACTTTGATGTTTCTGAACACGCCAAGCAGAAACCAGTCATTGGAATATAAGAAACACTAAGATAGAAATTGTTTTGTTTGCTGTTATTTTCATCCCCTAGAACCATACCTGGTACGTAGTAGGAGCTCATAGCTCATTAATTAATTTCAGAGCATTTGCACTGACTGTTTAGAACATTATTACTCCACATAGTCACCTGGCTTGATTCCTCACTGCATTTGGGTCTGACCTCAAAAGTCACCTCCACCAAGAGACCTCCCTTGACCATCTCATCTAAGGCTGGTGACCATCCATCGCTTTCACCCCTTTCTCCTCCTTGACTCTTCCTCTCTGTCACTTGTATATTTGTGAGTTTTTGGTCTCTTTCCCCACTGGTAGCTCCATGGAGGCAGAGCATTCATCCCTGGTGCACTACTGTCTCTCCAGCCCCTAGGACAGGGGCTGGCAGAGTTGATGTACCATGAATTATGTGCTGGGTGAACGAGTGAGTGAATGAATGCACCCATACTCCATGGAAAGTGCTTAACACAGTGCCTGGTGCGTGGCGAGTGGGAGAGAACTATTAGTGCTGATGATGTTGAGGATGATATCCAAACATACTCTGAGGCTGTCACATTCTGGGTGGTCATTGACAACCCTCCATGTAGGTCCTGGTAGGCTGGTGAGTGTAGGAGGCCTCTCTTCCACTCCATCTGCCATTCCTCCCTGACATCAACTCTTTAAAGACTCCAGAGAACAGTACTTTTACCAACTTCTGTTCCTCGCTGTTTGTTCTTTGTGGAATTGTGACACGACACTGGGGGTACATCCTTCTCTCTCCCCAGGTCTTGAATTCAAACCCTTTGAGATATTTCAGACAAACATGTAAATGACTAACAGCAATGTCATCCCTGCATCCCACCACCTTCTAACCATGTGGCCTTTCCCATCTTTTAGGATTTTTCTCATCTCTTTGCTTTTCATACGTCTGTCATCTGCCTAATGTTCCTCCATTCTGCCCATTTCCTACCTAAAGATACTGTCTCCAAATTCCAACCCCAGTATCACCTCTTCTGTGAAGCTCAACGTGAGATCTTCCAGAAGTTTCTGCCTCTTCTCTCTGGTTTTCTGCCCTGCCTTTCCCCCTTGTGTTGGAGTCTTCATCTCAGGGCACTGTACTTACCTAGACCCATCTCCCCCAGGCCTGAAATGAGCTCCCCGAGGTCAGGAGTCCCACATATGGTGCGTGGTCATGGTCAACCCGGACTTGAATCAGTGGAGGGTGTTCCTCTAGCCTGGGTTCAAATCCTGCCTCCCCTCTTAATGTCTGTGAGCCCCTGACAGGTGTCTTCATCCCATTATGCTCCAGGTGTCCCACTTGAAATCAGTTCAGTAAGTATCAAATACCACAGACCAAAGCATGAAAGTGTGAAGATAGGGATTCAGGAATGGGACACCTTATGGGATGATTTAGGATGAGTGGTGAACAGGATTTTTTTCTACTGATATATGAGGACCAGTTTATGAGTTCATTGGAACCAACATAGAGAAACCAAAAAATGGTTGAACATATTCCTGAAAAACGCACAGAGCTTTATTACATTTGGTAATTGGGCAGAAAGAGCATTGCACTGAAATCATCACTCTGACTCATTCAGCTCAAAGACTGGTCCTTACTGCTCATAGAAACATAGCTTTGTGGGCCATGGAAACATAGAGAGGTCAACAGCCTCTTAAAATCACATGTAAGGAAATGAATATAAAACAAATTCCAAAATACAGAAACAAAAATTATAAAATCTGTTTAAATAATCCATTGCACTCCTACAGCACAAATGTTCGTCTTACAAGGAACTGGGAGATCTTTACAGCACATGGAAGGGCTTTGACGTGACACCTCCTAATGGATTCTGTTCTCTTTTGACCTCATTAGCATGAACTTCCCTGTACCATGGACATGAAGAATTTGCAGAAAGAGCTCCAGGACTCCCCACAGTACTCCAGGGCTGTCTTCCTCTGGTTTACCAGATCTGGGTCTTCCACACACTCAGGATCTTTGGTGTTCATGGTCTGGGTCTTTGTTGGGCTGATGGAGGTGGTCACTTTGACCTTGCTCTGCTCCTTGGGAGAGGGCCCTGTTAACTCCTGGCTGGGTTTCTTGATCCTAATCAGAGTGGAGTTAACCAGCTTGAGATTGGATTCTGGAAACTTCTTTCTGCACACCCTGGTCTTCAGGATGCTCTTGGCATCACCACAGATGACCTTCTGCGAACGCAGATTCCGGCCAATTTGTTTCCAGTAGGCATTCTTTTTGTCTGATTCTAGGCATGAGGTTGGATTGCCAGTGAAGAAACAGGAAATCTTGTTGTCCTGTTGGGTGCACTCGACCTTCAGGGCAATTCCCTCCTCCTGCTTGGTCACCACCCATCTGCAGTCAGCATGGTCTTGGGTGACGAACTTGCCTTTGGTCAGGCGCTTGGATGGCTTGCTGCTTGGTTCAGTCTGGGGTGCGCCTAGAGTATGCAGTTTATCTGTGCTGACTTTTCTGCCCTGTCTATTCCTCCCTTCCTTTTTGGCCTCCACCAAGAGCATCGGAGCAGCCAGAAGGAGGAAGGAGAGGAGGGCGAGGCTGTGGATCCTCATGGCTTCAGCTTAGTGGGAACCTGTCTGACAAAAGGCAGGTGAGTCAGTGCTGGGCAGCAGTCCAGCAGTACTAGGATGCGAGATGACCCTCCCTCCAGCCTGACACATGGCTGCCTGCTTTGGAGTGGGATCAAGGAACCTTCTATTTCCTGGACTTAGTAGACAATCAGCCTGTGTATTCGCATGTCTGCTTGACTTGAGTCTTGAATGTCAGAAACTTCCTACTCTTCATTCATTCTTCCCCATCCTCTGAACCTCATTAACTCTCACTCCCTCATCCACTCAGTTACTCCTCACTCCTTCATTCACCAGTCAGTAAGCATTCATGGGGCACCTACTACTGGCCGTGTACTAGACTAGATGTTGAATTTATCAAGGTGAATAAGAAAGTCTCACATCTTAAAAACTTAGAGGCAACTCTTTGGGGAGTCTAAAGAGCATTGATCAGGAGTCTGTCCCAACTGTGTCCCCAACTTGATCTTGGGAAAATCACTCTCCCCCTCTGGGTCTCAGCTCCTTTATCTGGAAATCAAGATGCTGGATGAGATAATTGTCAACTCTCTTCCAGCTGCAGTGGACTGAATTTCTACCTCACTGTCCTACATGGACTCAGATGACCACACAATGAGAAAGGACATGGTAAGTGACATGAAAGGTGATGCTTGATCCAAGGTTAAACACACATGAGGCTTGGACATTCTGAGATGGGTGGGTTTGTGAGGAGGGGTATCTGGGATTCAGTAAGAGCCTAAGGAAAGGCATGAAGGAGGGGTAGGTCATCCGAACTGACTGGGCAAAGTGAACCAGGGGAATAGAGGTGAATTTCTATCAGAGCATTTAGACTGTTGAGGCACTGTGCTTGGCATAGAGAAAGTCCTCAATCAATGCTTTTAAAAATAAATCATTTAATAAATAGGATGACCTTAACTGCTACACTAAACTGAATAGATTTTATCAGGTGGGCAACAAAAACCACATTTCAAAGAAGAGAATTAGCATTTCTATTTGACACCGACTATGTGCCAGAGCACTTGACCTGTATTTCATTCTCACCTTGTTAATTAGCACAAGAGTCCTTCCTGGTAGGTAATAATCCATCACCACCAGGTAACAGATGTGACAGTTAAGGTTCAGACTGGTAAATAAATTGCTCAAGTTCCCATAGTGGACAAGTGACAAAGCTGGGAGAGGTAGGCAGAACTTCTCTCTCTGATCCTTTATACCACCCCTCCCTCATTGCATACCTCTTGGCTTCACCTTACTCTGCCTTTCAGAAAATATTGGCAAGAAATAAAAAAGCAATTATGAGCAACTCATTTGGTTTGGCTTAGTTTATGATGATAACTCATGTTATCAGTGCTCCCTTTGAAAAGAATACAGAATTTTGTTTAAAAAGAGGCAGGTCTAGGTCTGATCTCATTCTACCCTGGGCATATGGCCTCTCTTTAGGACCGATAAAGGGGAGACAGTCACAAACTGTGAGCTTCCAAAATGAAGTTGGGATGGGAGCTAGGGATATTCGATAAAGACCCACTCATTCCTCACGGCATTGGGACTGAGTCCCCACGTGTCCGTGAGGGGATCCAGAACCCAGGAACCTGAGGTCCTCATGGGAGCTGGAAGGGGAACAGGTAATGAAACTCTGAAGAAAGCCAGGCTCTTACCTTGTTCTGCGTTGGCAGGTCCAGTACAATCCAGATGTGAGAGGGAGCTTGAAGGCTTACTGCTGTCTCATCTGCAGTGAAGCAGTGAAAGTCCTTTATATAAGAGCCCAGGCAGCAGGGTTTTTACAGCTCATATACTTGTGTAGCTTTATTCACACTCCTCCCAGTCACACCCCTTCAGAGAGAGCCAGTTCCTGCAGGGAAAGTGGTTGGTGTAATCCTGTGGGGGTCGGGTTACATGCATGGCATTAGACCTGGTTCTTCCAAGCCCTTTTCCTTTCCCCTGGCAGCCAGTTGAGGAGGACAGCTCAGCCTTGCAAAGACCCTCCATGAAGGGATGAGGATCCCAACAGCAAAATCTGTGGGGGAGGTTATAAACAATAGGTCCATTTTACTCAAAGCTTTCCCTTAATTCTCATCAAAGCCCCTCCATGATATGGTAACATATAATTCATCCCATTTTACAGATGGAATATTGGAGCTTGGAGATATTCAGGGCTGGTCCAAGTTCACAGGACTAGTGGGATGTGGAGCCTAGAGTTTAAAGCCTGGACTCCTAGGCCCCACTGTCTGATGTCTTCTTACCTGGCACTCTGTAAACATTCGATAAATGAGGGACTGAGCTGGGGAAGCCATCTCAGTGTCTGAATTCCTGTTTTCTCTGAAGCACCTGAAGTTACTGTGTGGGCAGAGGAATCCTCAGGCCTTGAGAGGCTGGTAAAGAGGGAATTCCTGATCTGGGTTTTTGTTCAAAGTATTCACTTTTTGGTCATGGGTGGGGACCTCACTCTGGTGAGCCTTCTCTAGGCAGAGTCTAGTAGCAGAATGACCTAGTGGAACCCTGGATACAACATTTATTTAGCTGTAATCTTGACTTCTCTGACCCTCCATGTGTTCATCTATTGATAGTTGACAATAACAGTACCTCATTTAGGGTTTCATACTAAATTATTTAGGAGGCTGAGCTATTAACATCAAGTGAAGCAGAACAGATTTGGTTCATAAGATGGCCTTCAGTTGTATTCTTTAAAAACAGATATATTTTGTGTCCATGCTGAGCATATAAAAAGAACTCACTTCCACAAAGGTGTGGACCTCACTATATTTTGTTACTTTACTTTTCATGATGTTTGGGCATAAGAAACTGTTCATTTTCTTCTTGACTCAGATGTAAGGAAAACAGTAGCACAAGAGCTATAATAATAATAAATAATGAATGGCAAGTGACCTTTGCCTTTGGGATAGGAACAATAAGGAATGGTGGGGACTGAGGCAAACTGTGTAGTTCCTGATACCTAAATGTCAACACTCAGTGCCAGGTGACTGAAAACATGTTGGCATGGAGGTCAGTATCTTCAGACCTAATGAATTTTTTTCACATACACATTTTTTAATGGACATTTCATGAACTTTTAAGAGATTCCCAACATCCAGATGTGTGTACATGGAATTGGCTTCTAACTGAAATTTTCTAAAACAAAAGAGACAAAAAGTTGTGACAGTGGTTGGATTCCATCCAAGTTCCACCTGTTCAAGGATCCAAGGTCACAGAGTTGTGGACGTTAACTGGTTCATTCAGTGGTTCAATGGGTTTCTTCATGAATTCCATCAAAGTAGGCTATTTCTCCAAACTCCACACCTCATGTAAAATTGGCTCACCCGGAGATCCATTCCCACTCTTCTGACAAACACGTTATTGAACCATGACCTGCACAAACAGGCACACTCACATTGTGGTATTTTGAGGGATTATTTAGACCCAAGCAAGACAAAGCTACTTTGTTCCACAAGGAGATATAGACCAAGGTGGTCTCCTGTAAAACAAGAAAATCATCTTGATCCTCAAGTGGCAGCCAGATTCCTTCTGGATAAAGACTGTAGGTCAGAACACAAAGCAAATTTAGAAGGAAACATGTGGACTCCAGGATCTTTTCTGAGAAGTGACTCTAAGCTTTGGCAGGGAACATGAAACTTCCTCCACTGGCTTCCCATGGACCTTTGGCCTTCCTGTGATCCCTTCCCAACTTCTGCCTTGACCTTTCTTTTCCAAACAGGGCACACAATATTATACCAGGCTGTGTAGCCCTCTCCCTGTTAGCTCAGGCTCTTATTTCAAACTCATTTCTAGACACACACACAGACACACACACACACACACACACAGAGTCCAATCTGGCCACACTAAACCCCTCACCCACCATGTCCTAAATACTTGGTGAGCTTGTCCCCTTCCTGCTTTTGCTCCTGCTGTTCCCTTTACTTGGAATGCCCTTCCAGTCCTACTTTGCCAGGAACACATTGGCTCATCCTTCAAGATCCAGATCAAATATCATCTATCTGTTGGTGTCATTTGTCCCCTGATCTTTCCCCATGTCCCTCTTTTTATGGATGTTCATGGAGAGAAATAGACTGTCACTCCTCCAGTGAGTGTTTACAGCATGGCAGCATTGTGCTAAGGATGTGTCCACACATTAACTCACCTCTCGACATACTGAGAAAATGATACACTTGCACTACAGTGTACTGGGGAACCGAAGCAGGTTTGGAGCCCCAGCAAGGCTGCCCACTACAGGTTCTCCCCACCTCCCCATACTACCAGGACTGAGGGGTTCCCTGACTCCTGGAGAATTGACTCTGGATCCTTGTGGTACAGATGACATACAATTAGAGGAAGACTAAATGGAGGTCACTTCTAATATTTTTATTAAAAACAAAGTAATGTACCCACACTTTGATAAATTGTAAACTTCTCTCTCTTTAATATATATATTTTAAAATATTAGAATAGTATTACCTTTAAAAAATGTTTGCAAAGACAGTTCCTTTGCCCTACATCTCACCCAGGTTCCCCTATCATTGACTTTTTGCATTATAATGCTACATTTATAAAACTATTGAACCAATATAGCTATGTTTTTACTAAAGTCCATATTTTGTTCAGCCCTCCTTACTTTTTACCTAATGTTCTTTTTTAAAATTATCAATAGGCTTTATTTTTAAGAGTAGTTTTGGTTCCCAGAAAAATTGAGTGGAAAGTACAGAAAATTCCCATATCAACCGTGTCTTTCACAAGCACAGCTGCCCATGTTGTCAATATTTTCCACTAGAGTGGTACAATCGTTACAGGTGATGAACCTTCTTCGATACATCATAACTACTGCAAGTCCATAGTTTTCATAGTAGCTCACTCTTGGTGTTGTACAATCCATGGATTTTGATGAAGATATAATGACATGTTTTCACAATTATAGTATCATACATAGTATTTTCATTGCCCTAAAAATCCTCTGTGATCCACCTATTCATCCCTCCCTCCCAGCAACTGCTGGATATACCCCATCTTTTTACTGTCTCCATAGTTCTGCCTTTCACAAAGGTCATAGAGTTGAAATCGTGCAGAATTTATTCTTTTCAGATTGGCTTCTTTTACTCAGTAATATGATCTTAAGGTTCCTGTGTGTCTTTTTCCGGCTTGAAAGCTCATTTTTTTTTTAGCAGTGAATAATATTCCATTGTCTGTTTGTACCACAGTTTATTTATCCATTCACTTCTTGGAGGACATCTCAGTTGCTCCAACATTTTGGCAACTATGAAAAAAGCTGCTATAAACATTTGTGTGCAGGTTTTGGTGTGAACGTGTTTTCAATTCCTAATGGTCTTTTTTTTGTCCAGGAACCCATCCAAGATTCCATGTGACATTTAATAGACGTGACTCTTCAGGCCTCTCTTGGTTGTGACGGTTTCTCAGATGTTCCTTGTTTTTGATGACCTCATCAGTTTTCAGGAGTACTGCTCAGGAGCTTTGAGAATGTGCCCCATTCGGAATTTGTCTGGTGTGCTTCTCATGATTAGATTGGGGTTATGTCATTCTTCTTTTCATCAAAGATTTAAATGATGGATAGCAGGTTTCCTTTGGGGGTTCCATAGAAAGTCTGAACACAAATGGTTGAACACATGTCTTAGGCAGTCTGTTCTCTGATAATTTTGAAGTTCAAAAGCTGATTTTACTCTCATGCATGTTACTACTACATGGCTCCTTGACCTAGAGGGCTGGCCCCTGTGGATGCAATCATCAGAGATATATCAGTGGGTGCGATTTTGTACTGTGGTGAGTCTTAACTGTACATTTTATCAGGTCAAATTTGCTCACAAATTAGTCCCTCCTTCAAAAATAACCCCATATATAGACAAAATGCTTCATCACTGTGTCAAAGCAATATTAATTTTTTGGTCAAATTTTGTGCATTAAAAACTTATCCATTGTCAGAAAATGAGGAAACTGGCCAAGTAAACATCAGCTAAAATATAACTAGTCTGACAGGAAGCATTCATCTGAGACCTACAGAAGAGTATTTACACTACAAATTTAAACTGCTCATTATTCATGAGATTTAAGTATTCCTGTGCAGCAAATCAAATGATATATACTACTAAAGTTTTACTTTAGAACAATAAGAGTCAGTGAAGAGTTGATGGCACAGCATTCTGTATGGATGCAAAAGGAAAATATATTCATTTTTATTTATCTTAAAGGAGTGCCCTATGTCACACCTCATAACATTGAAACTATTTTTTTCAAAGCCATGTTCATGCTTGGTTTTGATTCTGAATCCATCTAAAAGGTAACTCATGGTTTTTGAGTTAAGTTAAACCAAATGAAATTGCTGTTCGTGGTAGGTTAAAATGGTAGAATATCAACAATCTTGAATAGATCAAACTAATAATAATTAAAGGTTTTAGAAGGTTTTTTTCTCAAGTAGTACAGCTGTTTCAAAACCTTGTATATACTTTTTTAAAACTTTTTATTTTGTATTGGAGTATAGTTGATTGTTGTGTTAGTTTCAGATGTACAGCAAAGTGATTCATGCATGTACACACTGCTATATTTAAAATGGATGACCAACAAGGACCTACTATATAGCTCAGGGAACTCTGCTCAACATTCTGTAACAAATTAATTGGGAAAATAATTTGAAAAAGAATAGATGTATGTATATGTATAGTTGAATCACTGTTGTACATCTGAAACTAAGACAACATTGTTAATCAACTATACTCCAATATAAAATAAAACGTTTTAAAAAGTTATACATATCCATGTACCTATTCTTTTTCAAATTCTTTTCCCATTTATGTTGTTACAGAATATTGAGCAGAATTCCCTGTGCTGTACAGTAGGTCCTTGTTGGTTATCTGTTTTAAATATAGTAGTGTGTAAAAAAATTTTTTTAGTGTTTTATAATAAACCCTCCATACAAGTTAAGTTCATTGATTATCTCTAAGTTTTTCATATCTTTTTTTTTCTTTAAAGGAAATCACTCTAAAACATCTGATTCATTCTTTAAAGGAGTCTGCTTCTTTTGGATAAAATTTCCAAAGCACACAAATTGCTGTGCACCTCTACACATATGCACACACACATACACACACACCCACACACTCTCATGCATATACATCACATATGGGTACACATACACATGCATGCCTGCCACCTCTGCATCTTGGGGCAGAAGGTCTTAGAGAGTCTTCCTTTGGAATTATCAGTCTCTAACCTGTGTCTCTAACCCTCAGTCTCTTTTCTGACAAAGAGCGTCAGTTGTGATCCTGGGAATCTGGAAAAGAGAGAAGACAAATTGCCCTTTGCATTAATGCTGTGAGTCACTGTGCACGTGGGCATGTTTTGCTGATTTTGTCACATGAAAAGATGAAGAGGTTTAGATGAAAGATATCAGAAAACAGCTCTGAAAAGGCCTGTGATGGCACCGGGGCAAATGGTACCCATGCCCAAAGAGCAAAGCACTCTTGCCTGCTATGGGCTATAAGGAGAAGACAGGGATGGCAGGGAGATAAGAGACTGTTGGCTCCAGGAAGAACAGCGCTGGCCTCTACCCAGACTACATTCGTTCTGTCACTCAATCTTTCATTCTTCTGTCATTCATTCATTCTTCCATTCATCCAGAGAGCACTCATGAAGCACTGCATGTCCCAGGCTCACTCTGTCATTGAATGAAATGCAGTCAAGAATGACATGATCCTCAAAAAGATGGAATTAGGGGGGCAAGATAAGGATACCAGTCACAACAATGTAGGGGTGATTGAAATGTTGGAGGGAAGGCTGGAATGCCCAGGGTGGAGACATCTGACCTAGCCAAAGGCAGGGAGAATTTCTCAAGAGCCTTCAACTGGTTAAGAGAGCTCAACGGCTGGAGAGAAAAGAACAGTATTTATTTAATGATTACTCAGTAACCACTCTATGTAAAGCAATTATTAGTCACTGTGTGGAATGCAAGGTGAATGTGATTTGGCTCCCAGCTTCAAGACTGCCAGCTCAGTTAACAGCTCAGTCTCTGAGGATTGCTGTAGTGGTGACATCTCATCACATCCCAGCCTCAAGCCTCTGATGCTTTTCAGCTGTTTACAGAAAAGGTCCAAATTTCTGAGTCTGACATATGAGGTCTTTCCCATCTTAATCCTAGCCAACTTCAAGGTCAATACCCACCACATCCTACATGTGTCCCCAGGCTCCAGCTATATCTTACTGTCCACTCTTCTCCCCACATGTCCTGTTTCAGGACACATTGCCTCTGCCAAACTCTTATCTTTGTCTGAAATTCCATTCCACTCATATATACCTGGCAAGTTCTCTCTCTACCTGACTCCCTTTGCCTTCAACAGAATTCACTGTTCCTTCATCTGGGTTCTCATAAATTTTTACAGACTTCACCATTATTACAGTTGAGGTGTCACCTTGTTTTGGTTCATTCATGGGCTTGCCACCATCATCATCCTGGCTAGTGGCATCCCTAACCCAGAGCTCAAGAATGAAACTTAGAAAACACTTAGCAAATGTTTATTGGATTGAATTGGATTTTGTATTTATCAAGATTATTCTGATTATAATAATAAAAAATCTGAAAACAACAGAAACAAAATTGAGAATTTATTGGAAGTTTCTTATAACTCATGGAAGGCAAGGGTTGTATAGGACCACTGTGTCAAAATGTACCTTTGGTATTTTAATTTAAGGAATTTACTAAGTGACTATATGGAGAGTATAAAGCTATTGAAAAAAGAATTTATAACTTACATTTTCCATGAGAAGGGGGCATGCCATGCCATGCCAGGCCGCATGGAGAAGCATATGGTAAAGAGCTTTGGATTGGCCATTTGAATAGCTCCAGTGGGATCTGGGGTACAGGGGTCTCCCTAGCTATCTTGTACAAGGCCCTGGATGGATTTAGGGCAGGGAGAATATCGACCTGATGTATGAGTGCTGAATAAAGAAGGTGCTTAACTTGCAAATGAGAGGTATGCTCCCAATTAAGTTGTTTGCTATCTTTAGGAATTAACTACCCTGGGAGGGGCAATCTCTCCTCAAGTTTACAAGGCCCTGAAAAATATGGAAACATCATAAAATGCAGAATATTAAAAAAAATTAATTCAATCTATCCTCTGATGTTTTAACATCATATAAGGAAATCTTGGTATGATGATCATGGAGATTTTTAGGGAGTAGGGCATAAGTTGCCCCAAACAGCAAAGAAAACATCTTGTTATGAAAGTAAAGTAGAGGAACACAAGTACAGGTGTATGGATTTCTTGTAGGCCAGTCCATAAACAGGTTTTCAATTTATATGATGTAATCCAAGAAAATAGATCTGGAATTTGGGGAGGTTTCTAACAGTACCTTGGTGGAGTTGGAAATCATTAAGAATTTGACAATAATGTCTTTGTGTACGTACCTTGGTTCAAGGTGGTAGGGCTGGCAGTTATGCTGTTAGAGGATATAAACTAATAAGTGAGTACAGTATATATAAAGATTAGTGGTATCATGTGTAATTAAGGGGAAGGACTGGTTATGGCGGTTGCATGGGAAACGCAAGGCAGGAGATTGTGTGGGTAAGCAGGGGGTGGTAGCAGGAAGAGGCACTGAGGAGAGGATGGTCCTCTACCCAGGGGCCCAAGGCGATTGACTGATATGAGGCAGGAGTCTCCTGGGGAATGCCATAATCTCCACTGATCTCTACAATGGCTCAGACAGTAGCAACCTCTACTAGACTTCCCTTTAGGCATGGAGTATAGTAATTTTAATAATACTAGATATTGGATATGAGGGCCTTGGTGGATGGGAACACAGCACTAAAGTTGTAGTAATCCATCAGGAGGTGCCCTCTATTTTTTTCAGATTTAAGAGCAGGCAAAATTGGGCTGTCCAATGGAGAAGAAGTAGGGATAATCAGCCCTTCATTAATTAGGTTTTATATAATAAGTTTTCATCTTTGAAGGTCCTGTTTTAACTTACATTGAGCCCCATATTAACTATTTTAATGGGGGGTCATTGGGTCCAATTCTATCAAGCAAAGTTATAAGTGCCAAAAGCTATTTTAATTTTAATTTGTTATTCATTATGTTGCATCTATGCCCAATATGGGCTGCTTTAAGGCAGTGGGTGCCATGATTCTGGGGAATTTAGACAAGGCTACAGTTATAGGGAGGCATATCTATTTTTCTTCTATTTTATGTTTCCTTACTTTTAAGATTACACTTCAATAAGTGGTGCTGGGAAAACTGGACAGCTACTTGTAAATGAATGAAATTAGAACATTCTCTAACACCATATACAAAAGTAAACTCAAAATGAATTAAAGACCCAAATGTAAGACCGGATACTATAAAACTCCTAGAGGAAAACATAGGCAGAACACACTTTGACATAAATCGCAACAATATTTCTTTTGGATCCGTCTCCTAAAGCAAAGGAAACAAAAGCAAAAATAAGTAAATGGGATGTAATTAATCTTTAAAACTTTTGCACAGCAAAGGAAACCAAACAAAATGAAAAGACAAGCTACTGAATGGGAGAAGATATTCGCAAATGATATGACCAATAAGGGGTTAACATCCAACATATATAAACAGCTCATACAACTCAACATCAAAACAACTCGATTAAAAAATGGACAGAAGAACTGAATAGACATTTTTCCAAAGAGGACATACAGATGGCCAACAGGCACATGAAAAGATGTTCAACATCACTAATCATCAGGGAAATGGAATCAAAACCACAATGAGATATCACCTCACAGGACTTCCCTGGTGGTGCACTGGTTGAGAATCCAGCTGCCAATGCAGGGGACACGAGTTCGATCTCTGGTCCGAGAAGATCCCACATGCCGTGGAGCAACTAAGCCTGTGCGCCACAACTACTGAGCCCACACGTCACAACTACTGAAGCCCGTGAGCCCTAGAACCTGTGCTCTGCAACAAGAGAAGCCACCGCAGTGAGAAGCCTGCACACCACAACGAAGAGTAGCCCCCACTCACCACAACTAGAGAAAGCCCACCTACAGCAACAAAGACCCAACACAGCAAAAAAATTTTAAAAAGATATCACTTCACACCTGTCAGAATGGCTATCACCAAAAAGAACACAAATAACAAATGTTGGCAAGGATGTGGAGAAAAGGGAATCCTCATACACTGTTGGTAGGAACATAAATTGGTACAGCCATTGTGGAAAACAGTATGGAAGCTTCTTAAAAAACTAAAAATAGAACTACCATATGACCCAGCAATTCTCCTGGGTATATATCTGGAGAAAACAAAAACACTAATTTGAAAATATATATGCACCCCTATGTTCATAGCAGCATTATTTACAATTGCCACAGTATGGAAGCAAATGAAGTGTCCATCAAGAGATCAGTGGGGGCTTCCCTGGTGGCACAGTGGTTGAGAGTCTGCCTGCTGATGCAGGGGACACGGGTTCATGCCCCGGTCCAGGAAGATCCCACATGCCATGGAGCAACAAATCCCGTGAGCCATGGCCACTGAGCCTGCGCATCCGGAGCCTGTGCTCTGCAACATGAGAGGCCACAACAGTGAGAGGCCCGCATACCACACACACACACAAAAAAGAGATGAATGGAAGAAGAAGATGTGGTGTATACATACAATGGAATACTACTCAGTCATAAAAAAGAATGAAATTTTGCCATTTGCAGCAACATGGATGGACCTGGAGGGAATTATGTTAAGTGAAATAAGTCAGACAGAGAAAGGCAAATACTGTATGATATCACTTATATGTGGAATCTAAAAAAATACAACAAACTAGTGAATAAAACAAAAAAGAAGCAGACTCAAAGATATAGAGAACAAACTAGTGGTTACCAGTGGGGAGAGGGAAGAGGGGAAGGGACAATACAGGATAGGTAGGAAAAAGTGTTATTATGGGATCATATGAAATCATGTGTGTGAAACTTTTGAAAATTATAAAGCACTATAGAATTTAAAGAATCTTTCATCCGATAATAAAAAAAAAGATGACAAGGGATATAATGTTTCAATTTAGTGGGACCCTCAGATAAAACTATAATTTGAGCCACAGTAATGATTAATTCTGCAGTTTTGTCAATTATCAATTTGTCATTTGCCAAAGCTAAAGTTACTTTTTAAAATCTTTTGTTATTGAGAGATGTCCATGCCACCCACTGCCACCCACCACACTCACGACAAATACGTGGTGCCTTTTCTAACACCATTTCTCCAACTCTCTGACATCAATTTGGTGTTTTACAATTCAATTCAATTCTGACATTACCTGCAGTCTGTGCAGATTCCCCCAGGTTAAGGGCTCAGTCCCACAAGACTGCCCTCCAATTCCGAAGCCAGCCCCAAATGGAGTGCCCAGGCAGCTCACGTGTCTATTGGGCAGACTACAAATTCTGGGGTTTCCACAATGACCCTCAGGATCGATAATTCAATCGAATGAGTCACAAAACATAGGAAATTGCTTTACTTACTATTACTAGTTTATTATAAAGGATGCAACTCAGGAACAGCCCAATGGGAGGGATGCAGAGTGCAAGGTCGGGGGAGGGGAGGGTGAAGGGCTACGATGCCCTCTCGGGGTGCACCACCCTCCCAGCACCTCATGTGTTCACCCATCTGAAAGCTCTCCAAACCCTGCTATATAGAGATCCTTATGCAAGTTTCATTAATATAGGCACAATTGTTTAAATATTTCAATATGACGCAAAGGCAGGGCAGAGTAAACAGTTAGGATCAGCCAGTGTGAATAATTTTGGCAGGCTTGGGGCATAGGGCTAGCAGTTTGGTTTCTGGCCATGGGTTGACTTAAGGAAGGAAAAAATATTGGCTTGGTGTATTTAGAGTTAGATAAAGGGATAGTTTGCTTGCATATGGAAGGTGTGCCCATAATTACACTGTTTACTATCTTTAGGAATAGCTAGCCTTGGGAAAGGCAGTCTTTCTCCGGGTCTGTTGGCCACCCCACCAAGATGTCAAAATTTCATAAGATACAGAAGATGAAATCGATGATTAAGACAACCACTCAGGCCCCTAGGGACTTGAAAATCACCAGCAATCTGTCTAATATCACATCTCAGTTTTCTCTGCACATGTGCTTTGTTTTCTCAGAATGCTTTTCTCTATATGGTTGGAAACATGGATGTCAGCAGCTCTGACTTGAGGTACAGTGTGGAAAATCTCAGGGAGAGACTTTGATAAGTTGGGCTTGAGTCACATTCCTGCTGTTGGACTCATCCACCGTGGCAAAGAGCAGGATTGGAGGGGAAAGAGCCCAGTCCCCTGACGCATGTGGTTGGATTTGGAGGGGGAGTAACTGTTCTCAAAGACATGGAGAGCCATTCCCAGCAGGGAGAGAGTCCAGGGGCTTCATGTCGCACGGGAGAAATTTATGGATCAGATAGATGAGGAGATGTGTGCAGGGGGGCATTCTAGAACTCACCTGAGGCTGCAACCACACCAGTGGCTCCCTATCCCCAAGATTGAGGACCCTTTGATGACACCCACTCCCTGGGCAGACCTCCCCATCACAGTGCTCACACATTTAATAAAGGTGCTTGAGCAATCATATGATGGTAAGAGTGACCGTGTGGGGGGAAAATGTCACCTACCTTATCAGTAAACAAAGGATGTTGCTACCGTCAAGGCTGCAGTCACTGCAGCTGCCCCGACTGTGCACCCTGAGGGGATTCAGGATGGAGAAAAGGAGGATATGGGTCCTAGATAGCTAAGGTGCTTATCAAAGAAATGATTTCAATGAGCCCAGACTCTTGCATCTTCCCATACATAGAAAAGCGCTAAATTCCTTAACTTAAGATGTCTGGTTTTCTTTAATGAACAGTCATCTTTGGATGTTCTGACTACCTGGTCTTTGTTGCAAAACTCCTATGTATCCGGGCTCCTTCCTTACCTCTTCGGATGAGTCCCTCAGGGCGATCTGAGAGGCCGTCTCCCGGGTTTAAGTCCTCAGAAAGTCCGCCAAATAAAATGGAATTCTCAATTTTTAGGTTGTGCTTTCTTTTTTTTTTTTTTTTCAGTTGACAACAGCAGCTATCACTTGAGCTGTTACTCCACAAAATTTGCATGGGTAATAGCACTTAATCCTTGAACAACGCTTAGGAGATTCGTGATATTACATCCACATCATGGAGAGGAGGGAATTAAAGATTACCGAAGACCAGACAGCTAGTGACTGGTGAAGCCGTGGTTTCAAAAAGATCATTGAGACTCTAAAAAATCTGTGCGCCTAAACTAAACTGCTGTCAAAAGGTGCCACAGGGACTTCCCTGGTGGTCCAGTGGCTGACTCTGTGCTCCCAATGCAGGGCGCCCGGGTTTCATCCCTGGCCAGGGAACTAGATCCCACATGCCATAACTAAGAGCCCGCATGCCGCAGTGAAGATCCCACATGTCACAATTCAGACCCGGCATAGCCAAAAGAAAAAAGGAATAACAACAAGAAGGTGCCACAGAGCCAATGGGAATTATGCCTTTAAATAGATATGCAGTTAATTTACCACTATACTATCTACTGTCGTTTGAACATAAGTTGTATATCTATGTACAAGCCATAGTAGTAATTTAATGGCCCCAAGATTCCCTGTAACATATGTCCTTGAAACCCTATGCTCCCTCTACTACTCTTCTCACTGCCATCTTCTTATTGGGCCCCTTTGGGATGAACAGTTAGAAAACCCTGAGATCACACAGGTTGCCCCCTCCCAATGAGAGAAGTATAGAAATCCCAATCTGGGACTGGGAGGGGATAAAGCTATAAGTAATGCTGTCCCAGCCCATCCAGGTTCTGACCTCAGAACTGACACAGCTTTTCAAATACAGGAGGGTCAGGCTCCAAGAATGACAGTGTCATCTGAGTGTGACACGGGAGGGAAAGAGAATCTGATGTCAGCCACCTGGGGACAAGCTATGGTTTAGTAACTGGCTCCCCTCTCCTTTTGACTTCAAATTATCTCAGTGCAGAAAAAGGGTCTCTCACTTTTCCTTAACTTCTCTTTAAAACAATCACTTGAATGAATTCAGTGGTTGAATTTGTCTTAGACTCCAAGTTATAACAACCAACTTTTACAACAGATGTTCATGGTTACGGGTTCTGTTTAGGCTAGTTTAAAGCTTTGTCCTCAGTATGATTGGGAGCCTCCTGTTATCAGTTTTCAGAAGCATTGGTGACTCCATATTACCGCCTTGTGGTGATCTTATCCTGGAAGACCACACTGGGATATGAGTTTTTTTTCTTCCTTTTTGAATATTTCCATCTCTTTTCTACTTGAGTGATAATCAGACTACACATTCACATAGCACCATGTCATTGTTATGCTTTCACTGTATATTATTACATTAGATTTTTATAACAACGCTGTAAGGAGTGGCTTTTATGCTTAAAATAAAGATGAGAAAAGTGACTTATGGGACTTCCCTAAAGTCTCAGAACGCCATCCTTTCAGCTGCACCCAGATCTCCTACTCCAGTTACAGTATACTTTCTCCTCTGATAGAAAAATATTTTTTTTCATCTTTTTGTGGCACCACAACCCCAGATTAAGCCTGAGAGCAAATGAGTGCAGGATTCTTGAAAAAAAATTCAGGAGATAGAACTGCACATAGAAAATCCTGGTAAGACTTCAGTTCACAGCCCGGGGACTGAGAAAGGAAGGAGAGGCAGAAAGAGAACAGATGCTCCTGGGAGGTGTGGGTGCAGGGTGAATGATTCAAAGGCTGGAGAAGGATGAGGATATATGCCTTTGCATAAAATGGTCACTATCTTTAGCAGGTCTGAAGTCTTCTCCAAATCTGATTTCTAAAACAGTGATGGATACATGACTTCAGGGGAACATAAAATATATATTGTTAAAGAACAGACACAAGACTCCCCGGCTGCCTCCAGGATGGCCTCAGACTTGAGCTCTCCAGGCAGAAAAAAGTCCTTCAAAGGGTTTCTTTATGCTGATTATAAATTGCCATCACTGTGGAGCTCAGAAACCTGCATATATTTGCAACCAGACACACAGCAAGGGATTTTTTGTGCTCACATATTTCTTAGCTGTTAAACTCAAAGCACTTAGACCCCTTACCCCAATGCACTTCTCAGGCATTTTTAAATCCTTCCTGCAGACAGTGATATTGTTGTTAAAAAGGTCAATAATTGGCCCAGTGTCCAAACTGGCCCAACGTTCAAATAAACTTTGAATCTCTGAATGTAAGAGGAGGAGTGTATGTGAGAGATGATATAGTTCAATGCCATCAGTTTAAATCCATTCATTCAATTAATTTGACAAATATTTACTGATGTAGTAGAGTGTATAAATGGGTAATGCAGTTGCTGTTACAAATAAAGCCCCAAATCTCGGGAGCTTAACACACTGGAAGGTCATTTCTTCCTCACATGAAGTCCAAAATGAATGTTTCCACAGTTAATTATAGCCAACAAAATTCAGGTGTTGCCTCTACAGCCCCAGCCTCTCAACTTTGTCTACTTGTAGCTAAATATTATACATTCTGTCAGTGTTCTGCCTTGGACATGGCTAATGCCTTTTTCTCAGCCTCTTTGGTACCAAGTGTCAAAGGTCGGTTTGCTTGGAAGATCACTTGGATGTCCAAAACATATGTACTGTCCTAGTATTTGTCGTCAGTGGGTGAGCCAAGTAACTGGACAAGGCTTTCTCCCTTCAGGAGATAACTACGTGGATGCTTTCCTGCTGAGAGGCTCCCATGAAGGGCAGGTGGTGGCAGCTTCGGAATAGACTCTGGCTAATGTCGAAGCAGGGTGGAGGGCGCACTCAGCAGTCCTGAGGATTTCAGGCATCAGCCACCAAGTCAATTCTTGGGAGTCCCGGGGACTGAGGCTCAAAGATTGATTCCTGAGACAGTGAAGAAAAAGTTACCCTAAAGACCTCACAACCCACGTAGGAAGCCCGGACTCAGTGGGGCTGTTTGGGAACAGGAGACAATGTGGGCTTCATCCAGGTATTTTGTTGAGCCTTGTGTACAAAGTGACCAGAAAATCTTCCAACTATGCCTGGGGACCTGGGTAGCAGGTGTGCTCGAGTTCCCACAAGCTACCTATGCTGGGGCCCTGTAAACCCCAAGGATTTGGTGAAAACTGGCTCTCTGATACTGCAAGCTTTGCTGCAGAAGGTAGTCTCTGCCCAGTCTGCCCTTGGGGTACTGGCTTCTTGGAGACACAGTTCCCAGCAATACCCCACTTAAAAACAATGGCTCCTGCCCTGCTCTTGGGAACCTGTAGGGACCAAGGGCCTTAGAAAGGGCAGCCAGATATCATTGTGTCCAGGGATCCCCATCCGGCATTGGTCTCCTCAGATGTTAAAGGCAGAGTTGGAAAGGCAAACAGATTTCTCATAGAAAATGAAAATGGAACATTCCAGAGCATCTAGCCTGGTCCCACAGATGAGTGCTCTTCACACAAGAAGGTTGAGGCCATATCCTTCAGGATCCATTGTATCTCCCTTGGTTACTCTCGTGACCAAGTTTTGGCTACCTGGAGATGTCTCCCAGGAAGCCCTGACGATGCTTGGGTCTGGTTTATGGAAGGCTCATCCCAACTAAAAACTGATGGAGTCCACTGGGTGGAAGGTTTACATCTGTGTGCAAGGGGACTGGAATGGCTATCAGGATGTGGTACTGCCAGTAGTTCATCTGTCTTTCTGAAGGTAAATGGGGACCCTTACAGCTCTAAGGGTGAGCCTTGTCCTTTTCTGGCAAATAGACAACACGTGTCCTCTGCTGCCATCTCATGGCTACTTACGGCCTCTTCTTCTTTTTTTTTTTTAAAAATAAATTTGTTTATTTATTTATTTATTATTATTATTATTTTGTCTTCGTTGCTGTGAGCAGGCTTTCTCTAGTTGTGGAGAGCGGGGGCTATTCTTCATTGCGGTAAGCAGGCTTCTCATTGCAGTGGCTTCTTTTGTTGCGGAGCATGGGCTCTAGGCATGCAGGTTTCAGTAGTTGTGGCACACAGGCTCAGTAGCTGTGGCTCGTGGGCTTAGTTGCATCACAGCATGTGGGATCTTCCTGGACCAGGGCTCAAACCCGTTCCCCTGCATTGGCAGGCGGATTCTTTACCACTATGCCACCAGGGAAGTCCCTACTTATGGCTTCTAATGGCCTTTGACACTTAACCCCCTAACTGGAATTGCCATTCTGTGCAAGTGGCAGATTTGGGCCACACCATAGTAGCACTTGAGACAAAGCTCTGCCGTATTTTTGGAAATCTGGTTCATTTATGGTCATAGATGCCATGCCACTGGCAGCAAAGGGCCCCTGACAGTGGGCTAATGAACACGACATGCCACAGACGTTTCCAATTCCTTCTCATGCTCAGCTGGTGGCATCATCCAGAGGTAGAAGGAACGTTGAAAGACGTGGCTGGAAAAGGTTGCTGGACAGACTGTGCTATCAGCACTGTGGACTACCATATAGCCAGACAAGGTGAGCGTTAATGCAGCTGGCCCTCAGAGGGAGTGAAGCCAGGGCCGCTCACTTCTGCATCCGCACCTCTGTGATTAGAAGCAATGACCAGGGATCAGAACACAGACCTCCAGTTTCTGAAGGACAGGGTCCTTAATGCCCACTCTTGCCCTCAGTGTCTGTGTGCAAGCTACTCCAGGAACTCATGCACCACTGACTGGCTGCCATCGGAGTGGGGTGGGGGAATAGGTAGTGGCTACAGAGCTTAGAGTTGAAATTGACTGAAATGAACCATAATTTACCATCCAAGACTTCCTCTGGAATTTGGCAGCCTTCAATAGACTCCAGGGTTCCATAATAGTTATAGCAGACAGATTCTGCCTGTGCAATTCATTTTCAAGTGGGGAGATAGATCCTGGTACTCCCTACTGTTCCACCTTCCCTTCCCTTTCCTCTTTGAACTGAATGGAGACACCTCTTCATGGCATCTCACAGGTAGGATAGCTTGACCAGCCTTCCTTGAACACCCAGTGACAAGGAGTTCACTGCCTCAAAAAGAAACATCATCTGCTATATATTGAAAGCCTACCATGTCACTGGCAGGTGACATAAGCTCTCCTTTATTGAGCCTACTCAGTGCTAGCCATCATGATGACCATCACATCCACCCAAATGAGGTGGGCGTAATCCCCTCCCCATTTAACAGAGCTGGGAGTGAGGCTAAAGGAGCTTGAGTTGGTTCTCAAGGGAGAGCACTTTTGAACTGAGGTCTCTGAGTCCAATCCAGTATCAGTCCATACTGCCTCTTGATGACATATTTAAGATCATTTAAATATCGAAATGGAGTAACTGTGGTTCAGGCATCCAAAATGGAGCTGGGTGGACTTTGTGGTTGCAGTTTCAGACATGTTCCTGTGTCCCTGAGAAGTTGAATTTTCTCTGAATGGTATCAAACTCAAGGATACCACCAGCATTACATTTGCAAACATTATCTGCTAGCAGCTGCCAGTTGCAACCTTGTAGTTTCAAAATCCCCTCTGCCCCTCACAACACTGTATTCATTCAAACCCCAACCAATCCTTCCTGAACAAGCACCTTTACTTCTTGCCAGCTCCAATTCTAATTCCTGACAAACAACTTTATGTCACCATGTGTTTTTATGCCTTTATTATCTTCCCTTATTTTCTAGTCTGGTGGAACACAATTCAAGTGCTCCTTTCTTATCAAACCAAACTTGGGTCTGCTCACCCGTGTGCAGTAAAGCCAATCTACTAACACCAGCTGTGGTGAAGGAAAGTGCAGCATTTATTGCAAGGTGCCAAGCAAGGAGTCCAGGCAGCTAGTGCTTAAAAGACCTGAACTCCCAAATGGCAGGAAATGTTTTCAAAGACAGGGTGAGGGAGAGGGTTGCAGGCTGTGTCATCAGCTCATGGACATTCTTCTGACTAGTTGGTGGTGAGGTCATCAGGAGTCAACATCATCAACCTTCTGGTTCCAACTGGTCTCGGGTCTATGGGCTTGTGGGCAGCACACAGTTAACTTCTTCTGCCTGGTGGGGGTTTCAGTCTCTGCAAAACAGCTCAAAGGACATGGCTCAGAATATTATCTAGAGCCCCTGGGGAGGAACTAAAGGTCATACACTTTGTTTAATTGCTAAACAATTATTATTTTGTTTTGCTTGACTATTTTCCTTTGTTTCTGCATTTTCTCACTTATCTGATTACATTTATTATTTGCAACTTGGGGAAGGCCAAGGAGACTAAAGTTTTTCTACAAACAAGAGGCAGGCAGAGGACATGGTGGGGTAGGGGTGACTGTCCTGGCAAGGTCCCATAGGGTCCTGCTTGGTTACATCTTTAATCTGTGTCTCCTGGGATGCACTCCTAACAAACCCCAAATAAACACCTCTCTAATCAGGTGTCCATTTCTGAAATTGTGGTTAACACTCTAAAGGGCTATGGGGACTCAAAGGAACTCAAGACCTGGGCTTTGTACACAAGGGTTTGAGATCTTGCTGGGGAGAGAGAGCAAGAGTAAATTCTCATTTAGAAGAGGGAGGAGAAGTGGTGGGTGTCACTGATCTGACGTGATGGCAGTGGCGTTTCAGGGAGGGAATGAAGGTGTGCAGGAGCCCCTTCTTCAGGAAGATGGGAGTGGAAACAGGCATTTCAGATGGATGGATGGTGGGTTTGGGCCTGGTGGTTAGCCGTGAACATGCTCTCAGGACTGGCTCCACCTTCTCCCTTTTCCCCTACAGCCCTTACATAGGCACCAAAAATCTGTAGTTTGCACTGGGGCTTAGCCACATTTCTTGGACGAAAGCTAGTTTCTAAATGATCTTTTCCGTCAGGGTGATTTGAAGTACGCTTGGCCAACTTTATGTACTTTGGACTCATCTGGAAAGCTTGTTAAAATACACATTTCTGGGCCTCACCCTCAGATACTGTGATCCAGGGTATCTGGGGTGGAGTCAGAATTATCCTTTTTTGAGCTCCCCAGGTGATCCTTCTGGTCCTCAGGCCACACTTTGAGTAGCACTGATTGATACTGCGTTTCATCATTAGAGAACACCAGACAGCTCTCTGGTGGTTTTAGTTTGAGAGGTTGTCAGTAAGCAGTCTGTGCTAAAACCCACCCTAGCTTGTGACGTTGTTACTGAGTCCAAGCTCGTACTGCTTGCTGTAGGACAGGCCAATAAATCAAGATAGGAGCTGTTGAGGCAAGGAAAAGCGACTTTATTCGGAAAGCAGCAGACCCAGAAGATGGCGGATTAGTGCCTCAGAGAACCATTTTACCCGAGTTAGAATTCAGGCTTGTTTTACACTAAAAGGGGAAGGGGTGCACTGATTGTTGCAAACTTTTTGGTGCTGGGATCCTTTGTTCTTACAGGTCTGGTCACAATGTTCCTATAAACCTCACAACAGGACAGATATCATTCTCTGTTTATCTCTATATGAATGGCAAAGTGTTACACCTCTAAAGGTCAGAGCCTTGAGAAGGGGCTATCCTGTATATTTCAGGCTGTAGGCAACATTCTTTTACAAAAGATGCAAAGCCAGCGTGACTAAGCAGAGGCAACAGAGCACTAAGGTTAGTGCTAACGGAATAGATTCAACAAGAGAGCCAGGAGCTATGGAATCTGGGGGACCTGGATCATCTTCTGACCCAAACACTTAGGAGCTGGGTGATATTGGACAACTCACTTCTGTAAGCTTCAGGCTACTTCGTTTATAATTAGAACTAAAACTGCTGACCTCATAGGGATGCAGTGAGGATTACAGGAGGGGAGAAGTGAAAGGCACAGAACCTTCATAAGAAACAGATTTGTTAAATGTGTCATAGGTTTTTCGTGCACATATTTTTCAGAAATTCAACTGCAGGAACCCTCCCCTGACTTCCACCACCCCACAGCCTTCTGTGTCTCTCATATACTCATCAAATGGGTCGTCTTGGTTTCCACCACTGACACTGAGCTCCTAGGAGGCTGGATCTAGTCTGTTAGCTCACCTCTCCCCCATCCAGTGTCTTGCACAGTGCTTGGGACATAGTAGATGATCAATGAATATATATATAAATCAGAAGAAATGCGTGTAGAAGCTGTATCAGTAATTCTCAACCCAGATTACACATGAGAATTACCTGGGATACACCTCAGAAATTCTGATTTAATTAACCAGAGGCCGTGTTTCTCAACCCTGGCTGTACATCAGAATCACCTGGGAAAATTTTTAAATCCACATGCTCAAGCCACATCCCTAACCAACTACATAAGAATCTCTTGGGATGGGACCCAAACATCAGTATTTTTAAAAAGATCCCCCCTCAGGTGAATCCATTGTGTAGCAGGGGCTGGCATCACTGGGTTAGATGCAGAGACAATTGATTGACACATGCAGTGGGTTATTAATGTGCTCTTAGATACAGACAAATCTTAAAGGTTAAAATTAAGAGGGGAATGAGTCACTATTTTGTGTATGTCTACTAACATTTTTTAATTTTCTGCCATTTCTGATTTTGGTAATTTACCTTAATTTCTGTGTGTACAGTGTCACTTTCTTTCGTGTCCACTTCTCTATCTCTTTGGCTATTTGCTATTGTTACTGGGTGACTGTGTGTGTCAGGGGGGGAATAATCTCCGCCCCGCCCACCCCGCCACCAAATTTATGTTCACCTAGAACCTGTGAATGTTTGAAAATAGGTTGTTTGCAGATACAATGAAATGAAGGTGAGGTCATTCTTGCTTAGGATGGGCCCTGACCCAGTGACTGGTCTCCTTAGGAGATAAGGGGAATTGGGACACACACACAAAGAGAAGCTCCATATGAAGACAGAGGCAGAGACTGGAGTGATACATCTACAAGCCAAGGAAGGCCAAGGATTGGCAGCAATCATTGGAATCTCAGAGAAAGGCCCGGAACAGACTCTCCCTCAGGCTCTCTGGGAGGAACCAACTCTGCTGACGTGTTGATTTCAGACGTCCAGCCTCCATAAAAGTTCGAGAACACGTTGCTTTAAGCCACTCAGTTTGTGTGATGTGTTACAGCCGCTCTAAGAAAATAATACAGAGACTTCACTGACATCTGTAGTTTAGATCTATTTTTCAATAAGAAGATTAGAGTCATAATTCTGAAATCATTCTTTTATTGTTCACACACAAATCTGCTATTTTCTGGACTTTCTCTAACTAAGAGTCGAAGTTCCCATTGGATGAAATGTGCCCAAATTCCTGTCTTGCTCCAAAGGCTAAACTGGGAAATCATGAATGTTTTACATATTTAAATTTTCATAGAAGGCTCAGAAGATTAAAGCAAAACTTCTAAAAAATAGGCGTGCGCGCTTTCCACTCTTAGGCCGGTCAGTGCATATTCCATGTGACCTCACTGAACTCTGTAAGCTCCTGAACGGAAGGTTTCTTTCCCAATATTTGGAGATGCTGCAGGTCATGAACTGATGCAGTTGGAGCTGTTTAAAAACTTTGTTCAATTTGTCTGGGTGCGTCAATGTCTATGAGAACCAATATTGGCATTTTCCATACTGGAGGCTTGATGTCTACAAGAACCAGTATTAGCATTTTCCATACTGTAACAAAAATAAATGCACCAAAAACACCATGTTATTTCTAAGATGAAGCATTTACATCATGGATTACAAAGACAATGTAATGGTCGTAAAAAGTATATAACAATTCGTTAAATCTATAAAGAAAGTAAAAAAGTATATTTACATTTTCTTCCCTTTAAAAAACCAAAGATCCAAACAAACATTTTATATATTAATAAATTTAACGTAGACAATTTTCATTCATTCAACAAGGATTTCTTCGGCATTCTCCATGTGCCAGCTCTCATTTTAAGAGGCATCAGCATTTATTTTTATCCAGTCATATTTGTTGTTGTTATGTAATTTAATGTTATTATTTTAGTTTTAAAAGTTTGTCACCTAATAATAAAGCCCTCCCCAGTCCCACCTTAGAAATATGGCTTAAAAAAGAAAAGGCTTACTTTTTTCATGGGTATAGTTTCAACACTATAAAACACAAAAAAGGGAGATAAAATGATTTTTCAATTACAATTACAGCTCAACAGCTGCATCCCCCCACCTTTTTACTCTAATACAGATGCTGAAAAAGCAAATTCAGGAGAAACACATATTAAGAAGGAGGTAAATGAAGTCAAAACGCACACTTTTTTTTGGGGGGGGGTACGCGGGCCTCTCCCTGTTGTGTCCTCTCCCATTGCGGAGCACAGGCTCCAGACACGCAGGCTCAGCGGCCATAGCTCATGGGCCCAGCCGCTCCGCGACATGTGGGATCCTCCCAGACGGGGGCACGAACCCGCGTCCCCTGCATCAGCAGGCGGACTCTCAACCACTGCGCCACCAGGGAAGCCCAAAATGAACACATTTTGAATACAAGTTCACCAGGCACAGAGTGAAGGGTGGACCACGGAGCCAAAACGAAAACTAGTAAAAACAGTTATAAAGTAAAGTGCCAAGTCCCTGAGACAGAGGAACTGCAAACAAGAAATAAGAAAGCTGGTTAAGGAAGCTGAGATGATTAAACAAGGGGAAAAAAAGTTAAAATAAGCACAAGAAAACCAGTACAAAAATTTCATCTGAATATGGATGACCTATTACACTAATATGTATAAAATGGATAACTAATAAGAACCTGCTGTATAAAAAAATAAATTAAAAAAAAGAATGTCATATAGTTGTAATCATAAAAAAATCAAGTTTAATCGCATCAGAGCCATTCTTTAGCAAGTGCTTGGAAGGTAGCGCCACTTAGAAAATGATTCCCCAGCCTCTTGTCTACTTACTCATCGTCATATACATCTTCAGAATCCATTCGACGGTAGTACTTAGCCAGCTTTACAGCAAAAATGACAGCCGGAAGTAAAAATGCGGTAGCTTTTCCTATACCAAACCAAAACAAATTCTGCGGGGGAAAAAGGAAAATCATGAGGATTAGATTCTTGAAGATGGGAAATGGAAAACAACACTGGCTTGGGGAAAATAACTTTATTTTGCAGTTTTTTTAATGGATTCTAATTTTGTGAACTTAAGATAAGCCGGCCACTGTGTGAAGTGCTACCTATTATTATAATTCATTCCATCTTTCTGAAAACATTGAATAGATCCTATTGTCATATTTATTTTACAAATGAGGAACAGAGGCAGCAAGTGCTGAAGCAAGGTTTAGCATCTAGGACACCCCCAAACAACAGCTAACCATCCCACTAGATGGCCCCTGCCTTTGAGGCCAGCCGTAAGAGCATGGACAGCCTGCAGGCCTGAGCTCAGATCCTTCTCTGAGTTGTTTTGATGTGAGGGTGGTTCACTAAACTTCCTGGCTTTGCTCTGCCTCTGAACAGTGGGATTGGCAGCATCCTCATCCTATAACACTACTGTGTGAAGAAAACAGATGCAATGCTTGGTATATAACGATGCCCCCAACAAACGTTCCATGATGAATTTAACCAATCTTTAAGGACAGTCATGGGCTGAATTCAATCCTGTTCTGCCTAGAAAGCAATGTTAAAGTATTTTTTAAAAGACATCTGCCTATATTCCTAAGTCAGATGTCACACAGAAACCTGGCTTTACGTCTTTTCTCGAAAAGTCTCAAGTCGGAACTCGTAATGCTGAGCCCTCATTCCCACAAGGCAACATCAGCTGGAGCTGAGTGATGGTTCTTCCTTCAAGAGGGATATCTGTCCTCAGTCTGTTGCAGGCCATACCACTAGCTCTTACAGGGGTGATACCCAACATTATTTAACCTGACCCACCAATCAGAACAGAGATGGCTGTGCAAAACCAGTATGGCTCTCTGGGTACCAGACACTAGCCAGCGTCTGGTCTTGGCCTGTTTTGTAAATCTACAACCTTCCAGATCCTAGTAGAGGCTCAAGTCTGCGGCCCCTGCCTTAGGATAACCCTGTAACACTCCAGCAGCCCTCCCCAGCCCACTGGGAGGTAAAAGGCAGCTCGGACATAAAAACAACTGCCCAGACCCTCATGTCTCGGCCACTGCACTTCTGCTTTGTTCCTGGTTGAGTTTAGCGTTGGACAGAGTGGCATCACTTGGCCCAGAATTTTCAGTAAATTTGTTTTCCTTTCCCACATATTCTTTTATTGGTAGATTTCTACGCTTTCAACCTTGTTTTGAGAGGCTTAGAGCTTTATGACAAGCATTCCTTTTACTGGAAGCTGCCTCAATCCTTCTGGGTACAATCAAGATATAAAAGAAACATGTTTGCCAGCCAGGAGTCTATTTTCCTGGCTGAGCCAAAGGCCAGAACTCTTCCTTACTCTTTAAATCACCTGCTCCAAAGCTCTAGACTACAGTCTTCCTGAGCATCCTCCAGGCCTCCCCTCCAGTGGTCCCCGATTGTTTTGGAGATGCACCTGCTAGTTGGGTGATCTGACTGGTTGAGGGCAGGCAGTGGAGACTGGGCACAAGGAGAGCAGTTCAGAATGAACCAGCCTAACTAATCTAGGGCTCCCCTAATGAGGGCTTTAATCAAAGCCCTCAGCAGGGCCTCCAAGCAGCAGACAAAAGGGTACAAAGTCAGGAGGGGAGGGAAGCAGCCAGGAGGCCAAGGCGGGGGATCTGCATGGCTGGGAAAGTGGCAGGGTCATTTCCATCCAGGTACAAAAGTCCCTCCCAGAGAGAAAAGTGATAATGGAACAGAGAGATGGACGGATAGAGAAATCTGAATGTACTGTGACAGGCAGCTATCTGATCATCCTTACGGCCTGTGCCAGACAACACTCCAGATGACAGGGTCACAGCAGTGAACACACAGCTCGTGCTCACGGAGTTCAGAGTCTAGTGTGTGTTGCGGCGGACAGGTCTTACCAAAGAGCCACACCAATGTACAATACAAACAGCAAAAACATCTCTACAGGAAAAGCAGAAAGTTCCATGGGAGTATATAAAAGGGAGCCAAATGTAGTTGGGAAGATCAGGAAAACCTTCCCAGAAAAAAAGGCATGTTTGAGCTAAGACCTGAAAACGGAACAACAGCTAATAACAGCGAACATTTGTGGAGTGTGTTAATGTACCAGGAAAGGTGTTAAGGGCTTTCCATGTAGTCTCTCTTTGAACCATCAAAACAACCCTATTAAGGTGAAGAAGCTCAGAAAAGATATTTTTCCACGTCATGGAGTTCAGAAAATATAGAAGTGGAATTTGAATTCAGAGTCTGTGTTCTCAACCATTATATTATAAGACCTAGAGGAGTCAGCTAGGTGGGGTATGGGTGTAGAGGGGAAGAATGAGAGAGAGAGAGAGGGAGAAGGAGCTTGTGTCTAATTTCTAGGCAGCAGAACTGGCATATGCAAAGGCCCTGGGGTGGGGAAATCTAGATTTTTTTTTAACATCTTTATTGGAGTATATAAAGAAATGAAAGAAAACACTGAAGCACAGTGAGAAAAGTGATCAAATAGTACAAAATGTGCCAATGGGCAGGTACCCAATCATGCAGGGCCTAGAGCGTAACATTAAGGATCCTGATCCTTCCCGTGATATTAACAGTAAGCCACTGAGGTGCTTTAAGTGAAGGGAATGAGAGGACTGACTCATGGAGAGAGTCAGTGTATACTGAGGAGTGAACAGACCTGAGGAATAAACTTGGTTAACTGGAACTTACCAGCCCAGTGGTAACATCTTAAAGGGCTGTTAACCCAAAAATTAAACTAAGTTTGCTATAGCTTTAGGGTTACATATATAGCTGCACTAAGAGTCCTTTGGAATATTGGCAATCTGCACACCAGTGATGTTCCTTTCTAATTATTTCAGACAAACAGTTTTCTTCATGAGGGTCTCTTGACTTCTGTAAATAAAATTCAAGTAAGGAATGAAGATATGCAGCGAGGACTTTGACTTTTCTAGCTTATTAGTGTCAGAACACATTCATCTACATTTTAGATCTTAGGTCTTGGATTCTACAACTGTAATAGACCCAAGCAGAAACCTATTTTATATTATAGTGTGAACTACCATCTGAAAAAAAAAATCAAAGATAATGAGTTTATTGTGTTTTCTTCTTTTGAAAGATGAAATTCTTACCAGGGGGTCAATAATGTAGCTGCACAGAAAGACATCAATAGCCGAATCTAGAGCGGTGGCCACTGGTTTGCAGGCTGCCATTTGCTCAGTGATCTATGGGGGTAAGAAAAACAGGCAAACTTAGATAGAGCTACACCCACAAAATTCCACAAGAATAAAATTAAACACCCTATTCACTTCTGGCCTGTTCACAAAAAGAATTCTTAGGCCCTCTGAATATGGAGCTGAGGGCTGATTTCTATGGATGAGTTCTACAACATAAAAAAGTACGTACTTGAAAGGAAGACCCCGATTCTCTCTGAGCCTCGGGTTTTAGTTCCCTGGTTTGTTATTTGGGAAAGTAAGATGCATCTTGCTGGACTCTGCAGAGACTTAAAGAGTATATGTGGTCAGCACAGTACCTCAGTCTGAGTTTCTTACCCGCCCCCTTTGTAGTCTGACAAAGGATGTGGGAAAAAAGTGGAAAGTTAGGTAATGAATAAGTCTACATTTGAGAACAGGGGTTGGCAGACTTTTTCTATAAAGGGCCAGAGAGTAAATATTTTAGACTTTGCAGGCTCAGCTGAGATGTATCTGTCGCAACTGCTCCACTCTGCCATGGTGGGGTGAAAACAGCCACAGACAATATATGAACAAATGGGTGTGGCTGTGTGCCAATAAAACTTTATTTACAAAAATGGCAGGATCTGCTGACCTCGTTTTAGAAGACAGAAAGCAAAGTACTCATTACTGAGGTAAGACTAAACAAGTTTAATGAATCACAGACAGATGCTCCAATCCCATCAGCTTAAGAAAACTATATTCATTCATTCAAAAAACTCTGGAGTAAGTACAATAAGCTAGATGCTAGCTCCTGGGGTGGGGAGTGCATCTTATTTCTTTTCCTTTATTGGTTGGCTCACCTCCCCCTTTTCTTCCACCTCTACCTTACAAGGCAACCCATGTTAATAACATTATGTTTCTCCAAGCTCAAACAACCGTATACACTCTCTTTATAGGCTTTTTCACTGTTAGTTTTATAAAAAGTGGGTTAAGGGTACACGTGGATCAATGGAACAGGATAGAAAGCCCAGAAATAAACCTACGCACTAATGGTCAATTAATCTATGACAAAGGAGACAAGAATATACAATGGAGAAAAGACAGTCTCTTCAATTAGTGGTGCTGGGAAAACTGGACAGCTACAAAGAAATGAAAAGAATGAAATTAGAACATTCTCTAAGACCATATACAAAAATAAACTCAAAAGGGATTAAAGACCTAAATGTAAGACTGGATACTATAAAACTCCTAGAGGAAACCATAGGCAGAACACTCTTTGACGTAAATTGCAGCAATAGTTTTTGGACCCTTCTCCTTAGAGTAATGGAAACAAAAGCAATAATAAACCAATGAGACCTAATTAAACTTAAAAGTTTTTGCACAGCAAAGGAAACCATAAGTACAACAAAAAGACAACCTACGGAATGGGGGAAAATATTTGCAAATGATGTGACCAACAAGAGCTTAATTTCTAAAATATACAAACAGCTTATACAGCTCAATAACAAAAAAAACAAACAACCCAATCCAAAAAGACAGAAGACCTAAATAGACATTTCTCCAAAGAAGACATACAGATGGCCAACAGGCACATGAAAAGATGCTCAACCTCGCTCATTATTAGAGAAATGCAAATCAAAACTACAATGTTGCATTACTTCACACCAGTCAGAATGATCATCATCAAAAAGTCTACATATAATAAATGCTGGAGAGGGTGTGGAGAAAAGATACTCTAATTCTCCATTGGTTGCGTGCACCACTGGAAACTTCACTCTGCTCCTCCACTTCTCTCTACTGATTTATTCATGGAGACTTAACTTTATGGACCGAATTTTGTCCCCCAAAGGTTCCCATGTCAAAGTCCTAACCTCCCGTACCTCAGAATGTGACTGTATATGGAGATAGGGTCTTCAAAGAGGGAATTCAGGTAAAATTAGGTTACTAAGATGACTCTAATCCAATAGGACTGGTGTCTTTATGAAAGAAATTTGGACACAGACACAGAAGGAAGACCACGTGGGGACACAAGGGGAAGACGGCCACCGACAAGTCCAGGAAACAGGCCTCAGAAGAAACCAACCTGCCGACACATTGATCTTGGACTTCCAGCCTCCAGAACTGTGAGAAAATAAGCTCCTGTTGTTTAAGCCCCCTAATCGACAGATACACCAATGACATAGCAGGTTCAGTGCTGCCCAGGGCGTGTACAAACCACAGCTGCAAATGGACTCTAACGTAAGGAGCTCACAGTTTGCCAGGGGAGACACAGTCGAGGAGACCAGAATCCCTACAGCAATGAGGAAAGGGAACCTGGGGAGAATGCAAGGGGCATGCTGTCCGCGGTGGGCAGGCCCGGGAAGCTGCCCAGCATGGACACACTTGTGCTGAGTCTTATGGTGCCTCCACTTGTGGCTCCTACATTCAAGGTCCTTTTACTTACCTTCTGTCTAATTTCTGTGAATTTAATTTGATTTCCTCCTGATTTTATCCTAGAAAATGACTATCCCAAGACATAGCCCCCTTATGTTCATCAATGATAAACCACTTACAGAGAGCTTGACCCACTGCAGATAATGTTCAAAGTAGCTCATTATCGTATTCCCATACTTCTTACTTTCCTGGAAAGACATCAAAGAGTAATAAAGCCATTAAAATGACTCTACCATCCTCTGTAATCATGCAGTTATGGTCACACACCCACTTATTGGCATAACAACTTACTTCAGCAATAATTGTGGAGATTTGGTTTGTGATGAAGTCCTGAGCAGAATCCAAAAAGAGAATGATATTGGTCACTTTCACCTGGAAAACACAACGGTCGACACGGTATCAAGTGATAAAAGAATTTCATCAGACAGTTTGTATATTGATGCGAGTACTGTTAACTCAGCCCCACACCCCAATGACTTGCTAGTTAAGACTCTACTAGCTGTTCATGATTAGTGACACCTTCCCTGGCTTGGCTTCCCAGGAGATGGGTATACATCCCCACCCCATGATGGTGAGCTTGGCTCTGTGACTTGCTTTGGCCAATGGAACACAGATAGGGTGGCACTGTACTGGTTTTCTAGTGTGAAAGTTTGTGTGTGGAAGGTACTGAGGTACTGAGGTTTGGAGGCTGTTTGTCAAGCAGAATTATTTCTGTAAAAGTGACCGATGTACCACCTACACTTGCATCCTACACATCCAAAAACAGCTTTCTCTTGTGTACATAACATGCCAGGATGCGGTCTTCATTTACAGAAGTCCTTGTAGAAAGGAGAGGGTGGGAAAACCCAATCTGGTGTTTAAAATGGGTGGATAACTGAGACTTGATTTACTTAAAGTACCTGCAAAACCCAACATCTCTGAAAGTCTGTGTGTGCTTTTGTAACAAGACCCCAAGACAGAGAAAGAAAACAAATCCTTACCCCCAATCCACTGCTTTTCTGTTGAAGCTCCTTCAATTTTTGGTGCACAGCACTCTGGTGAATAAACACAGATCACATTTCCTGACCTATAACGTGAAGCTGCAAGATCACATGCTTTGTATCCCCCCACCCATAAGTCAGCCATCAAATCCGACTTTACTCTGTAATAGTTTCATTTGAGAAAAAACAACAGACACGAGGAACAATATGCATCTCACCTATTTGGGTATAAGAAAACCTGAAGAAGAAAATTGGGATACATATTCTAGAGCTTCAAAGGGCAGCACACCATGTGTAAGGTAGCCACAAAACGCTTTTGAATCAGGTTTGCTCAAAGTGGCAGGCATTGTTTACAGTAAAACCTGTTCAACAAGAGTGGCTTGATTTGCATGGTTTAGATGAGGAATTGGCAAACTTTATCGGTTAAGGACCAGATAGTAAATACTGTAGACTTTGTGGACCATACCCTGTCCTAATCTCTCAACTTTGCCCTTGTAGCCAAAAGCAGCCACAGATCATCTGTAAACTAGGTGGGCCTGGCTGTGTTCCAGTCAAACTTTATTTGTAAAAACAGGCAGCAGAGGAACTCCTGGTGGTCCAGTGGTTAGGACTCTGAGCTTCCACTACTGGGGACCCAGGTTCGATCCCTGATCAGGGAACTGAGATCCCGCATGCCGCACGGCGTGGCCAAAATAAATAAATAAACAAATAAGTAAGTAAATAAATAAATACAGACAGCAGGCCGGAGGGGGCCCACAGGCTGCAGTTTTCAGGGCCCCAGTTTGCTAAGCCCTGGTTTAGATTGTAGGTCACATCCACAGAACAACTTGCCTAATTGTAGGTTGCCCCAACTCTGAAAAGGCCAAGGAGTCCTGTGTCTACTTGAAGGAAAGGATTTAAGGAACATGTCAACACCAGCTTAAAATGTTAACATATTTGTGCTAGGCATAAAGTATAGCAGAGAGAGAACTGTGATGAGTGCAGCACACAAATTAAGAAAATTGTAGAGGAGGACTTTGTGAATACTCCACTGAATTAGAAAGGCAGGAGGAAAAATGAAGAGAGAGATGGTAAACACTAGTTCTAGAAGATTCTGCAGGTGGAGTCAAACAGACGAATAAGCTTCTTCAAACCTGAGCAGGCTGACTCTGTAACCTGGTTCCCATGCAGTCTTCCCCTTGACGACTGCAAACATGACCCTCCCACATGCAAGCATAGTAATGATGGCTCCTTTTTGCAGAGTCCCTCTGGGAGGTCAGATCCTTCATGTCCAAGAGCCAGGTAAGAGTGAGGCAAGGACCCTTCCCACCATTTTTAGATGAGAAAACTGAAAGCCACAAGACTTCGGAGAGGCAGAAGCAAGATTTGAAATCAGGTCGACCTGACTCCAGAGCCCATGTTCTTTCTCTGTTACAAACTGCCTTTCTGGCATTTAGGAAAGAAGCCAGAAGGCAGAGAGGAAAGAAAAGACAGGAAAAGTGAGAAAGCTGGACGGAAGAGAGGGGCAAAGAACATCAGAACAGGGAGTAGGGCTAAATGAATGTGGAAAGAAAGGACATCGCCTTGCCTCACATATTTCATGGCAGGGTATGAAGACAGAGAGTCTGATAATAATAAACTAAGTAAGAGTGAGTCCAGCACTTCAGCTGCTGCATGGCTTAGGGGAGCCTATTTACGGCCATGGAAATGAGAGAAAAACATAGGAGGCAACCACAGATTTAAAATAACTGTTCACACTCAAATGGAAAAAGGCAACAAAAAGGCAGAAAATCTGTGGTGAAAATTGAAAATGTGTCCTCTTCAAAGCTCAGCTACTATCATTTATTTTAAAAATAGCTCAATTTCTTAGCCTGAGGTCAACCAAATTTGACCTACGCGCGACATATGAATATATCATTAGGCTAGGTGAAACAGAGTTTGCCCAGGTCACAGCGAAATATCAAAGGTTGTTGACTGTTACCATCAATTTTTGCAAAGGAATGATTTCCTCACGGTGAATATTTCTTAAGATTCCTGCTTTATTTTTCAGGGTCTGTTTCAAATTTCCTGGGGGCTACAAAGAGAATAAATAAACATTAGTAGCTGTTTCCAGACTCTGGAGCACTCTCTCTAATCAGGACAGAAGTATGCAGCCCTTCTTATATGATGACGAACTTGGAGGGACGGTGCCAAGACACCCTCCTTCAAACCATGGAACCATGAACTCTCAGCAATAATCCACCTGCATCAGTTCTTTCTGAGTGCCTGAGGCTGCCTTCTCTCTCTCTCTCTCACTTCACCATAATAAAGCCACTGTAAATCTGCTTTACAGTAGCTATAGCTCCATTTTACAGATGAGAAAACCAAGGCTCAAACAACTGAGAACTTTTATTTAACTCACACTTAAACCGTTTTTAGTATAGTAACGTCTAACAAGCATTACTACTGCCTCCATTTAACAGATGGGGAAACTGAGGCACATAGGGGTGAAATATTGTGCCTAAGTTCCCACAGCTAGGAAGAGGCTGACTCAGGGTTTAAATCCTGGTCTTCCCCCCAGAGTCCAGGTCTGCTGCTTTGTGAAAGGGACCAGTTACAGCCATTAGTCACCAACCAGCAGAGAAGCTGGTAATGGGGAAGCTTATGGGGCTTGGATGGTGTCTTTGCCCTCCCTTATCCGCTCATTATTGGCGAAGCAAAGCACCAAACAGGATCTCCCTCCCATGTCCTCAGTTACCATTCCCTGCACTGCAAGAAAATGTGTGCACAGGTGTTTGGCAGTGGAGGGGTGGACGGAGTGAAAGCAGGTCCGGTGCTAAAGCAGTGAGGGCAGCAGCACCACGAACAGAGGCTGGGAAGAGCCTGCACCCCGAAGCTGCCCTGGGAACCTTTACACGCTCACGGACTGTGGCACCATGTGGCAATGGCTGCTGATGGGAACTTTCAACATGCACAGAGTGGCGTGTTTAAACAAGGGTTACTTGTGGTACAAGGAACCTCTTCCATAGCTTCTCTAAGAACGGTACTGACATTTCCCATCTACAACAATGACAGCCTTGAACCAGACCGTTTGAACTCACCAAAGGGTTGGCTTTTACTTCTAGATCATTTGCAAATGAGAAAAGATTCACTTTTGTGGGATTTTTCCCAGTCTACAAAAGAGGTGTAAAAAGCTGTGTTATGGATATGGGATTTTTGAACCTTAACAGCATTTTAATAAGCAACAGAGTGAACATGAGTCCATAACCATAAAGTAAGGCTAGACACTCTAAGGCTAGACACATCTGCATTCTTATTTATACATACAGTATTATTTGTATTCAACCATAAAGAGAAATAAAATACTGATACATGCTGTAATGTACATGAATCTCAAAAAACTTGGGATACATGAAACAGACCAGTTAAGGTTATCAGACACAAAAGGTCACATACTGTATGATTCCGTTCATATGAAATATCCAAAATAGGTAAATTCATAGAAACTGAACACAGAGTGATGGTTGCCAGGGGCTGGGAGTGGGAAATGAGGAGCAGTTGCTTAATGGGATCGGGGCTTTCTTTTGGGGTGATGAAGGTGCTTTGGAACTAGATAGAGATGATAGTTATATAACATTGTGATTATACTAAATTCTAGTGAATTGCTCAGTTGGTAAAAGAGTTAATTTCAGGTTGAGTGAATCTCATCTCAATAAAAAAACAAAAATAAAAACAAAAAACTAACAAACAAAAAATATTATACACACACACACACGATGCCCTAACTTTTCCCCAAAAGATCAAGTGCGAACATATGGGTCATACCGCAACCATGAAGGCACCGTAGTCTATTTTGTCTATTCCCGAAGAACCGAAATCCTTAAGGATTTTTCTTCCTGCCTCATCCAGCAGAACTATATTGTCAATTCTTATATTCATATTTTCAAAATTATTATTTATGTTTCCGGTATGCTGCATAATAAAAAGGAAAGATATAAATAAATCCACTCTTCTCCAAAAACATCACCTACTTAATGCTTTAAAAGAGCAATAAAATTACACAGGCCAAAACAAATACACATGTACCTGACTGGCGCTTCTTCCCCGGTTCTCTTCTCTCCCCTCCCATTCCTTCCCCGCCTCCCTGCCTTCTTCGCTACACCCTATGCCAAGCACTATGTGAGGAGGTGGAATGCAAAACCAAATCATATTGCATCTCTACCCTCAAAGATCTCAAAGGGAAGAGGCAGTGTCGTGATAAAGGCACATGAAATGCATTGGGACACCAGGGACAGAGCCTTTCAAGGCAGGAGGCTGGGGAGGGCAACAGAGAGGAGGTGACTTCTGAGCAAGTCTTGACAGACAGAGATGCCGAAAGGGGCTGGGCAGGCTGCTTTCCAGGGGAAGGAGGCAGCATGCACTGGACTTGGGTAATAGAGAGACTTGAGATCAACGGGAACGTGGTTCATGATTTGGGGCCTCTCCCACCATACTCATCATGGTGCACCAAGAAAATGGCACGTGGCATAATGAGTAAATGAGTAGAGGGCATCGATTAGGGCTTGCTTGCAAAATTATATTTTATTTATAAATATATGCAAGCTGTATTTAGGGAAGAGAATCTGAAATTTGTATACAGCTTTCAAATAAACCTCTTCACATCTGAAAATCATCAGGCTGTTGTGGCCTCATGGCAACCCTGGAAGCCTTCTGTGATGCCTCAGTGGGTAAGCCATGGCGTTTGGGGAACAACTTCTCCCCTTGATTTTCCTCGGTAATTGCTTCTATATCGGAAGCCCGGAAGAAACAAGGTTCCTTAGGTTCTCTCCTGCACAGCTGAGAAGGCCAGAAGGCCTCCAGGTATGAGGGAGTGGGCACAGCCTAGGCTAAGGGTGCCCTAGGCCTGGGCTGCTGAAGCCCCCTTGCCCCTTCCTCCAGCCAGTGTGCTCTACAGGGATCTCTCCTTAGTGTCTGAACACTCAAGACTTGGGTGCCGGTCTGGGCAAAGGAGGAGGAGAGGTCATTCATTCCCTCTCTCCCTTCCATCCTTGTCACTCTGTCTCTTGTTAAAGGCCTATCTGGGAGCCCTGGGGCCACAGTCATCATTCATAAGGAGTGAGGACTCTGTGGGCCACGGTTCTTATCCCCACTCAGGGATGTGACAGAAAAGGATGGCTGGTCTGGGAGAGTCAGTATCCCTGGGAAACAAGTGGGGTTTGTGCCTCCAGGAACAGGGACACTCAAAGGATAAATTCTTTCCCTGTGAAGTGTCTGCAGGGAGGCCCCTGGAGAGGATCTTCCATCATCTGCTAGAGAAACTCATGCCTCAAGAAAGTCAACTGGTCGGGGGTGATGCAAATGCTTTGGAATTAGGTAGAGGTGAGAGTTGCATAGCCTTGCAAATGTACTAAAGTCACTTTCAAATGGTTAATTTTTATCTTATGTGACTTTCATCAAAAAAAAAAAAGACAACTGAATTTAGTAAAGAAATGACAATTTTCTGATTGGTTCTAATTACTCACCTCTTTAATGCTGAGATGTTCACTGATATTGTAGGTGTTCTCTAGCTTAAGTGTGGCATAAATGCCTTTATTTTCTTTGCAATCACTGAGGGAATAAACAGAGAAATCAGGATCCAGAAAGGCAGTTGTGGCTACCTCTGTCCACTGCTAAGGATGGAGAGAAAGGCGAATTGTTCGTCTTTGTTTAATCTGTGACCACAGATGTGGCATCTGGTGTCGACACAGAAGGCCATCACCAGTGGCTGCACGAATCCCCCAGGTGCCCACCATTCCTGACTTTGTTCCCTGTTTTACTAAATGTCCCATGTTTGCAACAGTTACACTAGGACTGGTAAATACTACATCCTTCTATCTGTGTCCTTTGTGTTCTTTCCAGTGCTGTGAATAATAACCAGTTTACAAATTGGGAAGAAATAAACTCTAATCTAAAAAAACAACAGATGTCAGAAAGAGGTAAGTTACAAAGCATTATCATTAAAAGATTTCATAAAAGATTAAAACTCTATCAAGCCCCTGCCAGACCATCTCCCTCCATATTTCCAGGGTTGAGCTTCCCCTACTAAACTTAAGGTTGGACTAAGGGTAGGATGGAGATAGGGAGGGGGCAACAAACATCCAAACGGTCGGTCCACTTTGGCTATAAACCTAACTTGGCCTCACTTCTCCGTGCTTCTTTAAAATGTGACAAACGCTTCCTCAGCTTAGCTAAGCAGGGTGGCCTCATCTGATGCATATCCTTGCCACCCAGATGGCCCCTTCCTGGGGTGCCTCTTCCTTGTGCAGCAGCCAAGGCCCTCCAGTCCCGAGGGATGCCTGGGATAAGCAACTTTCCCACAACCCCAAGAGGTGTGATACTCCTCTTCAGGGAGCCCCAAGTAGGTTGGCATTGGAACAGAAAGTCTGATACACTAACCAACAGAGGTAAGACCAGAGAGTTCCACAGGAGCCAGAATCACAAAGAGCTGGCAGACCAGGCCAAGGAGCTCAGCCTCCTCCTCTGAGCCTAGGGATGGATTAACTGTGCACAGAAACTCCAATGAATTGAAAATGTCTACCAAGAACATGCTGTTGAGAAGGCTCCTGTGACCCTCTGGGCAAAGTAGAAGACCACAGTTGATGACCAATGTCTGCCATGGAGGCGAGGTGTGAGTAAGATTGACACCTGTGCTGCTTGTTTGCTGTCTCATTTGCTAGAGGTGATGGGGAGCTGGTGATACTCAGATTACTATTATCATCATCCCTATTGAAGTGACAGGAAGTGGAACTGCCCAAGATCACAAAGGCCCCAGTGGTAGAGCCAGGACTGGAGCCAAGGCAGCCTGATTGTGCAGCCTGGATCTCCAGCTGCATTGCAATTAGCATGTCTGAGATTTGGACCTGATGAAAGAAATGTTCACATATTGAGGTCTCGGGAAGTCATTCTGGCTTCTACATGATTTAACTCAAATTTTATGCTAACTAAAACAAGCTGTTTGTGGCCTGTCAAACACACACTGTACATCGGCTTTAATTATGAAAGAAAAGGGTGCATTGACCAGAAGTAAAGAATGTCCATGTTAAAAATAAAGATTAAATATCTCCCTCCCTGGGACATCTATGTTGGTACTCCTTTGATGATAAGACTCCCTTCCCAGGTGCCAAGGCCATAGTGATTCACTGTGTATATCCTGATCTGTTCTTTTTTTTTTTTTGAAACCTTTAATGAATGTATCCCTGACTTGTTTAATGTTCTTTGTTCTGACAAGACATAAAACTATTCTGAAAGCCATGGTTTTCTGGAACAATTCCTCAAAGCTATCTGAGAGGCTGTCTCTGGGGCTATAGTCGTCAGTTTGGCTCAAATAAAACTCTTTTCTGTTCCTATTATAGACTGTTTATTGATTTTCTTCTTCTTTTTTTTTTTTTTTTGCCACACCATGGCTTTCGGGATCTTAGTTCCCTGACCAGGGATTAAACCTGGGCCCTGGCAGTGAAAGTGCCGAGTTTTAACCACTCAACCTCCAGGGAATTCCCATGTTTACTGACTATTTCCATCAACAGACCCATCCAATGAATTCTTGTTATATGGCATTCACTTGGGGCAGGGTGATTCTTAAACAAGAATTTCTTAAACAAGAATTTTAGGGTCACTGTTACCAGTGAATTCTAGTAATGAAGACAGGGCAGCTTGGGACAGCACCATCCTAAGGCCTAGAAGGCTTTCAGGGAAAGGATTATCTTTTTGGTCTTACTGCTAAGACCAGAGAACAGCTTACTTCTAAAACTGGAAAGCTGACCATTAAAATTAAAGACATGTTGAAAGCAAAAGTCTCATTGTAAAAACACAACATTCTAAGTAGCAAAAAATGCATGATGCAATTATTTATACCTGTAAACTTGTTCAAAAGTGAGATGAATATCTGGTTTGTTAAATACCATGCCAGAAAGATAGTATTTCCAATCCGCATTTAGTAAATATGGTGTGTCCAAAACCTAGAACAAATTAAAAAACTTTTTTTTAAAGACAGTTTTACACTAACATACATGCATATAATAAAATGAATATTCTGTTCAATATACGGTATCTGGGGGATTTTTATATCATGATTTTCCTCATTGATTTTAAACTTAAAATTAGAAAATAATAGTGTGATTGGAATAAAGATATCGACCACTGGATAGCATCAGTAGGAATTATTGAGACTACTTTTTGGGGGGAACATTTCATTTTAGTAAAATAAACACATTCGAAATGGGAGAAAAATAGATAATTTGATTCAGAATATCTAATAGAAAGCCATGAAGCAGTAGACCCAGATCTTCACTACTTCCCTCTAGACAAAAGGAATTAAATCTGGCACAATCTTTGACTTCACATTATGTATATTTAACGTGGGCTAATTGGTACATGACTGTATATACACTTATGGAGTGTAAATGGTTTCAAAATACCCTCTATTTTTTAAGAATTCCTTTTTAACAATTTAACACAGTACAAAAGATGATGAAGTCTGGTTTGGTGTGTTATTATTATTTTTTATCAAGAGGCCAAATGGAGATAATTTGACAAGCTGATGCTCCCGATTTAATTTTCTTCAACCGAGTAATTAAAATACCACCAGCAGGGCTTCCCTGGTGGCGCAGTGGTTGAGAGTCCACCTGCCGATGCAGGGGACACGGGTTCATGCCCCGGTCCGGGAAGATCCCACATGCCACAGAGAGGCGGGGCCCGTGAGCCACGGTCACTGAGCTTGCGCATCCGGAGCCTGTGCTCCGCAACGGGAAAGGCCACGACAGAGGCCCGCGTACCACAAAAAAAAAAAAAAAAAAAAAAAAAAAAATACCACCACCACAACTGGTTTATTTTAGCAAGCATTCACCTGATTTTATAACAGATTTGAGGTCAAAAAATATATACAATAAAATAGGAAAACAAATTATTTTTAAAATCAGAATCTAGAGAAAAACACTGGAAAGCCAAAGTTAGAAGACAGACATGTAGATCAAAACTTCCTCATTAACTAATGAAGCTAAACTTGCACCTGGTGCCCTAGAGTGTGAAGTAGTTGGTTTTAGATGGAGAAAGTGAAGCCTGAATTCAATTCCCAACTACCTCGTCAGATTTCCACCAGGGACAACCCTCAGCTATGAGGTGTGTCATTTATCAGTCTCTTTCACTTCAAATTTACGACCCTCAAACCATCTGTGTGGGCAACTGTCATCTGGGAAGTTATGTGAAATGTCAGAAACCTCTTGAGGTATAGAAGGAACCCGGGAACTTATCCTCTGATGTTCTGCATTTGGGAACTACTGCTGAGGAGAATTGTATTCTCCCCAAATATTACAATCAACATTGACAAGCAAGCCTTAATTCCTGGTACTGATTTCACTTACATTAAAAAAAAAAAAAAAAAGAATACAGTTGACCCTTCAACAACATGGGTTTAAACTGCGAGGGTCCACTTATAAGCGGATCTTTTTCGGTCGTAAATACTACAGTACTGCACGGTCCAAGGCTGGTTGAATCCAAGAAAGGAGGAACCATGGATACGGAAGGCTGAATATAAATTGTATGCAGATTTTGAGTGTGTGGAGGGTCAGCACCCCTAACTCCCTGTGGTTCAAGGGTCAACTGTACTGCCATATTTTTTTGCTCTGACAAATAGACGGAACCTCAACCTACTGAATACAAACCACCTGCTCATCTTTTTGCTCTCAAAGAAACCCACAAGAAAGGGGAAAATAAAAGTTTTGGCTCAAGCTCTTTATAATGGGCACAAAAACCATGTTTACCTGGAATAACATTTTGTTTTGGTAAGGTTCACACACCAGTTTTTCCACATTTCCACCAACAATAAAAGTCAGAACCACGATGGTCATCAATAGCCAACAAAACAAGAAACTGAATCCAACCCCGCTGGAAAAAAATAGAAATAAAGTTAATAATTCTACAAGGAATTATTCAATATTACCTACTAGTCCTTACTCATGCTACCTATTCAATGTATAAAATGACCTGGAGTCTTCAGCTTTCTGCAGGTTAAACAGGTCGGCCTACCGAGGGGTGCAGACAGGAAGTACCAGGCACTTGTTTAGGGAACACTTAGGACTGAGTCCCTCGCCTGCTTGCAAGCCCAGAACAGGGGTTCAGACATGGGCTCTGGAGTCATTTGAGTGAACCAGGGCTTTCCAGCGAGGGAGGAGGTTGTAAGGCAGTGTCAATGAAAAAATGTTGCCTGCCGTATCAGTAAACAAAGGATGTTGCAGCCATCAATCCATCACATTATATCTGCCCCATCAGTGAGCACTGAGGGAACTCAGGATAAAAACAGGATGCCCACCATCAAGTCATCAGCTGCTGCAGCCACCTTCCAACGGGGCACCCTGAGAGACTCAAGATGAGAAAGCGCAGGATGCTGGCCCCAGATAGCTGAGGTGCAGGGCAAAGGAATGATTTCAGTGAGCCCAGACTCTTGCATCTTCCATACATAGAAAAGTGCTAAATTCCTTAACTTGGGATGTCTGGTTTTCTTTAATGAACAGTCACCTTCTGATGTTCCTACCACCTGGTCTTTGCTGCAGAAACTCCTCTGTATCCGGGCTCCTCCCTTACCTCTACGGAGCAGTCCCTCAGAGCGATCTGAGAGGCTGCCTCCTGGGCTTAAGTCCTCAGTTTTTTTTTGTTGTTGTTGTTTGGTTTTTTTTTGCGGTACGCGGGCCTCTCACTGTTGTGGCCTCTCCTGTTGTGGAGCACAGGCTCCGGACGCACAGGCTCAGTGGCCATGGCTCACGGGCCCAGCCGCTCTGCGGCATGTGGGATCTTCCCGGACCGGGGCACGAACCCATGTCCCCTGCATTGGCAGGCTGACTCTCAACCACTGCGCCACCAGGGAAGCCCAAGTCCTCAGTTTTGTCTGCCGAATAAAACATAATTCTCAGCTTTCAGGTTGTGCATTTTTTTCAGTTGACCGTAGGAAATGTACTCTTGGGAGTCTGAAAGGGGCTGACGTAGCTCTGCATCCAGAGAGATGGCAGAGAACGTCAGTGAACGGCAGCTGGAGAGGCGGGTAGGGGCGAGCTGGGTGGGGCATGGGGGATGCAGGGAGGGAAAGCTATTGAAGGCCTTTAAGCACCAGAGGAACACACCCCCACTTCTCTCTGAAGAACAGCCCTTTTGGCAGAGCGTGAAGGATGGAGGGACAGGTGCCTATGTGGAGGAGGATGCCACCAAGGAGGCTGCTTCTAGCCCCGGATGGTGGCCTGGTGCAGCTGGTGGTGGTGGAGGGGAGCCAACGGGTGAAAGAGGTGTGACCTGGGAGGCAGATGCAGCAGGACGTCGTGAAGACGTGCACTGGAGGTGAAGGAAAGGGAGGGCAAGGGGCACCAGGGCTTGTCAGCAGCAGGGACAGGGAGGGCAGAGAAGATCGGCTTCTGGTCACGTTGCTCGGGAGACATCTCGGAGGACATGCTGTGGAGGAGTCCGCCAGGTGTTTGGAGCGCAGATGCCTGGGTTACAGACCTACTTTAGCAAGTCAGTGGCTTAGAAATGATGATTGATCCCTGGGGCTGCGGTTGGAGGGAGAAGCAGTCTAGGACTGGGCCTGGGGGACCTCACCATTTGGAGAACAGGTGGTGGAGAGAGAGACAGCAAACGAGACCAAGATGAAGTGCCAGGGAGGTGGGAAGGAGACCATGAGGGTGTGAGGTCACTGATGGGGTATGAAGGAGTGTTTGCAGTAGGAGTGGCAGCTGTTCCAGTCACTGCTGTGAGGACACGGTCAAGAAGGACTCAAAGAGGTCCACTGTATTGGAGACACAGAAGTCACTGCTGACCTGAAAGTGGCAGGCAACGAAGTCACAGTGGTGTAGGCTGGGCAGGAGGTGGGAAAGCAGGAGATGGGCAGCAGGCACAGATCTTTATTTTGAGACGTCTGTGCAGAGAGTAGAGTTAGATGGACGAAGGGGTGTTAGTAGGGGTTTTCTGTTTTGGTTTTTAAGGAGGGGAGAGAACAGAACATGTTTAAGTGTTGAGAAGAAAGTTTAGGAGAGGAGAAAAGAATGAAGACGCAGGAGAAAGAAGGGAGGCTTTGTTCCATCCTCAGGATGGTGGGTGGGGATGGGCTGAGAGCACAGAGCGGGTGCTGGGGAGCGGGGGAGCCTAGATGGGAGAGACCCTTCTGCCTCTGGCTTCCCATACGTTTGAGCACAGGTGCCTTCAGAGGTTTGGGGGTGGCCAGTTTATGATGGCTTCTATTTTCTCTGTGAAGAGAAAGGTAAACCCATCAGCTAAGAGAAGAGGAAAATAAGGAGGATGGATGTATCAGAGTGGAAAGACCATCGCAGAATAAAGGAAGGGAGGGAGGGAGGAAAGAAGGAACTTGCAGGGCTGTGGAGGGTCCATGTGAGGTGGGGAATCAAAATTCTGTAGGGATCCTAATGTGCTCTGCTGTATGACTTTTCTCTAGCAGTGCTCAGTGGCCCCGCTGGAGACACAGAGGGAGCAAACTCTTAAATCAGTCTAGATGGAATAGCCAAACCCTATACCATCACTGGTGCACACCAGGAAGGACCCTAGGAAGTGTGCAGGCTGATGCTCTCAGTCACAACAGTGTTCCCAAAGGGCATGACTCCCCCCAGTGCAAATGCTCAAGGCATAATTAGAAACATCTGCATGGCTCCTCGGAAATAAATAGCAAGGTTTGTTTGCTGGTGGGGCCCTAAGTCCCTTTGGACCTTCTCAGACCAACAGGGCTACTGCGTTAGGGAAAGTGTGAAGAAGGGGAAGATGTGTGAAGAAGGGGAAGGTGTGTGAAGGCTCTGCCAGGCACCAGGCTTCTAACTGTGGGCATCAGAGGGTGTGTGTGTGTGTGTGTGTGTGTGTGTGTGTAAGTTACACAAATAATCAAAACCTCTGAGAGAACACTTCACTTCAAAACAACCCCACTACTCTAAAGAGCATGCTGTTAACATTTCCAGCCTTTGTTTTCTAAATATGCATGTATTGGGCTTCCCTGGTGGCGCAGTGGTTGAGAGTCCGCCTGCCGATGCAGGGGACGCGGGTTCGTGCCCCGGTCCGGGAAGATCCCACATGCCGCGGAGCGGCTGGGCCCGTGAGCCATGGCCGCTGAGCCTGCGCGTCCGGAGCCTGTGCTCCGCAACGAGAGAGGCCACAGCAGTGAGAGGCCTGCATACCGCCAAAAAAAAAAAAAAAAATTCATGTATTAAGAGGGAGGAGATATGGGGATGTATGTATTCGTATAGCTGATTCACTTTGTTATACAGCAGAAACTAACATACTGTTGTAAAGCAATTATACTCCAGTAAAGATGTTAAAAAAAAAAAATGTGTGTATTCAGGTCAGGAATAGGCATGCAATTGCCCAGGGCCTGTTTTTGTAAGATCGGTGGGATAAGAATGGCTGGTGTGCTTAAAGTGCTGTAAAGGAGGAGGAGAACAACTAGAAGAAGAAAAATACAAGAACAAGAATGATAATATCCAGCGAAGACTGTATGTGATCAGCAGAACCTAAAATATTGATTATCTGGACCTTTATAGAAAAAGTTTGCTGACTCCTGATCCACACGGTTATAATAACACGTGCATAGGGCTTCCCTGGTGGCGCAGTGGTTGAGAGTCCGCCTGCCGATGCAGGGGACACGGGTTCGTGCCCCAGTCCAGGAAGATCCCACATGCCGCGGAGCGGCTGGGCCCATGAGCCATGGCCACTGGGCCTGCGCGTCCGGAGCCTGTGCTCCGCAACAGGAGAGGCCACAACAGTGAGAGGCCCGTGTACCGCAAAAAAAAAAAATAATAACACGTGCATAATTCTGTGGGCCCTTGTCGAACATCTTAGAAACTTTCGTCAGCCACCCAGGACAGCCAACCTCTCTATCCATTCAGCGGCCACATAATCTACTCCAGCCTCCGAAGTGGCTGACATGTGTGCCACTTCGAATGCTTCACTATTACAACTAACACCACAAAAACACGTCTCTGCTCAAAATGTTTTTCCCATATGTTGGTCTACTGACTCAAAATAAATTCCCTAAAATGGGAATGACCTGCTATAGCCTGACAAACTGCTCTCTGAAATATCTATAACCACTGAAACTGCCACCAGCCGTATGTAATATGCCCATGGCAACACGTGATCTTAGTTTTTCTTCAGAGGTCTCGATAATCTGGGCATTGTTTTCAAGAACTAAAATTGGAAGTTTTATAATGGTCTTTGGTACAAGAGATTGTTTTCTGGTTGCCTTAATTAGGTCTCCTTATCTCTGGGGAAACCACCCATAACCCCCCGCAGATGTACGTTCACCACTGCATCCCATTCAGCCCCTAAAATGCTCCCTGGACCCTCAGAAGACACAGGATAGGAGCCAGGATTCTCTGCTTCCCTCCTTCCAGGTCTTTCACTAGGATCCTCTTGGGAGGCAAGGATTCTTGCTTGGTTGTTAAAGAGACCATGCTCTTGATCGGATAACATCACCGTTTTTAAAGAGCAGGTGGTGTTTTGGTTGAAGCTGAACTAAATATACTCTTTCTCATTTCTACAAGCAAGTAAACAATTATAAAGAAGAAACGGCATTCCTCTAGTTCGTCTGATTAGTCTATCCAGTTGTTTACCAGATGTCTCAAGAGAGAGAAGGAGAATTCTGCTAAGTGTAGCAAAGCATGCCATGAGTGCTAGGCTTCAACAGTACAGAAATCTCAGTCTGCAGACCTCCCAAGATGCATCTGACAGCAACTTATAGTTACCAGCCTTTTCACTACTGCTGAGATAAATCCTACGGCTCCTAAGCCATAGATTTCCATGTGACTTTAACCCTTTAGAGAGATTCCTTAATCTGCAGAAGTGAGTATTACAGCCAAACCGAAGTTGCTCTTAGCCTCCACCAATTTACTCATGACTCTCCTATTTTTTATTTCTTTTCTTTGAAGCTAGATATCACATTTTTTGGTTTCATCCTTAAAAGTGGAATAGAATTTTATGAAACTTGTACTTTTTCAGAGCAAGTTATGCCCTCCTTTCAAATAATTAAATAGATGTAATACATAAATGTATGTAATAAATAGATGTGATATATAAATTCACCATCAAAACACTGACAAAACAGCCAAGTGTCAGGATTATTAAATTCTGAACATTAAATTAATTTTCTGTCTGTAGCTGTGTACATTTAAACAAAAAGGCTGGGCACATATAACTCTTCCTTGCTGGCTTAATTTCTTAAGTTTAGGTATGTAAGCAAATAGGCTTTTCCACGTGTGGAGCTCTGTCCAATTTTGTCCAATTCTGGCAGACTCCCATGTCATTAGCTTTAAGGTTATTTTTAAAACTCACTTAAAAACACACACACACACACAAATGAACCTATCTACGAAACAGAAAGACTCAGACATAGCGAGAACAGGTTTGTGGTTGCCAAGGGGGAGTTGGGGAGGGAGAGGGAGGGACGGGGAGGTTTGGGGTTAGTAGATGCAAATTACTACATTTAGAATGGATAAACAACAAGGTCCTACTGTATACATAGGGAACTATATTCAATATCCTGTGATAAAGCATAATGGAAAAGAACATAAAAAAAGAATGTATATATGTGTATAACTGAGTCACTTTGCTGTACAGCAGAAATGAACACAAATTGTAAATTAACTATACTTCAATAAGAAAAAAGAAACTCATGTGCCTGTATTAATGTTAATAAAGTGTACTATAGTGGAGCCTGAAGGTTTAAGGAAAAGGCCTTAGAATCACAGCTCATAAGCAGCATGATTATTAGAGTGACCCAAAGTTTTAAAAAGCAAGTTAAAGCATGTCACTAGTGACATAAGTAAGGAAATGGCTGTGGTTTTGATTCTCTATTGCCCAAAGGACTTCTTCCAAATCTTTACACTCCCCTCGAGCCCCATCACACCCCTCGCCGCTGGTTCTCCATGAAGCTTATCAGAAAAGAGAATATCGAGTTGGAACTCACACAGATTCCCCTCTAGGGAGCATTTGAAGCTTTTACCCCTGGTTACTGGTTTACATTACTGGCTCCATCTCCAGTTCCACCCAGCTCATGACCCCTCTGCTTTGTTATACCCTATAAAGGGATTTTTTTTCCCCCAAAATATGAACTTGGATGTGAATGCAATTGAAATGGGGATAACTGCTCCAGTCCACTGCAGACTCACCGCTTGCTGGTACTTCACACCTGATCGCATCACTAATGTAGGCTACTTGTCTAACTCCAAGGGTGCCAGGTAGGCAACCTCTGTTCTAAATCAAGTTTCAGAGTGAACAGTGTCTCTCTGCCAGGTCAATATTCAGCAAGTATGGTGAATGAATGGATGAATGGATGGATGGATGGATGGATGGACAGATAGATATGTAGATACATAGATATGGGGAAAAACAATGAGAAAGCAAACTGGAAATAATTTCCCTGATAGCTGCTTTAAAGAGCTATCAGCTTTTAAGCTTGTCAATCAAAGTGCAACCAATCTAGAGTTTCCTTTACTTTTCATGCTTAATGGAATTTCCCAGACCGATGAAAGTACAGTCACACCAGCCCGCCTACGTCACTGGAACCCAGACTACTTGCCAGAGGTCACCGGGTCCCTGTCACACCAGAGTTACCTCCCTGCATTCCCCCCACATGGCATGGAAGAGCCAACACTCACACCATGAGGAAGATGCCTCCAGTGTTTGAGACGCAGCCTCGTCTGGTTGGGGTGGCTTTCTGGTCGTAGCCGTACATGCCACACAACAAGCCCAGGAAATAAAAAATCACTATGAGGGTCAGTAAACAGCAGACAACCAAGCAACCCAGCCACCTGGTGGAGCAAACACAGTGTTAGCAAACGTATGAGGTGACATCATCACAACACAAAAGCTGCTAGACCTGGGCTGGAGTGGTTGAAAAACCCTTGGCAATCAAATATCAGATTCCTCTGTTAAGTCCTCAGAGGGTGAGAGTGCTGTGAAAAGACCCCTTTTCACCCCTAGTCCTCCAATCCAACCAAGACAGTGTTTATCTTGGTTTCAAAGAGCTCTCAGTGGTCATGGGATTGTCCTTTCTTTCCTTTGCTTTACCTCCACAGGGCCCAGAAGCAGGGTTGACTCAACCTCTCCAAGGCTACCGATAACCATGCCCCTTAAGGTTTGTAAGTTCTTTCAAGGTTCCTGAGGCTGTTAGTGCTTATTATAATGATGATGAGATGTAGACAGATCATGATTAGACAACAGATAAGGAAATTGGGGTCTCCTTCCTCTGGTCTTTTATCTAAAATGTTTTGTGGTTGCAGGAATATTTGGGGGGGTGGGGAGCGAATTGTGTTCTTTACTGAGCCAGACACTCTCTATGTGATGAGTGCATTGAATATTTTAGAATTCTAGGAGCATCCTAAATCAAACGCCTGCAGAATGCAAGTCTCGATTTTGTAATGGTCCTGTGAGACATTTCAGGAGAATGGATCCTCAATTAGGTCTTACTGGCATTCCCGGAATGTACATCAAAATTTTCCAGCAACCCAGGAGCATGCAAGGGTAGAAATGCTTCCCAACCTTTAAAACACTATAAAACAAAGAACTTATTTATGCGACAAAAGCTGTCACTACAGTTTTTCATTCAACTAAGAACAAACTCATGTAAAATAGTTAGCTAGTGGGACGCAGCAGCATAGCACAGGGAGATCAGCTCAGGGCTTTGTAACGACCTAGAGGGGAGGGATAGGGAGGGCGGGAGCGAGGCTCAAGAAGGAAGGGATATGGGGATATACGTATGCATAAGGTTGATTCATTTTGTTGTACAACAGAAATTAACACAGTATTGTGAAGCAATTATACTCCAATAAAGATCTATATATATATATTAAAAAAAGCTTTGATAATTATAATAACCACCTGCACCCATTCTGTGACTTTTTGTTCCAGATACTGAGGACACAAAATTAAATAAGCCATGGAATCTGGCCTCAGAAATCCTTTACAGTTAATGCAAGCCTCATCTAGTTCATTAACTTTCTTTTTAAAATAAACTTATAGTCTCAGGGCAGGGGAAGGTGGAAGGAAAGGGGAGCTGGTATGTAGACAGATCATTGTACCATTCTTTTCATCTGTGAAAGTCTGACCTCTGAGATTGGAAGTTCATTGGGAAAGGGTCTGTCTTATCTTTGTTCCGACACCTGCTGGGGTGGCCAAGCCACACAGTAGGAAATGGCATATTGATAATTAAGGGCATAGTCAGGTGGGAGTTGAAAAATCACTTCACTTCCCTGAGCCTCTAAGAAACAGGATTATAAACAGAACACAACCCAGGAGATTTTTCTGAGTATTAAATGAGATGCCATGTGGACAGCACGTGGCAGGCACATTGTGACTCTTCCCTAAAGGCTAGCAATTATTGTTATTATTTTATTATTTATCTTGTGTTCTTGCATAATAAATAACCTGAACAGGAATGGGAGTGTCTAGAATCTCCGTGGGTTTGAGCAGTAGGAATAGTTCCAGTGGGCGGTCATGGGGCTGAGCCTTTCAGAGAGAGTACGTCTTACATCTCACATGAGCCTGGAAATGCCTCGAGTCTCTAAGTCCTGCCTTCCCCAGCGCTCTTGTCTGAGATCTATGTCCACCATCATCTCCCAAGGCCAAACCCTACCAATAGCATTTTTCTAAAGGGCAAAGAGCTGGGAACGACAGCAGCTTCACACAATTCACTGGTTTCAAGGATGCTCTTTCTGTGAGAACCAACCTCTACATATTTCTTTTATAAACCAACAAAAAGAAAAATATTATCCCAATGCTCTTTTTAATTCCTTTTAAGTTTTAAAATCCTGTTACATGCCTTAGATAATTATAACCAAGATTTCAGAAGCCACGGATGACATCAAAATTGCAAATAATTGGCTATTTGGCTCAAGAACTTTCAGTCCTCAATTTAAAAAAAAAATATGGAATGCTTCATGAATTTGCATGCCATCCTTTCGCAGCAGCCATGCTAGTCTTCTTGGTATATTTACAATTTTAGTATACATGCTGCCGAAGTGAACACTTCAATTTTTTTAATGAACATAAACTAGAGTGAATACATATCACATTATGGCCTCTTTGTACAATTTGCTCTCATAAGATTATCCTGGTTATATTGTCAAATTTTTATTCCGTTCCATAGCAAATTTCACCCTTTAGTGTACCAACTCAAAGGAGGCACTCACCTGTATGAATCATATTCTTCCAAAGTGGGTAAATGGCGGTGGATGTAATTTTCAGTGTCATTAAGGTAACGAATGAAATTTGACAGCTTATCCTGAATAGGAATATTTTTGCTTATATTTTTGATATCAGAACCAATGGAATCCAATGTCATTTTGACATCTGAAAACAAAGATGCCTCAGTTATGCATTTTCAAACCTAGAGGAGATGAGAAACTTTGTCTCGGAACTCAAGTGAAAAGCTTGAACTCCTTTTAGTTTTTCCCATGTTATTTATGTATGTGTTTAAAATATGAAAAGGTTCTACAACAAGCATGAATGTAGCTAAGCCCATCAAAAAGCAATTACTTAACAAAAGAGCAAGCTATGAGAGCTAACTTAAATGAAATGGTGCTGAAATCAAGCCAGAGTTTTCTTCTACTTATTTCACTAAAAAAAGAAAAAAATGGATTGGGTGATTAAAATGTACTGTGTGCCAGTACCATGGACCAGGCACTTTTATAAATGTTAACCCATTTCTTATTCCCATTTCACTAACAGTGATGCTGAGGCTCATAGGGGTTAAATCACTTGCCCATATGTCTCTTTTTCAGAAAGTACTAGAAATGGGATGAAAACTCGGGTTTATCTGACTGTAAAGCTTCAGTTAAGTGATTTTGCAAAAATAATTCAATAATATAACAATTCCTCCATCTACGAAATGGTACTCAGGAACACAGTAATTCTCCACGACCAATTTTTTGAACAAGTGACCCCAGGTGACACTTTTGTTAAAATTTTATTTAACTCATACAAATTGAGACTTGTTAAAGCACACCTGTGTCTCTTACATGCAAAAAGCAATAGTATTCCAGTAGTCAAATAGTTTCTGTTAATATCTACCCTAATCTGCCAGAAAGGAGGTAAGTTCCAGTTTTCTGGACAGTGTCTGACCATCATGGCAGGTTCTGGGATCAAAGCCACCAGGGGTGGGAGCTGTCACGTGGTCCAACACTCACACCTGATCTGAAGGTGGCCTTATCCACTGTGATTCTTGACAGGGACATACCAAAAACATGCTAATCAGTTCAAGGTCCACTGATCCTGAAAGGCAGATAAATGTCTCTGCAGCAGCAGAAACAAGATTGGCAGGGCTCACAATTCGATCCCAGGGCTCCCAGCGAACTTAGGGGAGGTGGTAGCCTCGTCCAAAAGGAAATTACATAACAATGGTGGGAATTTTTTTTCAAAGCCTGTGGTTCACATGGAGAGCTCATAGGAGGAGAGCTCACAGTGGCTCGATGTCTCCTCCAAATGGCTCATGTGCCACAAGACCCCAGGACCCTCCACAAGGTAACTCTGCAGGTCTCTTTTTTAACCTTGGGAATTCTGGGGGTTTGAGAGATGTGGTATGTAGACGTCCTCTCTCCTACACAGTTTCCTCAACTCAGAATCGAGCCCCTTCTGGTTCTCTGGCTGTGTTGCCCTCCTACACTCCGCAGCCTTGGTGGGTCTGTAAGGGGCTGGTGCCTTCTTCAGGCCTCCGTTTGGATGTCGCTTCCACCAGGAAGCCTTCTGCTACCCTCTCCCCACCTTGGATCCCTTGCACACACCTCACCAGGTTCCCAGAGGGTGATAAAGGGCATCTGTATCCATGCCCAGCTGAAGGGTAGGCAGGGGTCATGCCTTCTTTATCTACCATCCCCAGAGCCCAGCAGTGCCTGGCACACAGCAGGCGCTCAAAATATGTGTGCAGGGTAGGACCTAATGCCCAAAACATTGGAGCTAAGGGTTATTGGTTTTGGAAAGACATAAAAACCAGCGCTTGGTCTTCAGTCTGATGGAGTGGCACTTTCTCAGATTCGGGAAAACTCTGGCTTGTGTTTATGTGATGACAGTGTGTACACCCGGCCTCGCTCACGCGAACTGCAAGCCTCACTTGGCCAGACTTACAAGGGAGGGCTGCACGTATTGGCAGAAGAGGTCCAGAAAGGGGAAACAAAAAAGTAAACACAGAGATTAGTAAGCAGGTGGCTATCAGATGTACAGTGTGGGTTAGCCCTCAGATGCTAGCATAAGAAAGCGTGAACTCTGTTTTGAATATCTTAATATTTTAAATCAGAAGGGAACCCACAAAACATCCAAAGCACTATGTAGTAAGATAAAATCCTTTTTACCCAAAGTCTTAATGGGTTGAAAGAACAATATTAGGGGAAAAAAAAAATCAAATACCTCTAACACAACATTTTAAAACCACTTAGTCAACTGATAAAAAGAAGCTCTGAGATGATTTTAAAAAAAGAGACAGAGAGAAGATAATCTTACATAGCTTCAGAGATGTCTTCCCTTAGCAAACAACCCAGGTTTCTTCCTGTTCCTGCATAAAGAACTGTTTATACTGCATTCTTTCTCTGTACATTCACCCCAGATACCATAACCTGAATTCAACATGATTCGGTCATTTGAGACCAGTGGAACTCTCTCAACTGACAGACCTCAGTTCTGTCTCTCCAAAATTGCAAGCAAGCTTAAGACCCTAAAGTAGCATTACATCAGCCTCCGAGGCATATGAACATTTTCCTAAAGAGACAAAGTAAGTCCCTAGACAAAGTATTCTTTTTAAAAAATCAATTTTAAGTTCGTTTAGAAAATAAAATTAATTCACAGAGAAAACAATCAAAATATGACCTTCCAAATCATAAACTATGGCTGTTGTCAGCTCTGATAGCTCCTGATGGAGGCTGTCACCACAGTGTGGCTCTCGGCCCCGAAGTTTCCAGCCACAGGAGGATGGTAGTCAGCATCTAATAGATTATTTTTTTAAATCGACATCAGTTGGTGAAGGTAGCACAACTGAAATATTCATCTAGTTTTTAAGGTTTTAGTGAGAGAATATTTTTTAAGAGGGAAAAAGAACAATTCTTAACAATACATTTCTTTGTACTAACCAGCCAATTCTTAACAAGAAGAGATACACAATTACTTCCATTTGGGAATCTCACCTGATACGATGTTCACGGTTTCATTTTGCACTATCCCAGGTATAGCATTAAAAGATTTATAGCCCTAAAAAATAATTCAAAATCAATGGATATACAGTGTAAGTAGAAGAGCAGTTCACTAGTATTCATGGTAAGCTTAGAATGGAGCAGAGAAGCAATATTAAATGTAACCTTCATCTTAAGGCCGAAAGGATCATGATACAGTCATTAACAGTCTAGAAAAAAACTCCCTTTTAGTGAGAAGGAGTTGCTTTAAATTGTATCTGTTGAAGATCACATTAAGAGTTTTTAATTTTTAACTTTTAACTCATGTTAAAAGCTTCCATGTATTTATACAAGTGTTTCTCAACTGGGGGCAATTTTGTCCCCCAGGAGATGTCGGGAGACGTTTTGGTTATCACAGTTGTGTGGGTGCTCTTGGCACTGTGTGGGCACAAGCCGGGGTGCTACTAAATATCCAGCAGTGCACAGGCCCCAGCACAAGGAATTATCCAGCCCAAATTGTGCTGAGGTTAAGAAACCCTGATCTGCACAATGTACCGTGTGTGGCTATAAAGTGAATTTCTTAAAATAGAATCTTACTTTCCAGCCCAATTATGCAATAAAATTGGAGATCTAGTCTCATAGAAAATAGTAATATCCTAAAACACAACTTAGAAAGAATACAAATTGTAGTGAGGCTAAAACGAAAACCCAAACAGCCATGCCAAGCTATATCACTTTGGAGCTAAATCCATGACAGGAAAATGTCATTATTTCCAAGCAACTCAACTAATCAGCACAGCCTTTCCTCTGGAAGGGGCTTAATTTGTGTTTCTCACTGTCTGCTGGCATATTTAGACATCTGCTAAGGAACACTGAAGTGATTACAACCTCTTATGAACCAAATGTCTATCTCCCCAAAATGCATATGTTGAAATCCTAATCCCCAGTGTGATGTTATTAGGAGGTGGGGCCTTTGGAAGGTTGTTAAGTCATGAGCATGGAGCCCCCATGAACGGGATTAGTGCCCTCTTAAAAGGGACCCCAGAGAGCTCTCTTCACCCTGTGAGGATACAAAGAGAAAATGGCTGTCTGCAACCTGGAAAGTGTCCTCATCAAAACCCAACCCTGCTGGCAAACTGATCTTGGACTTTGAGCCACCAGAAGTGTGAGAGATACATTTCTGTTGTTTATATACCACCTACTCTATGATATTCTTTTATAGCAGTCCAATCTAAGTTACAAAGTTTATAAGATTTATGGTGCCAACAAGTTTCCACTTTAGCCTAGCAACATCAATGCCATAAAAAGAACATTCATGATTTCTGTTTCCTCAAAGGCAACTAAACCACCCAGCACACTGGTGCTTGTGTTGGTTTGGTACAACTGACCCCTCTACGTTTATCTGTGTTTGGACTTGGGGAGGTCACCCATCTTAAGAGGTTTAATGGCTGGAAGAGGACTTACAGATCTCCTGGTTCAATTCCCTCATTTGACAAATGAGGTGACATCAGACTGCAAAGACCAGGAGTTTTCAATGACTTGTTTAAGGGGACACTTCCTTTGTTAGTATATGTAGGTGAGTGTTTAATAGATATCTGATGACTTTTTTATACCCATGCTAAAAGACAGATTCAAGAATAAAGCTATTCTCCTCCTTTTAGGCTACTGGGGAAATCACAGTATTCTAGACCAATGTGACCCCTGCTTGTTTTAGGATTTACAGTCTTGTGGCACAATCAAGACATGAAAGCAATAATCACAGTTGTAAGGAACTTAACAAAGAATATTTGCAATGCTGTAAGAATGTATTAAAAAAGGTTTTGATCTGGTCAAGATGCCCAGGGAAGGCCTCGTTAAGAAAGTGATATATAAAGCTTAAAGTAACTAGTCCCTAGTAGCCCAAGAAGCTGGGCAAAGGAGAGGGAGAAAGAAGAGAGTGCCAGGCACAGCACACAGCCTGTACACATGAGCAGAAGTGGGAAGAAACAAAATCAACATGGCTGACTCACCGGCAGAGTGGGAGAGCATCTTGTGTCAGAATCAGCATGGGGTCCAACACTATACCCATCCAATTCTGAGCCCCAGGAAGATGAGATCATGTTTTTCTTTTTATCTCTTATGGTCCTAGCAAGGTGCTTTGCATACAATAGATGCATAATAAAAAATTCTTGAATGGGAATGAACAAAATTACCTGGAGGATAACATCTATCACCCTTCTTGGCAACTCCTGTCCAGAATTTCACTGCTTTTTTGCTGTTACCTATTTCCTTATGTACTATTCTATTCTTTAAAATAATTTACTGTATTTTTTTTTCCAAAAAACATACCTTTTGGACTAGGCTGGACAAATTTGTTTGAAGAATATCATTAAGGTTACCAATTTGTTCATCCAAAGATGGGAGCTGAAATTTTATAAAACAAGATATAAAGCAAGGTGATTACCCCCACCCAAATTATTTGTCATAAAAAAGGGAATCATCTTAAATCCAAGTCCTGAAGTCTCTATATTATAGGGTGTGATCTAAGTTTCCTTTGAACAATAGTGTATTGCTGGAGGAAGACACATTAGGTCAGAATGAACTCTACAAGCACTAATTTTAGATGTTTGAAGGTCTCTTATTGCAGTCAGCTAAAAATAAGGGCAAGAAATGTAACACAGATTGAATATGTGTGACCTCATGATTTCAGGTACTGAATATTGTTGAATAGAGTTGTAAACAACCTTTTAAAAAACATGTTTAAAAGTAATAGTGGTTATATTGGTAAGTAGTCTGGAATAAATTTTTCATTTATAGTGTTATACATGGATTTAACGTGTTCTATCTCTTACCAATTCTGGGACAAATATCATGGGCCTCCTGACACAACGTATCAAGAACACAACATCACTTTTGTGAAATCCCTGATAAATAGGCATAACTCAAATCGAATCATGAGGGAACATCAGACAAACCTAAATCGAAAGTCATTCTATAAAATAAATGGCCTACAGTCTTAAAAAATGTCAATATCACCAAAGAAAAAAGATTGAGAAACTGTTCCAGATTAAAGGAACTAAAGACACATGACAACTAAAGGCAATGTGTACTCTAGACTGGACCTTAAACTGGAGAAAGGAAAAAAAAATTTTTTTTAAAGAGCATTTTTTAGAAAAATTGGCAAAATTTGAATATAAACTGTGGATTAGACGGTGGTATTTGGTCAATGTCATATGTCCTAATTTTGGTAATCATAATGGTTATGTAAAGTTAGGAAATGCACTGAAATATTTAAGGGTAAAAGGGCATAATGTCTGCAACTTACCTCCAAATGATTGAGAAAAGGACAAAATGCATAGTACTGTATGCATATATACGATAGTACGAATAGACGATAGATACATAGATAAATGTATAAAATAATACCATTAAGCAAATGGAGCAAAGTGTTGACAACTGGTGAATCTGGGTAAAAGATGTAAACAGGGCTTCCTTGTACACCAATCTTGCAGATTTTCTGCATGTTTTAAAAGCCCATCAAACTTAAAAGTTACCTCAGACACAAGAGGGAGGAGATATGGGGATATATGTTTATGTATAGCTGATTCACTTTGTTATACAGCAGAAAGTAACATACCATGCAAAGCAATTATACTCCAATAAAGATGTTAAAAAAAAAAGTTACCCCCAAAAGAACTCGATTTCAAACAATTTAAATGCAAGTATAGGTCCTACACTCTGAAAAGCTGTTCAATGACAACAAAAGTGATTGTAGTAGATTCAACACAGATGTTGAATGTGAAGTGTTTGAATAAAATTGATTCATGAAATGTGAAAGTCAGAAAAATCTAGCTATATTAAAATATTGTTTTATATAAAGTGTGATGTGTACATATCACTATATTGATACATTAAAAATTATAAGTAGACATGATTATTTTATCTACATCCCAGAACTTTATATATTCAAGTTGCTCCAAATTCTTTTTTTTCTAATCTTCTCTTTGGGAATGTGAGAAATTACCTTATATCTAGGCACCTGTGGTTAATATACTAGGCCTATCATTTAAAAATATATTTTAATTTTTAAAGGTCTACAAAAATGCCTTCTGCTTCCTTTTTCCTTTTTAAACCTGAATTCATCACAGATACAGAGTACAAACTAGTGGTTCCCGGTGGCGAGCGGGGAGGGGCAATATCAGGGTCGGGGATTAAGAGGAACAGCTATTATGGATAGAATGAGCTACAAGGATACATTGTACAACACAGGGAATATAGCCAATATCTTATAAAATGCACATTGAAACTGTCAAAATAAAATAAAAATTAGAAAAAGAAGAATCGGAACAAAAAAAAAAGCTAAATTCATTCTGATATATTTCATCAAATCGATGGCAGAGAACTCTCAAGGAGTATTTCCCATTATTCCTTCTCTCCTCCTGCAGCCGCTCCAACATGACGGCTAAATAACTAGGAAGGCTGACAGAGACCCCCCACTGGGCACCTGATGGGTGAGCCCATGCTTAGCCCTCCCCAGCTGTCCCAATGACACTGCCCTGAAGCCAGGTTACCTCCTCACCTGATCAAAATCGATGCTGCCATCCAGAAGGCTTAGAGAGTTCATAATGTTGCTGCAAGTGGTCATTACCGGATGCACAGAGCACATGGGGTCAGTGAGTGCTTGCTCCAGGTTCCTTTTAACGTTACTCAGGCTGTTGCTAAGATTTGCAGATAACTGTCTCATGTCCGTTAAGATACTGTTCACTTCGACCAGGGTTTCTCTGGTCTCTTGGATTTCTGTAGGAACACAGCCTGCTTCAGAACAGAGGCACCCACTGGGCTGGCAAGTGGAAAAATCCCTTCTCATCTACAAAAGTACCCTAAAGGAACTTGCGATAAACTTGTAAATGACACTGGAAGGCAACCAGAGGAGCCTGCTGTGAGGGCAGTCTGAAAGGGGAATACAGGGACATTGATGGCCTCCTCTGCCTCTGACAGCTACTTCAACCAACTCAGCTTTCCTACCTGGGGGCTCTTACAAATACGCAGGGGGTGAGTACCAACCTAGGAATGTGACTGGGACTCGTGGGCACAGCATTAACTGGCTAGCATTGGAGCAGAAGCCACAAGAAAAGGTGTCACCGTCCTAGCCTTGCCTAGCTTTGAAGAGGTCAGCCCAGACAGGCCAGCATATTCAATCCCAAGGAGTTTTAATTCACATAAAAACTGATCACACCCAGAGGGATTTTGGTGATGGATATTCAAAGAGCTGGAAGTAGACACAGCGATGGTTAAGATCACAGATTTGGATTCAGGCGAGTCTAGGTACAGATCCCAACTTCGCTACTTGCTGTGTAACCTGAAGTCGATTCCTGAGCATTCTTTGGCAATGTCTTCATCTGAAAAATGGTGAAACCACCACCATGTTCATCACAAAATGTGGGGATTAGAATGGTCAAATTGAAATTCCTCAATAGCAGTGAGTCCACCTGTTTTATTTTGGAAGTCCCGCAGCCTAGGACACATCCTTATACTAGGTGATCCCTAAAAATTGTTTGCTACCTTGATTTCTCTGGGGTATAGAAATCCATATTCATGACTTGGGAGGTAGCAAAATACAACTCTTTTCTACAGCGACTTAAAATCACAGCACTAAAAGATGTGAAACTTAAATTAGAGGGCACTGATTTTCTTCAAAGCAAATAAGTCTTCTGGGCTCACAGAACAGATGTCAGGGCATCAGGCCACAATTGCATGTTGCTAGGAAAGTGTAAATGCCCTTAAAAACTGGTTTTCCCAATTTTCCCTGGCAACCACATAAAACTTGGTTCTAAAATCACACACACACACACACACACACACTTTAATGCTTTCCTGTCGTGGTCTCTTGCCGAAAGTATTACGAGGGCTCACCCCAGTTCTTCTACTACCTTCCAGGACAGGACCAAAATTCAAGAGAAAAGATTGTTTGAAGCAGACTCCAAGATTTTCTATTCAGATAAGGTGATAGAATTGGGGATGAAGGGTTATACAGTCCAATCCTGAAAGCCTCCCCAGGTCTCAGAGTAAATCATCAAAACTAGGTTGGGGTGCCATCTTGGATGACATAGGTAATGCCATCTCCTAAGAGCAAACCTGCTAAGGCACAGCCTAGAATCACAGATTCCCCTAGTAACCAGGAGATGACCCAACCAGCCTCCTAATTTACAGATGAGTAAACTGAGGTCCTGAGAGGTGAAAGAGTTTGCCAAAGGTGCTATAGCAAGGCTATACTATCTGAACAGTATTTGAGATAATAATAATTATAATAATAATAACAAAGATTTTATCAAAGAGTCATTCTGGACCTCAGTTTCTCATCTTTTCCACCTACCTCCCAGGATTATCAGCAAAGCATGGAGCTAGTACCCAGCTCATATTAGAGGCTCAATAAATATCTTCCACAGGGAAACAAGAATCAAAGAACACAGCTGCAACTAGAAACACACAACAGAATGCAAAAGACCATTGCAAAATATAACTCACATCACACACCTCACATTTTAATGTTCTGTGGTTTACCTCTCATTGCCTTTTCCACTTTGACTTCAAGATGGGTTATTTTAAGGCAAGAAACAAACAAACAAACAACAGCAACAACAAAGAATGATGGATGATAAAACGAGTTGATGGCTCAGAAAACATGTGTCCATTTAGGCACTGTGTACAGACATTCTAGGTTATGGGTGCTACGCTATCATGTCCCAAGAAGGACTCAGAAGTAATAATTTTGTTTTTATTTTCCAAAGGCTTCAAAGCATTTTATAAAATGTCTACTGGGTTATAACTCTGGGGGTCATTCCAAGCCTACCAAGATCACATATATTATGTATCTGGAGTCAGTGGAAAGATATGTTAGATTCTCAATTTTAGCTAATTAACATTTTATTAGTTCATAGAACATTTACTTTATAGGTCTTAGCTTGCAGCTCAAATATGATTTGCACAAATTCATTTGCATATTTCTGCTTTCTCCAAAGGCCACCAGACACATAAGGTTGCAAAGGATTTTTAGCAAAAAACTTGCCAAAGCAGTTTATTGAGTACATTTTAAGAAGCTCTGGCAACATCAGAGGCTAAAGTTTAACTTATTCAGGCTGACTTAAAAAAAAATATATATATATATATATATATATATATATATAAAACACTTCAATAATACAGGAAGCACTGAAAAGAAAAAAAAATCTGTTTTAATCGACTTTAATCCAGCTAGAATTGTAATGCAAACATTAAAAACTGGGCAAACCATGAGGCAAAAAGTAACGGTACATGCCAACCACGTTGCACCATTTTGCACAGCATTTGTCTTCACATAATTTGGGAGCTGGAAGGGATCTTGGCCAACCACTACACCAATGCACTGACTTGAGAGGGATCTGGGGTGCAGAGATGCCTGGCATCATCCTGTGGTCACATCAGCTCTTGAACTCCAGATTCCCAACTGTTCTTTCAAAGTTACACTGTGCTGTGTTGCTGTGGATGGCCCAGAAGCACCCTACACCTTAACACTCCCAAATGTACCCAAATACCATCTGGAATGGTCCAGGCAGCACAGGCCTTATAATCAGACCAGGGTCTGGATCCCAACTCCGCCACTTCCCAGCTACCTCATCTGGGACAAGTTACATGAACTCTGAGCCTCACTATCTTGAGTTGGTAAAATGGAGGTAACCATACTCACCCCACAGAGCTGTTGTGAGCACCGACTGACATGATGCAGGAAAAGTACCTGCTATATAGCATTGCCACAGGGCAGGACCTCAACACTCTATAGCTTTCTAAATTTTACTTCATGGCTGATCAATTCTACAAACACTTGCTTTGTTGGACTTGGCTGGATGGCATCTCAGAAGCCATGTCACCCCTCCCCTATGGTGCAGCAGAGTTTGGGTAACATGGGTCCCACCCTCAGCTTAAGGAGTGGGCCTTGACTGCCCCCAGGCAACCCATTTCCCCTATGTAGCACTGGTTCAGAGCTGGCCATGGGACCTCAGATGACCCAACTGGAGGGAAATCTGGTTGAGGAGGAGGACCAGTGTGGCTGGTGTCAGCCCTCTCTCAACTGCAAGGGGAGTTTGCATTAGAATGATGCAGACACTGTAGAGAACAGCTAGATGGAAAGAATCTCACCACTAGATCAAGCCTCACCTGAAGCTAGTTTCAGTTGCATGAGACAACAGTCCACTTAGTTGAAAACCAGATAGAGATTTGTCTGTATGAATCAGGTAAATGACACATGATTACTCAAAAGGTGTTTATAAGAGAGTAAGAGAGATGACAGGAGAGATTTGATTGTAAAAGGTCAGAGGGTCAGCCCAAATGATGATTAATCCATCAGTGAGGTGTAAACACTTGAAGTTATAATGAGGGGACCCCAGAGGATCATTAGCAAGAGGGATGCCGAGGGCAGTGGAGAGGGAAGGTTTTGCGTGGCTATTAGACATGAGTGATGAAGTCTCAAGGTGAAGCAATGAGGAGCCACCAAGGTGTCCACCTCTCCTTATAGTTTTGTTCCCGCCAATTAAGTGATATTTCCTGCTAAGACACAGGGCTGGGTGAAGGGGGTTGAGGGGGAGAGAAGGCAGGCAGCTATGGAAGGTAACTTCTCTGGGGAAAAAGTCTGGGCTTCATTTTCATTCCTGTGGCAGAAATGCTCAAACAGCAAATGACAGAGTAATCACTGAAGACTGTTCATTCAACTCTAGGACAACATGGAGCTCCTTGTTTCTGATATAATCAGTTACCTGGACAAACCTGAACTATTTGAGGTGAAATCAGCGGTTCTTAAACTGGGGTCTGTGCACATACTCAAAGGGATTTGTGAACTTGGAAGAAAAAAAAACCAAACCAAACCAAACCCACATCTTCATCTCCACTAGCCTCCAGGTACACTTTAGCCTTTGATTCTCTTATGAAAGTAGACAGTGAATCTCTGTCAGTGCCTCTGTCACTGAAGAAATCAGAAATATTTTCATTTAATATTCAGTGTTTGCTGATATCTGGCAGTATTGTGTCTGCTCATCACTACTTTGAAATTACGGTAGTTATCGACCCTCCACTATATACTATTAGTTAACGGGCTTAATAAACAAGCACAAGGTGCTCCATTGCAAATTCACTTTTTTAGTATTTTGATATTTCAACCTGACACCCTACTTATGTAGGGTGTCATTTTATGACTAATGCCATTTAATTTTCAATAAAGGACAATAACACACGGTTTGGGGGCCATCTGTCAGCCATGATGACAAAGAGTTCATTTTGTGTCGTAAATGGGGTTATTGGAAGAAAGAAATGTAACACTCAGTTGTAAGAAAATGTACTAATTAACAGGAATAAGAGGTTACACTCCTTGGACACTGAGCTCTTTAACTAAAACAATGCCCCCTTGTTAGTCCATTGTGTTACCATTTTTGTGTATTTTTTCTTTCACTCATTATTTTTTGTTTCCATAGTGGGCCGTCTTTCAGTTTTTAAACATTACAGTATTTCCCTGATTCACTGGCTCCTTTTGCTTTCTTTTTTACATTTTAACTTTAGTGAAATGAGCATGCAATCAATTTTGCACTTAATGTGGTACTTTCCTCTTTTCCCCAAAAAAGACATTAATTAATCCAAAGGTCTATACAATATATGCTGCCTTAAAATCAAGGAGTATTGGGCTTCCCTGGTGATGCAGTGGTTGGGAGTCTGCCTGCCGATGCGGGGGACACGGGTTCGTGCCCCGGTCCGGGAAGATCCTACATGCGCGGCTGGGCCCGTGAGCCATGGCCACTGAGCCTGCGCGTCCGGAGCCTGTGCTCTGCAACAGGAGAGGCCACAGCAGTGAGAGGCCCGCGTACTGCAAAAAAAAAAAAAAAAAAAAAAAAAAAAAAAAAAAAAATCAAGGAGTATTATATTCTGCTGAGTCACAAAAATCAGAAATCAGAAGCTTTTAGTTCTCCTTCTCCGTGTGTTGAAGGCTGCATAGGAAATTGATGGTTTAGGAAAATAGCTGCCACTGCAGATTGTGCACTGTATTAGTTATCTATTGCTGCAGGAGATACTATTCCAAAAGTCAGCAGCTTAAAACTACAAAGGTTTATTATCTCACACAGTATGTGAAGGTCAGAAATCTGGGATTGGCTTAGCTGAGTGGTTGAGCTCAGGATCTCTCCTGAGGTTGCAGTCAAGCTGGCAGCAGGGCCTGTGTTCATCTGAGGACTGACTGGGGCTGGACAATCAGCTTCCTCGGTCAATAACACGGGTGGCAGGAGGCCTCATTTCCTCACCATGAGGGAAAGGAAGGAAGGAAGGACCCCTCCCCAACCCATCTCCTTCTGTCAGAAATACGGCTAATGGATAGAAACAAAATTAACCACTGGCTGAAGATTTATTTCAGTTGAGTTTAAGTGTATTTGTTGTGAACTTCGGACAACTGTTGTACACTAACAATATCCCAGTAAGGACAAAAGCAAGAAAACTTATGTTTTTGTTTGTTTTCTTTTTTTCTTCCATCTATTTTCCTTTATTCAGGTACCACTGATCCTCTGCTGTGATTGACTATGATTCAACCATAGGGGTAAGACTCATTCTAAAGACAAGCCTTGCTGTTTTAAACTTCAGTCTTTGTCAAAGCTAAATACACATTCTAGGAACACAATTTTCTAATATGTACGTTAGATGAAGAAGGTTCTGTGGCCTTTCAGGCAGAGGAAGCCTGTGCAGTACAGGGTCTGGGGAAGAATGACACCTTTGGGGACTTACAACAGAATGAACACTGAGATTCACGGCTAGAATGGAAAGTGGGTGCTGGTGGAAGAGACTGGAAAGATAGGCAGGGGCCAGGTGTGGAAGGAAGGAAGGAAAGAAAGGGAGGGAGGGAGGGAGGAGGGAGGGAAGGGAAAAAGGAAGGGGGGAAGGGAGGTGGGAAGGATGGAAGAGAGAAAGGGAGGGAGGGAGGAAGGACGGATGGACTGTGGCTCTGCCCTAGCTGACCCTCAGGGAAAACGAGAAAAGGCCGAGGGAGCCTCGGAAGCTGTGCCTTCCGGGTGGAGGCTGTCTTGGTCCTGCTGCCACGGTGCTTACCTTCTGCCATGGCCTTGATGTCATCCAGCACAGGGACCACTTTAGGTTTGAGCTGTTCGAAAATTCCGCCTCCCAGCAACAACTTAATATCTACATTCCAAGAAGCATAAGGGACAGTGAGGGTGGGGTCTCTCTCTTTATTCTCCTCTTACCTCTCAGCCTCTTCCCGATGCTGATTTCGTTGCCTGGTTTAGTCTCTCCCGACGCGAAATCCCACTTTTCACTCCACACCCTGTATGGCTGTGGACTCTCATGTGGAGATTTCTTGGCACACTTCCAAGCCCTTACACCAGCTGCACCCCCGTGAAAACGTAACCACCGCAGACTCGGTGTTTCTTTGTACTAGGAATAGGTTCACCTTATCACCCTGATTCACGGCTGCAGGTGTCCCTAACCTCTCCAGCTGGACCAGGGTTTCTGAACCCGGGCTCTATCGACGTTGGGGGCCAGATCCGTCTTTCTTGTGGGACCTGACCTGTGTGTTGCAGGGTTTTTAGCCACATCCCTGGCCTCTGCCAATGGATGGGACCCAACCGGGACACTGAACATGCTTCCAGATGTTGCCAGATGTCATCTTGAGGGCAAAACAGCCCCTGGTTGCTAACCACTGAGTATGTGGGGACCAGCACCACCCACCCCTCTAATTCCTGAAGCCACTGGCTTCTCCGGGGGGCCCATATCTGTCTTTAACAGCAGATCAGACAGAGACCCAATTCTTCTCTCGCGTGGGGAGTGAAGAACAGGTGCCTGTGACTGCAGGAAAGCAGAAGCATTTTTATAATATATGCTAGGCTTTAATGGCTGAGTAACAAACTACATGTTGTCAATAATGCTAGGGAATTACTGTTCTGTTTTCCCCCTTTGTTCACACAGAAATTGCAGAAACAGCATACTACATTTCTTAGTCCATGTTTTATGGGAGATGGCCATAGCATCTTCTAGCCAAAACAAACACATTTGAGGCAACATTAAATTCTACTCACTGTCCAGATCTGAGAATGCCCTTGCCTTTGTGGTGGTATACTGGTCCAGTACATAGTCAATTTGCTTAAAAAAAAAAAAAGATTAAATGAAACCTCTTCTTCTGGAGGTTTCCCAAGACACAATAAAAAGAGATTTAACATATGAAAATTATCCTGAATTAGAGTGTTTTTTAAAAGAAAGCAGGTTCTTAGAGATATTTCTATTTTTTGGATGCTCAGAATTCTTATTGGCTTAAGAAATATAATTTCTTATTTCTCATGATTCTGTGGATTGGCTATGCCAATCTCCTGGTTGGCGCTGGCTTGACTGGGGACAAATGGATCCCTCTCTCTATGTGGTCTCCCCTCCCAAGCGGCCAGCCTGGATGTTTTCACATAGCGGTCCCTCTAGCAAGAGGACAAGAGTAGACACTGCAAGGCCTTTGGAAGCCTAAGGTCAAAACTAGCACAAGGTCACGTCTACTTCATCCGTTTGGTCAAAGCAGGTCACAGACACATCCAAGATTTGAGGGGATGGAAAACAGATCCACCTCTTGAAAGGAGGAGCTGAAGAGAATTTGAGGCCGTGAGAAATCTACCACCCTAGAATCATTTTACTTAGCAGCTATTACTGACCTCTGCTGGGGCCACTCACCCTTCTGCCTACTGTGTCTTTGTGGGTCTGCTTCCCCACACCCTCTGCAACCCTGGATGTTACCACTTTTAAATAAAATAACTATTATCCATCTTCTTAGTGAAAATGTGCATTATTATTTAATTGTTCATTTCTCCAATTACTAGAGTAAGGTTAACTTGCAAATGAAACAACGGACAAAGGATTAATCTCCAAAATATACAAACAGCTCATGGAGCTCAATATCAAAAAAACAAACAGCCCTATTAAAAAATGGGCAGAAGACCTAAGTAGACATTTCACCAAAGAAGACATACAGATGGCCAAGAGACACATGAAAAGATGCTCAACACCACTGATCATTAGGGAAATGCAAATCAGAACCACAATGAGGTATCACCTCACACCGGTCACAATGGCCATCATCAAAAAGTCTATAAACAATAAATGCTGGAGAGGGTGTGGAGAAAAGGGAACCCTCTTGCACTGTTGGTGGGAATGTAAATTGATACAGTCACTATGGAGAACAGTATGGAGGTTCCTTAAAAAACTAAAAATAGAACTACCATATGACCTGGCAATCCCACTACTGGGCATATACCCTGAGAAAACCATAATTCAAAAAGAGACATGCACCACAATGTTCATTGCAGCTCTATTTACAATCGCCAGGACATGGAAGCAACCTAAGTGTCCACTGACAGATGAATGGATAAAGAAGATGTGGCACATATATACAATGGAATATTACTCAGCCATAAAAAGAAATGAAATTGAGTTATTTGTAGTGAGGTGGACGGACCTAGAGTCTGTCATACAGAGTGAAGTAAGTAAGAAAGAGAAAAACAAATATCGTATGCTAACACATATATATGGAATCTAAAAAAAAAAAATGGTACTGATGAACCTAGTGGCAGAGCAGGAATAAAGACGTAGACATAGCGAATGGACTTGAGGACACGGTGGGGAGGGGGAAGCTGGGGCGAAGTGAAAGTAGTATCGACATATATGCACTACCGAATGTAAAATAGTTACCTAGTGGGAAGCAGCTGCATAGCACAGGGAGATCAGCTTGGTGCTTTGCAACGACGTAGAGGGGTGGAATAGGGAGGGTGGGAGGGAGGCTCAAGAGGGAGGGGATATGGGGATATATGTATGCATATGGCTGATTCACTTTGTTATACAACAGAAACTAACACAGCATTGTGAAGCAATTATACTCCAATAAAGGTGTATTAAAAAATTTTTATGATGTTTGGGACCAGTTATATTTCCTCTGTAAATCAATTATTGACATTCTCTGCCCAATTTTTTATAGATTTGTTAGAGCTCTTTCATATATTTTGAACTACATAAGTTTCCCCCAAAGCCATAACACTTTAGTCTCTTTCCAAGATTATGAAAGCAATCTCAAAGTTCACCAGCTATGATTGCTGTGTGTTTAACTTTGCCAACTTTTTACGAAACAGATTTTACTTTGGCATCTTTAGAATGATAGGTAAAAAATACTATGAATTTTTACTCACAAACTGGGGAAATGAAGCATTTCCCCCTCTGCACAGGCTATAAAGCTGAATAAAGTTAGCTTCTATAATCTCAATATTAAAAATTCCTGCACTCCTTGCATTTTTAGTTCCAACCACATATTAAAAAACTAGTACCGTATTTAATGTGTTGGCATTTTTTTAGAATATATTAAACCTGTAAGAACACATCCCTGTGTAAGGAAGCCCATGGATTCTGGCAGGCTCTTATTAGTGAATCTAAGAGGATAGCATCCTTCTCTCTGCATGTTGGTACCCATTAGCTCAGCATCATATGTTTGATGGTTTCTGCTGAGAGGTTTTTATTTATTTATTTATTTATTTATTTATTTATTGGCTGCGTTGGGTCCTCATTGCTGCACGCGGGCTTTCAGCGAGCAGGGGCTACTCTTCATTGAGGTGCGCGGGCTTCTCATTGCAGAGGCTTCTCTTGTTGCAGAGCATAGGTTCTAGGCCTGTTGGCGCATGGGCTTAGTTGCTCCGCGGCATGTGGGGTCTTCCTGGACCAGGGTTCGAACCTGTGTCCCCTGCATTGGCAGGCAGATTCTTAACCACTGCGCCACCAGGGAAGTCCTCTGCTGAGAGGTTTTTTAAAAAGATGCTCTGAATAGGCAAAGCATCAGTGTGCTTCTGGGATACAGAAAAAAGGTACTCTCAGGTCACCCTGTCCCCAGAGACAAGTTCCGTGCATGTGTGTGTGTCTCTCCTTCCCAAGGAATTTTACACATCTATACAGATATTAGCAAATAAGTGTTTATAAAACAGAAAGGTTTCATTACCAGAGTAACTTCAAACAAACGATGGGGAGTTAATGATATTGTGAAAAAGAAAGGACAGTGGCACCAAAGATTTTTCTTTTTAAAAAAAGTCGGGGGCTTCCCTGGTGGCGCAGTGATTGAGAATCTGCCTGCTAATGCAGGGAACACGGGTTCGAGCCCTGGTCTGGGAAAATCCCACATGCCGTGGAGCAGCTAGGCCCGTAAGCCACAATTACTGAGCCTGCGCGTCTGGAGCGTGTGCTCCGCAACAAGAGAGGCCGCGATAATGAGAGGCCTGCGCCCCGCGATGAAGAGTGGCCCCCACTTGCCACAACTAGAGAAAGCCCTCGCACAGAAACGAAGACCCAACACAGAAAAAATAAATTAATTAATAAAAAAAAAGTCATGGGGCTTCCCTGGTGGCGCAGTAGTTAAGAATCCTCCTGCCAATGCAGGGGACACGGGTTCGAGCCCTGGTCTGGGAAGATCCCACATGCCGCGGAGCAACTAAGCCTGTGCGCCACAGCTACTGAGCCTGCGCTCTAGAGCCCATGCTCCACAACAATTGAAGCCACTGCAATGAGAAGCCCGCGCACCGCAACGAAAAGTAGCCCCCGCTCGCCACAACTACAGAAAGCCCCTGGGCAGCAAGGAAGACCAACACAGCCAAAAATAAATAAATAAAATTGAAAACATCATGAGACCTTTAAAATGGTTAAGCACTTTTATAATAAGTAATATAATTATATGTTATACCTTAATAAAAGAAATAAAGTAAAATGAAATAAAATAAAAGCACCAATTCTGAAATTACGCTTTGTACTCTTTTGAAAATCACTTGCTAGGCCTTTATTCCTTTATCTTTAAAATTAAAAGACAACACCTGTCTACAATGATTATAGGGTTTCCAGAAGGTCCGAATAAGATTCCAAATATATACAGGAACTCCCAAAGGCCTCAAACACAAGCATCATGGGATATAGACTGTGGTCCTTACCCCTGGAGTTGCATTCAGGAGGGTTCTCAAGTCGTTGAAATTACTTTCTGACAATTTGCGAGTCTTTTCGATATGAGTCCTTATGTGTTGGCTCGCCACAAAACCACAGATGATACCAATGCTGCAAGAAAAGGAAAGGAGAGCATTTACTGTAGGAGCCATGGCCGTGTGGCCAGGTGCAGAGCAGCCCACAGCTGGGAGGAGGCGGAAGGTCTTCCTGTGCAGAGAACCCCTGCTCCCTAAGCCCAGCTCCTCCACTGCTACAGGCTTCCTGCCTCCATCCCATAATCCACCCACCACCAAATGTGGGCCACAGAACAAGACTCAGTCCTCTCAGGGAAGACACATATCCATTCAAGACACGTTGCTCTGTTAAATATGAGTCTTATAAATGGAACAATGTTCAGGAAATAGAAGTAACAAAGGTTATAAGACAGGGTGTGGAATACAGTCCCACATCTGTACAGATGCGAATGTAGGTATACACTCTCCGTGCAGGACGTACACATACACACACACACACTACATGCATACCTCTGCTCCCCTCAAGAAGACTGTCAGGAAAAATACTAAAATGATAAGAATGGTTTGGGCTTTCTAATGTTTTTGGTTAATCTAATTGTCTTTGTTAGCTACTGCATTGTCCAGGTTGAAAGGAAACGTGAATTACTTTAGCATTAAAATACTATATAAGCTGCAAGCCATAGAGTGTACGCCGTCTCCTTCCACTTTATGTGAAGTACAAAATCAAACAAAATGATGGTGCTAAAAGTCAGTGCTTATATTTGGGGGAGGGGTGGGTAATGGTGTAGTTAGTGTGTTCACTTCATAGAAATTCGCACATATGTGCTTATGATAGGAACACTTTCTCCATATAAAATGCACTTCAATAAAGAGTTTCAAAAACACAACATGGGGGCCTCCCTGGTGGCGCAGTGGTTGAGAGTCCGCCTGCCGATGCAGGGGATACGGGTTCGTGCCCCGGTCTGGGAGGATCCCATATGCCGCGGAGCGGCTGGGCCCGTGAGCCATGGCCGCTGGGCCTGCGCGTCCGGAGCCTGTGCTCCGCAACGGGGGAGGCCACAACAGTGAGAGGCCCGCATACCGCAAAAAAAAAAAAAAAAAAAAACACAACATGAGGGCTTCCCTTCCCTTCCCTGGTGGCTCAGTGGTTAAGAATCCACCTGCCAATGCAGGGGACACAGGTTCGAGCCCTGGTCCGGGAAGATCCCACATGCCACGGAGCAACTAAGCCTGTGCGCCACAACTACTGAGCCTGCGCTCTAGACCCCGTGAGCCACAACTACTGAGTCCACACGCCTAGAGCCCGTGCTCCGCAACAAGTGAAGTCACCGCAATGAGAAGCCCACACACCTGCAACGAAGAGTAGCCCCCACTCGCCACAACTAGAGAAAGCCTGTGTGCAGCAACGAAGACCCAAAGCAGCCAAAAATAAATAAATAAAAACACCACATGAGAGGCATCTTACATGAAAAGCTCTACATGAAAATAAAAACCATATTTTTCGAGCCATCTGAAATGTCTACATTTAATCATTTTAAGAGCTCTTAATGTCTACTAATTACTAACAATCCCCTGACAAATTAATTTGACCAACTGGTTTGTTTTTGTGTCAAGGACTTTAAACATTAAAATGTTACATTTAAGATTGCTAATCACCAAGGCCCTGTTGAATTTAGCCACTAGATGGCAGCAAGAAATTATATAAACTCATAACATACCCTAACATACCCTTTTGTTAACAGAAGTTAACAAAATTTTTAGTTTGTAATAAATTGTTAGTTTGTAACCATCCAATGGAAGGTGTAACTATGTTTCTAGAAGAAAGTTTTGCAAATAACACGCCAACTTTGGGGGGAAAATTCTGATGCAGAACATGAATACTTCTGCTTCTTCACCAAAAGCAACATCTTAAGCATGATGCATTCATATATTTACAGGTATGATGGCCAACTGTCCATTTTTGCACCAGAAGTCCCACATTCCCAGGAAACCTCTCAGTCTTGGGTAAATGGGGAGTCATTTGCCCCATTTCTGTCATGAGTCATTCCAAGGAGCATTGCTGGTCTGGTTACCAAAGGGGAAGGGGGAGGGGGATAAATTAGAAGGCTGGGATTTACATATACACACTACTATACATAAAATAGATAACCAACAAGGGGCTACTGTATAGCATAGGGAACTATATTCAATATTTCGTAATAACCTATAAGGGAAAAGAATCTGAAAAATAATATATATATATATATCACTGTGCCATACACCTGAAACTAACATGATAATGTAAATCAACTATACTTCAATAAAAAAATAAAATTTTTTTAAAGATAGAGAAATAAATAAGAAATAAAGAAATAAACCTATTTTCCCATAGCAATATTACATAGGTGCATTGCCTTTCCAAACTAATCCCCCAAAGTCTGTAACACAATGTTTAACAACATTTCTTATGGTTAACAAGGTACAGTGGGGACTTCCCTGGTGGCGCAGAGATTAAGAATCCGCCTGCCAATGCAGGGGACACAGGTTCAAGCCCTGGAAGATCCCACATGCCACAGAGCAACTAAGCCCGTGTGCCACAACTACTGAGACTGTGCTCTAGAGCCCTTGAACCACAACTACTGAGCCCACGTGAGACAATTACTGAAGCCCGCGCACCTAGAGCCCTTGCTCCGCAACAAGAGAAGCCACTGCAGTGAGAAGCCCGCGGACCGCAAGGAAGAGTAGCCCCTGCTCACCACAACTAGAGAAAGCCCGTGCGCAGCGAGGACCCAACACAGCCAAAAATGAATAATAAATAAATTAAAAAAAAAAAAACAAGGTGCAGCGGAATATGCAATAAAGGAGGAACATGAGACTTGGGTTCTGGTCCCACAACTGCCACTAATTCATACTGTGTGAGCTTGAGAATGTCCCTTCCCTCTGTGACCTTCAGTTGGCATCAAAAACTAGAAATTAGATTAGATCGGTGCTTCGCAGACTGCAAAGGAGAGGGGTACTGGATGTCCACAAGGTGTCTTCGATTTTTTTTTAAGTTTGGGTTCATGTTGATGATAATCTTTAAAAGATCTAATTAACAATATCCTCTGACATTTGAGAGGACCACCTTAGAATCCATTTGTGTCGGTCTTAAGTCTGCATTGGTATTTATGAGGCTGGCATTACACCAGAGCAATAATAGCTATTAAATGATTCACTCATGCAAAATAAGGCCAAACGACCCAAAATAATGACTTTGGAGTAGTGTCAACAGAAGGGGAAAAAAAAGCTGAGTCATAGTAATGTACCTGGAGCTTTATTTACCATGCCAATTTTCAACCATTCTACACCATGACAAGTCAGGATCATCACCTGAATATACCTGCCCACTAGAGGATTTCACACTGGGGGCCCTTGCTCTCTCCCCATCATGTCCAAATTATTTGTCATTCATCATGCTCCAGACCCATTTTTGTCATATAAGTCAAAGTGAACTTGGGAAACAAACAGCAAGTCCAAGTGCACATGGCTTTCCCTGAACCCCCTGGATAGGAGAAGGACGTCTTGCCTTGAACTCCCAGAGGTCTCGCCCTGAAGTTCTGATGGGTTTTTCTCACTTTATACTCTATTTTGCCTTTATTTCCACCTATGTTTAACTTCCCTAAAAAGAGGTGGAAACTGCTTCTTTGTCAACCTTGGGTAATGCAGGGTCTCGTGTCCATGGTGGGTGTTCAGGGAAGGCGGATTTAAGGACTGGGCTTTGTTTCATCTGATCCATTTAGAAGATTAGCCATATGTTCAGAATGTCCAAGTCAGAAACTATCTTTGTTCCTTTACTGAATAAATGCTGTTACTCCAAAAATCATCAATCAGTAAACACAGCATTGAAATACAATGCTGAATTTCAATACACCGTATTTAAAAGGACACATTTCTGTTACTCAGTTATAGATCTAATTAAAATGAAAGCATTAATCATTTTTAAAAACTGTACTAAACAGAATTCTGGGATACAATTTAGCAACTTTCAAAGCTGATTTTCACACTCATAACTCATTGTAAATTTTATATTTAAATTAAAGACAGCAAATTCAAATGCCTACACAGGCAGGCAGAAAGCATGTAGGGCAAAGTGCCTGGTATGGACCTGTGGGAGCTGGAGATAAAGATGGGGGTGGGGAAGATGCTCTGTGGCTCCAGTCAGTGCTACCATGATGGAAGAAGACCAGATCTTCCAATTATTCACAAAAATCTGGGAATCTGGATTCATATGTAAAATCTCCCATTTCAGTTTTTTTCCCATTTTTAAATATTAGCAACAAATCAAAGAAAAAAAATTTAAATACTACACAAACCAATTGATGGTCTCCATTTGTAACCCCAAATTTAAAACCCTTAGTTAAACACAAATAGAGAATTTTAAAGTTATTCTTTTTGTTGTTGTTGATTTAGACATTCCTTATTATTCAATGTTCCTTTAAGCATGCACACAAAAAAAATCACATGAAATTAATGTTTCGTTTTTTTAAACACCAGTCAACTATTAGGATATGACGATGAGGGAAATTCACCTCACACAAAAAGAGAATAAAATTTCAATCAAATGATAGTCAAATGACTATCAATTCTCTGGCATTGACACAAAAGCCTTTAAGCTATCGAAAATTTTATGTAGTACAACAAAATCTCTTGAAAGTTTTAGCAGAAGATAGGAATTTATTTTTATGACATATTAGCACTATAACTTCTGTATTTTATATGGACAGACCAATTTTCTCTACTTAAAAGTAAATACTTAAAGGTTTTAGAGTATAGCTAAACATTTAGAATTTGTAGCAGTTTTTTCTACCAATTTCTACTGACAATGAAATTAGCCAATAAGAGCCAAATAAATGCTCTGTGTGTAACTGATCTCTTACTTTTTAAAGATAATTTTTCAATTTCGATTTCAATTTTATATAACTAATTCTCACATTAAGCAAGTCGCATGCTAGTTCAATTTCTTTTCTGGAAGCTTGTGGCTTCCACGCCAGGAATTGACATCACATTGTAACAACAACAACAACAAAAATGAACTTTAAAAATAGCCGTCTTCTTGAAAAGGACTGGGATTCAGTTTCACCACAGTGATTGGCAAAAGCTGACTTACCGTACTGGGAAACTTAGAAATAACCTCTATTCTGGAGAAATAAAGGCACAGCTGTTCCTTTTTGTTGTTGCTTATAACCTTTTTGAAATTCTGAAAAATGCAGTGATGACAAATGCAAAGGAAAGGAGAGAAAAGTTGGCTTTTTCTGGAGTAAGACACATCTGCTTAAACAGCCCACAGTGAGACGTGGAAATGTAATCTTCTGCTGATGGTCAAACAGACTTATGTAAACATATGTCAACGTCTATGGAATTCAAACACTCTGCAGCTGCCTTTGGAAAAGCTCAAAAGGAAAAAGAATATGACCACATATATTCCACATATACTAGGGGATCTTTCTCATTAACACCTATGCCTTTCTCAATTAAAAAGAAAAGATTTCAAAAATTTTAATAATATGGGATGGATGAAAAATCAAGACTAATTTTAAAAACCAACTTCTTTTTTAATTGTAACAGTATTCAGTCACAAAAAGGAACTGAGCCTGATAAAAGGCAAGTAGACTGCTCTGGGCTTCTGAAAGAATTTTTTTTAAATCATATACAAAGATTATTTATCACTAGTATCCAATCTCTGCTGAGGTCGATGGAAGCAGAGGCTAATACCTCATTTTCTTTCTCTTTCCGCTTTCTAATTTTGTGGACATTCTTTCCCCTGTTATTTTATTCTAATCTTCTGATTTTGTGGACATAAGTTTCTTCTCCTTTTTATCTAATCATAATATGGAAATTTCTGTTTTCTCCTGGTCTTTAATCTTCTTGGCTAGTTTTGATTACGTGCAAACAATTACTCAACTCATGCTGATGAGGATACTTGCAAACCAGTAGGTGTTCTAAAATGATGACATCAAAATAGCTATTTAAATTAAAAAAAAAATTCAAAGCAAAGAAGTTTAAACTTTTAGTCTGAATTCAAAGTAAACAAAACAATCTCAACTACTACTCTTATTTAGACCTATTTATAATCCTTATATAAATTCAGTGTATTATGTAAAATAAATTAGTTTAAATTTGTCATTTAGCCTCAAGTAGTTGATCAACTTTGGTTTAATTGTACTGAAATTTAAAATTGTTATATTAATTAATAAGTTTTACTCGGGTGGGGAAAATATCTTAGCTGATTGTGTAGGAGGATAGAATCACAGGTATTTTTTTTTAAAGAATTTTCTAAACTAAAATATATTCAGGAGAAAAAAACTTACCTAAATGTGTTTGATGGGTCTGAGTTCTCAAGAATAAAAGATATATTTAGCATTCATTTTATATAAAATGAAAGCCAAGTTTACTTCTGACATTGTAGCTTTAATGTTTATATATCTTTGTATTTAAAACCTCATATAAATAATTCAATCTGTTCAGGGTGAACTATAAAGTGTATATTGCATAATTATATGTAATGCAAATAAAAGCGCAATTTAAAAATAGAAACCCAATACAGGACATATGTTCCATTAAAAAAACTGAAAGCCCATTATTACATACGTGAACATTTATTTGGGTAAATGAGTACATGCAATAAAGAATTTTCCTGAAGTTACATCATATGTATTTATATCAAGTGAAAATTCTTAACTTGTTAAATAAATAATCATGCTAACAAGAAGCCCTAAGGGTAAGTATTTTCAAAAGGCTCTTTGTCACCTGAGCCTCATCTTTGATGTCTAGGGTATACAAAAAGGAAGACACACCGGCTGTCCAAGTCTTTGGATGAATGAAGGATGTAAGTTTCAGGCTTAAAGGAAATGCACAAGGGTCTGATTGGTCTTTGGGCTATAACCAACATTCTTCTGGTAGCTGGGGGGATGTAACTACTCCCACAGCTGTAGGGTCTGTACATTCCTGAAAATCCTTCAAACACAAAGCAGAGAGACAGGGGAAATCTGTAATTACCACTGCCCCGATCCTAAGCTGCCTTTCAGAATTCTATGTGAAGAAGCAGTTAGATTCAAATTATGGACAGAGAGAACAGGGACACAGAGGGAAACAGGAGAGAGAAAGACAGAGAAACCCACACCCACGTCTTGCAGATGAAACACACCCACAAAAACTACCTAGTGGTTAAACAAGGGTGCATGAAATTAGCTAACACATTCACTTGGATCCTGTTTATAAGTATATTGTTAAGGTCTATTTTTTTTTCTTTTTTAACATCTTTATTGGAGTATAATTGCTTTACAATGGTGTGTTAGTTTCTGCTATATAACAAAGTGAATCAGCTATACATATACATATATCCCCATATCCCCTCCCTCTTGCGTCTCCCTCCCACCCTCCTTATCCCACCCCTCTAGGTGGTCACAAAGCACCGAGCTGATCTCCCTGTGCTATGCGGCTGCTTCCCACTAGCTATCTACTTTACCTTTGGTAGTGTATATATGTCCATGCCACTCTCTCACTTCGTCCCAGCTTACCCTTCCCCCTCCCCGTGTCCTGAAGTCCATTCTCTACGTCTGCGTTAAGGTCTATTATTTCACTATTTTCAGCAGAAGGATATCTGTTCAAAAAAACTGACTGCTTTGGAATCAGTGGAAGTGCACTGGCTTTTGCTTTTTGTGGGGATTTTTTGGTTTTCCAAATTTAATTTTTAGTGTACTTAATTCAGTAAGCAATACCTGAGTGTGGTAGATAATTAAAAAGAAACAAGAAGTCTGGTTGCAGTAAGAAGCAAGTTTGTTTCCCTCCCCTTCACAGCCACCAATTTCCTTCCCAGAGGCAACTCGCCTGGCCAGGGTCTCGGCAATCTTTTCACATGGTCTCTATGCAAACATAACCAAGTGTTCACATCCCCCTCCTTTTTTGTTTTTAATCACTGGTGTTGTGTTCTACACGTGGTCTACAAACTGCTTTTCTCACTGCATCTCACCTGGGGACTGTTTCGTATCAGCAACTCTAGAACTGGCCAGTGCTCTCCAATGGGTATATGGCAATATACCAGTATTCCAATGAATGGTCCCCCAAAACGTACATTTCACCATGCTTCTACTGATGGCCACACTTCAAGAACTTTTCTTCCTGGGTTAGCAGACCAAACTTCAAAACTAAATTGTTCTGCTTAATCTTGTTTAATTTCTGTTTAATTCTGTTTTCTGCTTAAATTCCCCAATATCAGTTATTCAGCAAAATTTGGAAGATCTTACTCATGGCTACTGAGCAAATGCGGTGCTCAGAGACACATCAAGGAGGATGCGACTGGCACTCTTCGTTGTCTCTGGGTCTCCTTGAAGCCTAGCATTACGCATGTCATAGGCACTTTATTTCTGGATATGACACACTGATTGAATGGATGAGGGAATGTGGAAAGATGACCAAGCATCACAACCAGGGGGCCAGTATTGTGAAGCACAATCCTCAGCTGAGGAATCTGATTTCACAACTAAACTTCTACGTCTTAAAAGCAGTGTACATCTAATCTGTCAGTCCACTGGAAAACTTATGGCAGCAGCAGGGGCTGCAGAAGAAACATCCTAAATCATGAAGTGTGCTCCAGACTTCAAGAGAGGGTTCCATATTATTTCCAAAAGGAAGTACACATTTAGAACCAGAAATATGCAAATTCTATAACTGGGTAATATATCACTAAAGCATAGGTTTCTGCCTCCAGATTACCCTGCAGAAACACTGAAGGAAATGTTTAATGAAAATGGTACACTATAGGAGCTGGATTTTTAGATTTATTTATGTATTATTTATAATAATTATTATTTATTTTTAACTCAATAATAGAGACTTCTTTTTTTTTTCCAGCCATGTCGCAAGGCACGTGGGATCTCGGTTCCCCGACCAGGGATCGAACCCGCCCCCTCTGAAGTGGAAGCGTGAAGACTTAACCACTGGGCCACTGGGGAAGTACTAACAGAGTTTTGATGCTATGTTTTAATAGTCACAATTTTGAAGATAATTCTCTAAAGAATCTGTGAATGCAACAACAAAGGGTAATTACCACCTTCAATGGAGAGAAAGGAATAATGAACTGATTTCTTTCTCACAATAAAAGTCTTCATTTAACAAACTTGAAAAAAAAAAAAGACAGGTTCCAGCTTAATTGCAAACTCAAGAAAACTGGGTATATAGATAATGTTTTGGAGACTGGTTCAAGACGGCAGAGTAGAAGGACGTGCGCTCACTCTCTCTTGCAAGAGCACTGGAATCATAACTGACTGCTGAACGATCAGACAGGAAGACACTGGAACTCACCAAAAGATACCCCACATCCAAAGACAAAGGAGAAGCCACACTAAGATGGTAGGAGGGGCACAATCACAATAAAATCAAATCCCAAAACCGCTGGGTGGGTGACTCACAAACTGGAGAACAATTATACCACAGAAGTCCACCCACTGGAGTGAAGGTTCTGAGCCCCATGTCAGGCTTCCCAACATGTGGGTTTGGCAACAGGTGGAGGAATTACCAGAGAATCAGACTTTGAAGGCTAGCGGGATTTGATTGCAGGGTTTTGACAGGTCTGGGGGACAAGAGACCCCACTCTTGGAGGGCACACACAAAGTAGTGTGCATGTGGGGACCCAGAGGGAAGGAGCAGTGACCCCATAGGAGACTGAACCAGACCTACCTGCTAGTGTTGGAGGGTCTCCTGCAGAGGCGGGGTTGGCCGTGGCTCACTACGGGGACAAGGACACTGGTAGCAGAAGTTCTGGGAAGTACTCCTTGGTGTGAGCCCTCCCAGAGTCCGCCATTAGCCTCATCAAAGAGCCTGTAGGCGGCAGTGCTGGGTCACCTCAGGCCAAACAACCGACAAGGAAGGAACTCATCCCCATCCACCTGGAAGTCCTAGCCATGGCCATCAGAGAAGAAAAAGAAACAAAAGGAATCCAAATTGGAAAAGAAGAAGTAAAACTGCACTGTTTGCAGATGACGTGATACTATACATAGAGAATCCTACAGACGCCACCAGAAAACTACTAGAGCTAATCAATGAATTTGGTAAAGTAGCAGGATACAAAATTAATGCACAGAAATCTCTTGCATTCCTATACACTAACAACAAAAGATCAGAAAGAGAAATTAAGGAGACAATCCCATTCACCATTGCAACAAAAAGAATAAAATACATAGGAATAAACCTACCTAAGGAGGTAAAAGACCTGTACTCAGAAAACTATAAGACACTGATGAAAGAAATCAAAGATGACACAAACAGATGGAGAGATATACCATGTTCTTGGATTGGAAGAATCAATATTGTGAAAATGACTATTCTACCCAAAGAAATCTACAGATTCAATGCAATCCCTATCAAATTATCAATGTTTTTTTTTACAGAACTAGAAAAAAAAATCTTAAAATTTGTATGGAAACACAAAAGACCAGAATAGCCAAAGCAATCTTGAGGGAAAAAAAGGGAGCTGGAGAAATCAGACTCCCTGACTTCAGACTATACTACAGAGCTACAGTAATCAAGACAATATGGTACTAGCACAAAAATAGAAACATAAATCAATGGAACAGGATTGAAAGCCCAGAGATAAACCCACGCACCTATGGTCAACTAATCTATGACAAAGCAGGCAAGGATATACAATGAAGTAAAGACAGTCTCTTCAATAAGTGGTGCTGGGAAAACTGGACAGCTACATGTAAAAGAATGAAATTAGAATACTCCCTAACACCATACACAAAAATAAACTCAAATGTATTAAAGACCTAAATGTAAGACCAGACACTATAAAACTCTCAGAGGAAAACATAGGAAGAACACACTTTGACATAAATCACAGCAGGATCTTTTTTGACCCACCTCCTAGATTAATGGAAATAAAAACAAAAATAAACAAATGGGACCTAAATAAACTTAAAAGCTTTTGCACAACAAAGGAAACTATAAACAAGATGAAAAGACAGCCCTCAGAATGGGAGAAAATATTTGCAAATGAATAAATGGACAAAGGATTAATCTCTAAAATATATAAACACCACATGGAGCTCAATATTAAAAGAAAAAACAACCCAATCAAAAAATGGGCAGAAGACCTAAATAGACATTTCTCCAAAGAAGACACACAGATGGCCAAGAGGTATGTGAAAAGCTGCTTAACCTCACTAATTATTAGAGAAATGTAAATCAAAACTACAATGAGGTATCACCTCACACCAGTTAGAATGGGCATCATCAGAAAATCTACAAACAACAAATGCTGGAGAGGGTGTGGAGAAAAGGGAACCCTTTTGCACTGTTGGTGGGAATGTAAACTGATACAGCCACTATGGAGAATAGTTGCAGCTTCTTTAAAAAACTAAAAACAAAATTACCATATGACCCAGCAATCCCACTATTGGGCACATACCCAGAGAAAATCAGAATTCAAAAAGAGTCACATACCACAATGTTCATTGCAGCACTATTTACAATAGGCAGGTCATGGAAGCAACCTAAATGCCCATCAACAGACAAATGGATAAAGAAGATGTGGTACATATATACAGTGAAATACTACTCAGCCGTAAAAAGGAATGAAATTGGGTCATTTGTAGAGACATAGATGGACCGAGAGACTGTCATACAGAGTGAAGTAAGTCAGAAAGAGAAAAACAAATATCGTATATTAACGCATATATGTGGAATCTAGAAAAAATGGTACAGATGAACCAGTTTGCAAGGCAGAAATAGAGACACAGATGTAGAGAACAAACGTATGGACATCAAGGGGGGAAAGCGGGGGTGGGGTGGTGGTGGTAGTGGGATGAATTGGGAGATTGGGATTGACATGTATACACTAATATGTGTAAAACAGATAACTAATAAGAACCTGCTGTTTAAAAATAAACAAAGATTTTTTTAAAGTTCCTAATAAAAATGAGAAAAATAAAAAACAAACAAAAAAAGAAAACTGGGCATATAATTAGAAAGTTAACTCCATCCAACAATATTCTCAAATTCCCCAATTTAGGGACTCCACCCATCAGTATGGCACAGGGAACTATACTCAGTATTTTGTAATAATCTATAAGGGAAAAGAGTCTGAAAACAAATACATACATTTATATATATATATATATATATATATATATATATATATAAATATATATATAAATAACTGAATCACTGTGCTGTACACCTGAAACTAACATAATATTGTAAATCAACGATACTTCAACTTAAAAAAAATTTCTTGCAAAAGATCCCTTTGGACGTACAAATCAACTAGAAATACTTGCTCTGCCTTCCTGCAGGCTGCCTGTTTCGAGAGAGCTATTTAAGAGGAAGGAGGCGCTGTCCTGGGAGGTGAATGCTTTCTTCATTCCCAGATTTATCAAGATGGCTTCAAAATGAAAAAAAAAACATGGGGTTGGCTTATCACATAAACTACAGCAGCCTGGTTACAGCACTAATTTCTGCTTATAGTGATGTGCTCGGCAAGCATTTTTGTTCTCTCTTTTCTGTTTTCTGCTTTTTGTATTTTGTTGTTGTTTCCAACTCATGCTCAACAGTTAAAACACAAGACATTTCTCATCAACCTAAAACACAATCAGCTGTTGTCCAAGATGCTACTTGCCTTATAAATATACAAATCACCAAGAGGGAGAGTGTAAAGTAGTTCTTGAGGGCGGCCCCATTTTTCTTCTGTCGCTGGTGCATTTCTCCACCACACTTGTTACAGCAACGACACAAACTAAAGACAAACCCCACCAGAGGCATCAGAATAATAAACAGCAATCCCAGGACAGCACAGATAATAATCCCGATCTCATAGTAGATAATCTGCAAGTCAAACAAAAGAAACAGCACATACCGTAACATAAAATTACACGTAGAACATTCCACAGTGTACACATTTCATGCTTTTAAGCTATTTGTCATCATGAGTTAAATCTTGAGCGGTGTGTGTGTGTGTGTGTGTGTGTCCATTTTGAAGATCCTTCTTGAAACAAAGAAAGCAGAGATCTGAGTTATCAGAATATGGGATCAAGCAGTTACTACCTTCTTTCAACTTCCAGGAAAATATCCAAATTCAGGGTCAAGTTGCAAATGGTGTCATTTCAACCCCAAAGGTATTTTGTTTGTTTTTAAACGGCATGACAAATTTTGGCAGAAGTCCTTGCATAATGAATAATCTATACCAAGGATGTTTTTCACCAGAAAGATAGAACTAGTAATAGTTATTAAGGATTCAAAGTAGTTTGGATTGGATCGATTAATGACAAATTCATGTTTAGTTATGAAAGAATCTGGAATATATCTAAATTTAGAAAAAAAGGCTCAGACTTTCCAAATCAGACATGTTACTCACAGGCCACTCAGTTTCCCCACCCATGTACTGGGAATAAAATACGTACCTTATAAGGTCCTTGTGAACATTGCAGATAATGTATGATTAGTGATAAGGTGCCATGGAAAGTACCTGGCGTGGAACAGACACTTGTTAAGTGCCCCTTTCAGGCTGCTGAGCCCAGCCTCACCAGCTAAGTCTCAGATAGCTCCTAGGTTCCTAGGAGCTAGCACAATAGCTAGACACAATCAAGTGACCTAAACCTATTTTCATAATAACTGATGGCTTTATTCCAGGCTAAATAAAAATTAATGCAACAGGATGATAAAACTCATTCTCATTCCAATTCATGTATGCAGTTACTCACACTTCCATAAAGCAAGACACTTTAAAAGAATGGCAGAAAATTACAGGTTGGCAGTTTGCAACCTGTAATGGTTTGTAATGGACCAGCTAGATAACAATACATTCTGAAGCCAAGCTGAGCAAAGGAAAACGAAACCCAAGCCTTGTTCCTAGAAGCAAATGTGATGTCTTAGGAGAGAGCAGTGAACTTGGAGTCAGAGGACCTGCTTTAAATCCCAGCAGGGGCAGCTTTTAATTCTCTAAACTAGGAAATGTTACATTAGCATTAATGTCATCAGCATATTGTGAGGGACAGATAATTAAATGAGTTAATGTGTAAACAACTAGCAAAGTGCCCAGCACACAGCAAATGTTCAATCAGTATTAGCTAACTCGTGGGCAAACGCTTATGAGTATTAAGCTAGGTGCAAACGGCACTTGAATATTATCTACTTCCATAAGGTTAAAATGCTAAAAAGAAAAAAAGTGATTGCAATTTTGATGCAGCCTTCTTAAGCTAAGCTGGACACCAGGGCCATGAAAAGTCGTTATTTGCTGGTGTGTAACCCACCCTTGAAGACTCACATCGTTGGCCAACTGAGAAACCAGCTCCAGACACTCCAAATTCTTACTTATTTTGTTATCTTTCTCAGCAAATATTCTAAATTGTTACTATTTTTAGAAATTGTTTCTGGGAATTTCCTGGTGGTCCAGTGGATAGGACTCCACGCTTCCACTGCAGGGGGCATGGGTTTGATCCCTGGTCGGGAAACTAAGATCCTGCAAGCTGCATGGCACAGCCAAAAAAAAAGTAACACTGAACCCCAAACCCAGGAGAGAAGGTGTACTGAAATGTTTTTAATGAACTATCTTTAGCTCCAAATACAAATTTTATATTTTGTATATAAGCTTTCCAATGTCACTACTAAATATTAGGTTAAACAGTATCAGGAACAAGATTATGTCATTTCCAGAGTTCACGTCTACACTTAAAAGTCTGGCCAAGATCTGGCAAGACCTAAATTATTTCCTGATATACTCAGATCTCCGGAGTGCTTTGTGGATTGTGTTGAAGAGAAGCTCAAGATTTAAATTTGCAGATGGGCTGCTATTCTTTCGTGGACTACAAAAGCTGAAAGAGAAGATGGAAGATGATGGCAGATACAAAAAGGAAACAATTTAAAAATCATCACAGTGGAGATGACAGTGAACAGAAAGTTCTGGTAAAAGCGTCACACCACTCGCGGGCTTTAGACAGAGCAACACGAAACAGCAAGTGAGGACTTTACCTTCAGAATCAAGACTACATTTTCTGGCTGAGGAAGTCAAAGCCGTTGCAGAGTTTGTGCAAGCAGAGGCAGCATGCATCAAGAAAACAGAAAACATTACTGGAGTGATTAACCACAACTGAGACCATTAATATCCCACACAGAGGAAATCAAGGGAGAGGAGGATGACACAAGACAGGAACATAAAAGGAGCATTTATTAGACAGTGTTTTGGGTACAGTCAAGCTCTAGGGCTCACATTTGGATTTACATTGGATTTCTTGAAAGGTTCTTAATCAGTATGCTAATCAGTTATGGACAAGGGGAACTAGAGGGAAAGTTACAAATGCTTAACACACTAACCACAACCACATGGTCTCCATGAAACAGAGAATCAGTGGCTGCCTAGAACCGCAGAGCCCAAGGCACCAACTTCCAAGTGTCCTTTCTAAAATGACAATCTTATGGTATCATTCCCTTGTTTAACAGCATTCCATGGATTCCCACCATGTTTAATTCAAACTCCTCCACGTGGTCCTATGTTATTTAATTCTGGTTTCACGTCCCCATTCTTCTTGACCACTCTAGTCCCCAGAAAGCATCATGGTCTCTCTCCCTTTCCTCCCTCTTGCTTGAACCTTATTCCCACCACTCTTCCCCCAATGAAAGTCAAGTCTGAGCTTGGATGTTGCTTTCTCCAGGAAGTCTGTCTTGATAACAACGTCTGGGTTTGCTGTACATCCCTCCTTCATGATGCCATGGAGTCCTACACCTGCCCTTTCATGGTGCTTACCTCATTTGCTCAATTTATAAGACTATCCTTCTTTTTGGAAGAGGGAGGTGACATACATATGAAGAGGGACAAAGTCATTATTGTTGTTATAGTTGACTTAAAATGTCCTCATGTGGTTAAATAAAATTATGTGGTTCCATGGTGTTCCCCAGATGACGTTTTTCAAATTGTCTGGTCCAGGAAATCCAAGTTTGGAAGCCATTGCCTTAGCTGGCAGATTTTCACAGGTGCGGAAGAACAATGTTTGTGATGTTAAAAACCTTTAAAGGCGGCATCATCTGAAATGTTGGGATGGGCAGTTCAGATACACATGCCCCTGGGGACCCACAGGGCATCTTGAGTGACCCCAGCCTCCCTTCATAGGTCTGGGCCCCACGGGTTTGTTACCTCCCAACCTTGCCAATCATAAGCGCCTCACAGTGTGTGTGTGTTAAAAACACTGACTTCAGGCCCCTCCCCTGGAGAGGTGTCAGGAGATTTGGGTAAGACCAGGAATCTGTCTTTAAAACAAGCCCTGTGTCATGATTATGATTAAGTGCCTCTTCAGTCTTGGTGTATAGATACCTCAGCTCTCTCACCTTCCCAGGGGCTAATTCCAACACCGGTGTCTTCTGCGTCTATCACAGCTCCTCGACAGGATGGAGCTCTGTTGCCCCCTGTGGCGGGTGGCGGAATGATACACCCTCTACAGGCAGCCCTCCCTCCGCTGTGTCACCTCCCACTTCACAGCCTGGGTTCCCTGCAGCTCCCAAATAAGTGACTTGCCCTGGAGTCCTTGACTCAGGGTCTGCTTCGGGGACTCTGACCAAACACACCCAGCATTCATCTCCCTAAAGCCAATCAGAAAGCTCCCTTCCAAAGGAGCCCTGGCTTCTTTGGTGTCTTTGCTTAACCAAATCCCTCTTCCTTGGATAACTGGAAAACATGACCCAATTCCACACCTAGGGTAGGATTCCGTTCATTCCTGTGGGCCCAGTTCTGGCTCCTTTCACTACACCAGCTCCACCCAAATGGTTTTTATCCATTTGTTAAGACACCTGAGGTGGAGAGATCAGGAAGTAGGGGGTCCCCAAGCTTACAGGAACTCCAAGTCTAATATCAAGCCAACCATAAAGGACTCGTCCAACTAAGAGTCCTGCCATGGACGGTGGCAGCCAACTCTGGCTCATACTTGTCAGGCTGCTCAGAGTGACCTCAGAGTCTGAGGACCCGGTCCTCTAAGGCTTGGGCCCAGATGAGGGAGTTCAGCCTCTCACGCCCAACCCATTCCTTGCCAGAGCTAACTGGCATTCAGGCGGGGCTGCTAATGGCATGCAAATTTTCAATATAAATATAAAAGCAAAGGTCATTTTATTCTGCCCAGGGAAGCAGGCACACATGGGCAATCATGTTTGGAAGATATAAATGAAGCCAGTGGCACTGAAGAATGAAAATGCTTTCTGTGGTAGGAGGGAAGGTGTAGGCACTAGTGTGTATCTGGCTCACCCTCTTTTGTACACATAAATGGCCTTGAGATGAGAACTTCCTCTTTGGCTTCTGCATTCACTTTTCCCTTAAGTATCATTTTATTGCAAATTGAGAATATGCAGCCACTGTTCCCACCACTGGGCAAGAGTTCACTGCCTTCACACCCGCTGGAGACACTGTCATTCACGTTTGTTGTGCTGGCCATTAAACAAATAAAAGTCCACTGGTACCTTTATTGTTGTCTTGATAACCACCTTTGTACCAGGAAAGGATGGAACGAATCGTCTGACCCTGCAGGACTAATAGCTTGACAAACAGATTCAACTAATTTTTATTATCTTAACATTCAATGCAAAAACATTCGTCTGTTTATTTCGCTGGCAACCGACATTCATCATAGGCCAAAATCGAAATAACACATTCTTCTGTTTAGGTAAGTTAATCTCGTGGATGCAAACAGAGTGAATTAACAGCACCTCAACTCTAACCCTAACCCTAACCTTGGTATTAAGTAGAGACATGAAAGGTGCCTGGATACTTTCTGACAATACTGTCCACTCATCTGAGTGAGGCCTTCAAGGCCCTCCCCTGATCTGGCCACAGCTCACCTGTCCTTCCCCTTCCTCCTCACCCACCAGCTCCATCCCTGTGCTTCCTCCCCTCACACCTCATCCTCTGCTCACATGGTCCCCACAGCTTGGAATGCCAGCAAAGCCTCCTCCCCACCTGTTCCAGCCCTGTTTATCTTTTTAACAATAAGCCCCCAAATCACTTCCTTGTGGAAGAGCTCTGGTAAGAATTAATTCTTTTTCTTCTACAAGTATGCATGTGTATGTTAAAAGTATGCATGCCTGTTTCTAGGGATGTTCAAACCATTCCATGTAGTTAAGGGGTTCTCATCCCTTGTCTAAAAAAAGTAGCATAAGACTTCCTTTAAGGAAATTTTAGTTTTTCAATAACATACAGCTTGAAAGGTGAATGTTTCTTCAAATGCTACTTTTGAAATTTCTGCTCTAGTTCAAATGGGATTTATAAGGCATTTCAATACTCCATAAAGCTTCTTAGTCAAGAAAGGTTACTAAATTCACAGGTAAAACAACTGGTTGTTTAAAGATTTACTTTCAAATCAGCCAAAGTTTTGCTCATATTTATTCTTTGCTAACAAATTCATCAATCAAAATTACCTTCTCATAATCCGTTGATAGGTCAAACTTCTTCTGTAAAACTTTTCTTAAAATATCTGGGGGAAAAAAGCCACAAAACAATGGCACAATTACTTTTTCAGTAAAAATATAAAATGCATATTTAGAAAATAAAGGTCTATATGTGCTCACAAATTATTGAACCTCAATAAAGTACTCTTATACTTTTATTCCTCTTTCTTAACGCAGGTAAATAATTGACCTAATGAGGCTCTAACCAGAGGCAAAGAATGGAGAACAAATATTTTCGACCTATGATTATGCCAGTGGCAAAATTAGAGGGTTGCCATCTTTAAGAGTTTTCAATTTCTCACAAAACACCTTAATATTTACCAGCAAACTACATATACCTCATTAACAGTCACTAATAAAATGTTACATTGATATTGCTAATTCTTTTTTTGTCAATAAATCAAGTTTAATTAATTATTAATTACTAAATTTCCAACACCGCCACACCCATATGTTGATTCTGGCTGCTCAGCCATACAAACTACAAGAGCAGAGCGACAGAAACCATATGGTCTCCAAAGCCTCAAATCTTTATTATCTGGCCCTTCACAGAAAAAGTCTGTCCTCCTGATCTATATGAACATGTTGACAGGACACTGAATCACAAGGCTTAAAGTTTTAATGTGACCAGTGTGCATGATTTTTGCTGGTTAACATGTAAGTCAAGTTGGACTGACAGCACCACTAACCACAGGAAATAATGAATCTCTAAACTCTAAATGTGATTTTTCTTTTAAGTTGGAAAATGCATTAACATTTGCATGCAGATTAGGAACATCAGATTTCCTTAGGGAATTGACTCCATTTTTCCCTACTGTTTTTTGCCCCATAGCTCATGAAATTGCTTTCTTAATTATTTGGAACCACAAATGCAAGTCATTCTTTAATACTTCTACTTTTACATAATATTTTACAAATGAAAGGAATCTTACAATTAACCTAATCCAAGAGCTCTTAACATGAGATGTCCCTCTTCGTCTCCAAGCAGTGCAAGAAAAACCCAAAATGCTAAGCAAAACTGAACTTTTCTGTGCATGCTCATTTGGGGCTTTTTAAAATTCTCACATAGGTCAGGAGCCACGTCGTATCCTGATTCCCCCATCTGGTAATGATATAGCATAGCTGATGGCCAGATAGGGAGGGTGACGTCTAAAATCAGTGATTTGTGAGGCCAGACCCAGGCCCAGGTCTTCCTTCTCCTGGTGCGAGGTCCTTCCCACACTGCACATTGCCTTCTGCCCCAGGAATGAGCTTCTGGAATGCTAGGAATGTATCCCATATAAGCACTTCCAAAGTATACTACTGGGGTTCGCAAATGAAACCCCACGGTGAACCCTTTTTTAAAGCAAAGACATTCACATGTACAGGCCAGGAAACAAAGCAAGCCACTTCCCCACAGGGCCTTCTGGAAAACAACTTCCCACCTGCACAGAGCAGATAGATACATGGAGCAGACCTGTAAAGGATGTGCTGCAGGAACAGAGATTTTCAAACTGGTAGGGAACCCTGGGAACCCTAGAGTTTCTCCAAGGTACCTTGGGGGCAACCCAGGATCACAGGCGTTCTCCGACCTTGAACCAGTCTCTTTGCTTTAGCCTGCTGCACACACGTAACAGGCGTTGCTCTAGTGGAGCTCTGTGGAGGTGAGCCAATGCCAGAGAACATGGCTTGTGTACCCATGGCAACCGCTGGGAAACAGTGACATTCCTCTCTGTCAAACAGATGCCCCCATCAGTTTGCTTGAAGACCCAGCCCCTCCTGAGTCCTTCTGTGATGCTGGTGGTCCTGGGTGCCCCAGGCATGGTCTCAGCTACATCTAACGACAACACTCACTGGCAGTTGATCCCTGTCCTTTGGCTGCCAGCTGGCCCTGACCCTCTGGCAAAGCTGATCCTTGCTGTACTGGTTAAAAACCCATCCCAAGACTTTGGAGCAGAGATGTTCTCCCTTCCCGTGGTTTACAGTAGCACTGTCTTACAGAAATCTATCTCAAGCCACATAAGTAATTTCAAATTTTCTAGTAGTTCTATTTAAAAACATGATTAATTTAAAATTAATTTTAATATGTTTTACTTACTCCGAATATATGCAAAGTAGTATCATTTCAAGATATCATCAGTGTAAATATTAATGAGCTATTTACAGTCTTATTTTCATACTAAGAGTTCAGAAGCCGTTGTCAATGCCCTTTAGTTCAGACAAGCTACAGTTCAAGGGCTCCATGGCCACACGTGGTTAGTGTCTCCTGCACTGGACAGCACAGGCTCAGAGGCGACAGGTCACCCTGCCCACTCTCACCCCGGAGCAATTCCATTTCCCCCAAAGCCCCAAGGTCTCTATCCATTTCCTTAATGCCCCCTCCTTCCCTCCCAGCATCCCCTGTCACAAAAACACAGAATGGGTGTCCTTCATGCTCAGGACCACAATATCCATTTTTCCCTTGGCTTCCCTGTGTATCTCTAATGAAGCGGCTCTTAACCAGGGCGAGTGAACATCACAAATGCCTGTACAACACAACCCAAGCATCTTTACTTGACAAGCCCCGACATTAACCTGCTGCTCACACCTCATCTGGAAGCCCATGGGACCCCACACTAGGAAATTCCATCTCAGATCTAATAGGTTCACTGCTGGTGAGAACTTTGAATCCATTATGGTCCATCGCAGAAAGCACGTGGAAGAACCGGGGTCTCACTTCTGCCCCACACTTTTCATGGGTCCCAAGTGTCACACTTGTTCTACTGCATCCCAGTCCTTTGCCTTTGTCTTTCCTGGCCAGCCCATAGAAGGCTTCTGGTGGAAACCGTCTCAGCCTCTGGATCGCCTGCATCCTCATGCTGGAGGGGGCCATGGACAGGATGTGACCACTGGTTGGCCTGCGAGCTGGACCCAGGCACTCAGAAGCTGCTCACCCCTCCCCTGCCCTTGGAACGTCCGTTCTGCCCACCCATCCCACACTAGGAGCTGGGTTCAAGGATGCAATCTTGAGAGAGTAATGTGCAGTTGAGACCATCTGAATGGTCTACATAACTGAATCCAGTTGCGACCACTACATAAACTTTTAAGATTCAGGCAGGTGGGTGCGGAGATCTACTCATCTTGCAGCTGCTCAAGACAAGCCTCGTAAGTAAGTTCCCTTCCTTCTTAAACCTGCCACTGTCCCATCTGGAGGGGTCCACCTCTTTCTCAGTCCCTCCTTGCCCCCAAGTTTCAGATTTCACTTGGGTCCCTCCTAAGGCTGCGAAGCAACCCCTCAGCAAGTTCCAGGGCTCCAGAACTGTCTGTGGTATGGATGCTGCACACAATACTTCTTTACCAAAAAAAATGCTGCTTCTGCTCCAGAGATCAGACAGGACCCCTGAATTCTGTGACTAGTTCCCTGTATTGCCTGGTGGGTATTAGCCATTAGCACGCAGGTGGCACAGAGCCCCAAACAGAGAACACGCAAACTGGAAACCTCGGCTTAGCCTTGGTGCTCACCAAAGGTGACCATACCGTGACCAACACCAGCTCTGAGAGCTTCCAAATGAACAGATTCTACCCTAATATTCTCCATTGTGTCTACCTGCTTCTTCTCAGCCCTGAGAAGGCGTGCACAGCTCAAAGCAGGTTGTGCTAAAATGATGTCATGATGGCAGTGGCTTCTGTTTGTTACACGAATCCTGGTGACTTAAACCTGACCTAGTCTTTGGGTCATTCAACAATATTCAGCCACCATATTAAGCGCCTACAGGGTGCCAGGTGCTGTGATCATGATAGAAAAGAGTAAGACCTCTTGCTTGAGAAACCACGGTCTTCTCCTGCCCTCCGTGAGACTTCAGTGTGGACAGTAGTGACCCCTTTGTCCTTCCAGAGCTGAGGGAGGATCTGCTGAGATGGGGCCTGAAAGGCACCGAGCACCAGACTGGACAGCTCCAGGAGGCCGGTGAGTTCTCCTTGTCCTGAGCTCGGAGGGCGGTCTGGACACCTTTTTCATGCCCTGCTTCATTTCTCACTATATCTTTCCATGTTCTTTTCCATAACATAATAGTTGCCTCTTAAGGTACAGCAGTGGGAGGGAAATATGTAAGCAGGCAGATGAGAAAGTTATTTTCATGGTAGAAGACTGTTTCTCAGCATCTGGCTCTGTGGGTCTTCCTGGAATGACAGGACTGTCAGCCTCTCTGTGCTCAGCCCCTAGACCTTACAGTGTCTTCTTATCTGGGACTTACTTTAAATTTCATGTGATGATGGAAATTAAGATATGTTGCAGCAAGAGCGAATTCTGACCCCTTGGTTATACCACCAGGTTACAAAGTAGGTTGGTTTTGTTTTTGGCTCTTCGTCTGTGTGTGTGTGTGTGTATGTGTGTGTGTAACTTCTCTATGAGTTTTTTGATGTCTGAAGCTACACAAACAACAGAAAATAAGAAAAGTGCCTTGTGCAGGATCCATCTATAACAGACCCATCTTCCTCATCTTTGACAAGATATTTGTTCCTAACTGGTTTCTTTTAATACATATGTAGGTTCTGAACCAAGCCAGGCAAAGTGCAAGTTCACTTTTGGAATGTTGTCTCATAAAATGGATAGAGAACTTAAAAACCCCAGTTGTTGGCAGGTGATTTATCAGATTTGTGACAAATTTAAGTGCTCCTGGAAAGATTTTGCTGATAATATCTATTTGACAACTCAATTAAGTTAGGTCTCTTAATTTAAAAATGTACCACGGGCTTCTCTGGTGGCGCAGTCATTAAGAATCTGCCTGCCAGTGCAGGGGACACAGCTTTGATCCCTAGTCCGGGAATATCCACATGATGCAGAGCAACCAAGCCTGTGTGCCACAACTACCGAGCCTGCGCTCTAGAGGCCATGCTCCACAACTACTGAAGCCCGTGAGCCTAGAGCCCGTGCTCCGCAACAAGAGAAGCCACCGCAATAAGAAGCCCGCACACTGCAACGAAGAGTAGCCCCCGCTCACTGCAACTAGAGAGAGTCCACGCACAGCGACTAAGACCCAACGCAGCCAAAAAAAAATGTAGCACACCTTTCATCTTCTAAATTGTGTTCCTGCCATTTACTGGGAACAGAATCTCCCAAAAGTGCGAAACTATATTAAAAAGTATTTTTGATAAAGATATTTTTATTTCTGATATAAAATAGGCATTTAGTATGTTGTAAATCACTCTACTATATGTAAAACAATATTATTGTAATGCAGTTCTTGCTAAAATATTATGTAATGTTATTTTTGTTCATAGTTGTTAATTTTTCTGCCAAAAGTATTCTAATTTTAGGTTGTTTTGTTTTAAAAGGCTTTTAGAAAAGCCTTTTAGTCAAGTCTTATATTCAGGTTATTTTAATTTCTACCTGATGTTTTCTAGTTTCTTTGACCAGATGCAACACTATAGGATTATTAACATTAAACCTAAAATTAAGTTATAGACTTAGAAGCATTATGGTGTAAGCATTAAAATTAGAGAGTAAAATGTTCAGAACAGGTTTTTCTTTATGAACAAGCATTAGAGGGTGAATCATTTTTTTTCCCTAAATGTCAGGTTAAATTTGTTATTGTACTTAGAACTCTTATTAATAAAAAATTACCCACACACAGAGTTAGCCCTCTTGGGCACTTAAAGTGTTTACCTGGAAATGTGATTAACTAAGAGCATAAATAGTGTTAAGTGTCCCCCTGTGGAGACGCTCACAGTGTCCATCATTGACCCCCAGTGGCACTTTTTTATACTCACAAGGTCTGGGGGTCTCTGTACTAAGAAAGACTTAATCTGTTAACTTGTGCATTAAATCAACATTGGTCAAAGTGAAAGAGATTATTCACATTTTTACTAAAGCTATTAGTTTTATAAGTAGAATAAAACGATATTCAAGTTCAATTTAAAGTCCTACCAACACTGGACTTCTAAATACATAACTTTAGTAAATTAAACATTACTTAAAACATAACTTTAATTGTTTCTTTCCAGGCACAAAAGACTTCCCGTCTACACCAAATTCCTGAGAGGATGAGGGGCAGGTAGGCAAACCAAGTGGAATGCCTGACAAGTCCTGATAAAACACAAACGTAGACAGTTTGAAAAGTGTGAACTTCTTGGATGTGCTGGCATGACACCCGGAGTGGAACAGCTAGTGGCGTTTTGTCCTGAGAAGGGTGTTTAGGGCAGTGCTCCGTATGTTACACTAACCTGAAAATGTTGGCGTCTGTCCTTCACCTCCACCCTTGTACCGCACACACTTCACTGCTCTGCCCTCTCCAGTTCTTCAGCCTGTGGCACCAACGGAGTGCTCAGCAGAACCATGTTGTGGCCTCAGTTTCCTTGGCCCACAGCTTGATTCCCCAGCCCCCCTGCAGTTAGGTGGGGCCCCGTGACTTGAGTTCTGGCCAGTGGAATGTGGGTAGACAGGCGTGCACATCACTTCCACTCCTGGCCTCTACAACCTCCTGTAAGACCCTTGATGGTCGCTCACTCGACCCATCTACCCATCACCCACTGGAGGAACCAGTGGAGAAATCCAAAGCCCAAAGGGATGACGGAACCATTACAGAGTGCCCAGCCTTCACCACTCCATCACTTTTACATTGGACTGAGCTGTTAGAGAGAAATGTTTTCATCGAAATTTGGGCTTGTTTGTTATAGCAAATGGTGTCACTTACCCTAACTAAAAAAGCCTTAGCCAATTAAGACCCCCAACATTTTCCATTGCAAGCCTCCTCTACAAATAGCCTAACCTGCTAGCTTTGACCAAACAAAGGCAAACTCACTTTTCTCAGGAGCAAGTATACACATAAATAACATAGTAAACTAAGACTTACTGAAGCCAATAGGACGGCACTAACATAAACCAGGATTTTAAAAGACATCTTCATTCAAAGATCAGATTTTCTGTATTCATGATCCAGCAATCCCACTCCTGGGCATATATCTGGAGAAAACTATAATTTAAAAAGATACATGCACCCCAGTGTTCATTGCAGCACTGTTTACATAGCCAATACAGGGAAACAACCTAAATGTCCATCGACAGATGAGTGGATAAAGAAGATGTGGTAGATATATACAACAGAATATCACTCAGCCACAAAAAAGAATGAAATAATGCCATTTACAGCAATATAGTTGGACCTAGAGATTATCATACTAAGTGAGGTAAGTCAAAGACAAAAATCATATGATATTGCTTATATGTGGAAGCTGAAAAAAAAGATACAAATGAACTTATTGACAAAACAGAAATAGACCCACAGATATAGAAAACAAATTTATGGTTACTGAAAAGGAAGAGGGGGGAGGGATAAATTAGGAGGATGGTATTAACATGTATACACAACTCTATACAAAATAGATAACCACAAGGACCTACTGTATAGCACAGTAGGGAACTGTACTCAATATTTTGTAATAGCTATAAGGAAAAAGAATCTGAAAAACAATATATATGTTCAGTTTTATATATATATACATATATATATATAACATGACATTGTAAATCAATTATACTTCAATTTAAAAAATTATTTTTTAAAGAATTTCTGTATTCATAAAAGAATGCATGAAATGGCATATGAACCCAGAAAAATCACTACAAAATGCAATGCAGTATAGCTCAGATAAACACCCTTGCTGCCTGCTCCTCATCCATGGGTCTATAAAGCCTTGGTAGTCATTAGTAGGCTTAGCTGATAGGTCCATAAGCCTTTCAAAAGCTTCACTACCAACTGAATTTTCCTCATCTACAAAACATATGTTCATAATCAGTTTAAACCACGAATTCAAGCATGTCTCTAGTGCTAAACTATTTATGTAAAATACTCTCAGGTAACAGTATTATCCTGGGAAACGTGCATCAGATAAGGAGTTAAGACTAAGTGGATGTAAGATCTTGGTACCCTCTCCAAGAGTTATGTGCACAGGGTGGCTGGTAAAATGGGTTGTGAGCACCAGCTAACAGGTTCAGGCTGTTCTTTCTGGAGGAGAATGCAGATTTAAATCAACATGCAGGGCTTTCCTGGTGGCACAGTGATTAAGAATCCACCTGCCAAGGCAGGGGACACGGGTTCGAGCCCTGGTCCAGGAAGATCCCACATGCCGTGGAGTGACTGGCGTAGGTGTGCTAGCAGAGCGCATCTGAGCGGCCCTGTCACCACCATTAATGGAAACTCCTGACAGCCTGAGCCCCCAGCCAAGTCATCGGGGTCCAGTTAATGCAAGGACAGGAGATCACACGTCCTCTCTGAGGACAACCGACCTTGAATGATGGCCCTGAACAACCCCCAAAATCAACTTATGTTTGGTGTGTGCAAAACTAAAAGGCAAATAAATATATGCCTTTTGAAAAGATTTCCATCAAAAACGACAGAACTAAATTAGTTTGTCACTCGCAAGGTTAAGTGTTGCTTCTCTGAAGAATGTACTTTAGCAAGGCCATCTTCCAGCCACCTGGTTTGGTTAAATGTGTTCGCTGTCCTTTGACTTTGGAATGAACGTTACCCACCCGCTCCTTGGCTCACATCTTCCTTTGGCTGGTGTGGATGAGGATTTGGGGACCCAAACGATGCAACTGCCTCAGGTCCTGGAGTTCACCATATTTCCTTCTGGAGCGGCTGCAATGAGTCTGTCCAAATTTAGTACTTGAGAGAATGCATTTTAACAACCCCTTCAGGCAGCGACAGTCCTGTACCTTTCAGTTTCATGGAGCTCTTCCTTCTGCTGTTCAACTCCTCCATCAACATGACTAAACCCTTTGGTTTGGTTTTTAATAAAGGGATTGATGCTTCAGACATTTGGAAGCCAAGCTGGGTTTATTAGAACTTATCAAAAGTATGCTCCCTGCCTCCAAGTATATAATCAAGTATTCCAGAGGGCGAGCCCCCTTTCCTGTATTTAAAATACAATTCGATCACCCTTGGCGTGGTTTTTCCCTTCATTTCAGCTGTCAGCACGTGACTGTGCAGTCCTCCTTTAATTGATTGGACCAGCTTCCCTGCAGGACTGACACACATCGGCTTGCATGAGAATTCACCATGGCACTCACTTGCTCTTCCAGAAAAGAGCTCAGAAAAATGCTGCACAGGAAGCAATTCTTGGAAAAGCATCTGGGACCAATCTGGCCCTTGTAGCCTTCCGCCAGCCACATGTTCACACAGATCCGTGCCGGAGGATTCTATTTCACTGTTAGGCCGCATGCAGCCAAGCCTGTGACTGGGCAGACTGGCCCTTAAATCATGCCAAGCGCTTTTAGAGGAAGCAGACTCTCACGTTGCACAGGAGCAGGGAGACCTCTGGGGGCTCCTGAAGCTCGGAATCCTTGACCAAGATGCAAGTCGCATAAGGGCTCAGGGACCTGTGGCCTCCCTGACGATGGGACGGGGCTGGGAGGGGGCTGCTGGGCCTGAGACTAAGACGGTCCAGCAGTTGTGTTGCCACCACTGTTAAATCCAGGCAGGCAACATGGCCAAGGTACCTGTGGAGTCCCGGAGTTCGTTTCCGCCCCTAAGATATTCCTGGAAAGCGTCATTTGTCTCTGCTGTTCATTTAAGGAACATTGGCCTTGAGGATGTTTGAATCACATTTTTTGGTCTGCACCAAGGTGCACATGATCGCACAGACACTCCCATGAGAACGTGAATCAACACCACCCCATTTTGTTCTGTCATGTGACAAAAGAAGGCTCTGCTATTGACCATGGCCTCCCCCAAACGAGGGACAGAGAATGGAACTAGGAGCAGAGTGAAGGGGGATTTTTTTTCCTGTATATACTTTGATCTCACTTGAATTTTTAAGAGAATATTAAAAAAATTTTAAACAAAGTTCTTTCAGTGACATACTCTTCCACCCCTTTCCCAACACTCTCCTCACCAAAAAAAACACAAAAAGACAGAATTTGTAATACTATCAAGTTAAAAATTCTAGTTCCTGTAAATGTAAATCAGAGTTGACAGTATCTTGTGTAGGAGATGTGATCCGGAGCCATTTTTACAGTATGTCAGCATGTAGTATTTGTCATTTAAAAAAAAAAAAAAACCTGAAAAGAAATGAGGCTAAAATATGTAAAATTTTAGATGCTTGCCAATAAATAATCATTGGAAAAGTAATAATCAAATATTCAAGACTTAGAAAAGCCCCGGTTTTGTCCCAACAAGTGTGTGGTCCAGGCAAAATATACTCTTCTAATGTTTTGTTACTAATGCACCAAAAGCACCTTTTTTGTGGTTTTGTCTCCACCCTTTCTGCTCGTGCCAGCTGAGCTGTACAATCTCCAAGAGTCTCTGTTGTTTGTTCCCAAACCACTTTCTGTTAGTTGTACTTATTGGTGCAATTTCATAACGTATTTAAATATTATGTAAACAGATAAAACATGACTACAAAAAGCAACAGCTGTTTATACAAATTCTAAATTGAATGTTTTTTAAAACTCAGTCAAGAGGGGTCATTTTACAAAGAAGAAGAGCTGTTGAATGCAATGTAGGAAAGGCAACTCTAAAAGCCCTAAAAGAAAACCAATAAAAATCTAGAAAAAACATCAGCGCTCACAGTGGTTAAGAATCCGCCTGCCAATGCAGGGACACGGGTTCGAGTCCTGGTCCGGGAAGATCCTACATGCCGCAGAGCAACTAAGCCCGTGTGCCACAACTACTGAGCCTGCGCTCTAGAACCCGAGAACCACAACTACTGAAGCCCACATTGTGCAACTACTGAAGCCCATGGCCTAGAGCCCGTGCTCCGCCACAACAGAAGTCACTGCAATGAGAAGCCTGCGCACCGCAATGAAGAGTAGCCCCTGCTCGCAGCAACTAGAGAAAGCCCACATACAGCAACGAAGACTCAATGCAACCACAAATAAATAAATAAATTTATTTATTTAAAAAAAAATCAGTGCTCAGTTGACACCACAAATTCTTGTTACTTGAATAAAAGCCAGCTGGAAATCACAGAAGTTGTGGTGCTAGGGAAATTCCTATCCAGAGACTCACACTTGCTTGACATTCAGATTGTTCAGTGGTGAATGAGGACGTAGGAATCTACAAACAGGTCCCTCCTACCAGTATGGGGTAATAGGCAGATAATGGGCAACATTATTGCTTTTCTTGGGCACATCAGAGAGCTGAGGCTGCAAAGCAATCGACTCCAAAGAGCGTCTTGCTACTGGGGAGAGACAAGCGACACACAACCTATTCCCCTTTTGGTGGTCAGGCAAAAAGAAACTACTGAAAATGTCACAACCCCTTAAAGGCCGAGTGTGAGCTAGCACGTCCCCATGGACTACCTTAAAGGCCCAGAAACACGGAGGAGTTTGCATTTGCTCGCAAACTTCCACTGGGTGCTCATGAGAGAGACTGGGGCGGGGCAGGTGACTGGAGAAAAGTCCCCTTGGTGGCGGGTGTGCAGGAGGTGATGGGCTGCAGCTGGAGGATACACACAGAGACCATATACTTCCCTGGACATTTCTCTTGGACAAAGCAAAAGCATTAAAGCCACTTGGGGAGGGGCAGTGAACCCTCTCTGCCCCATGGCCAAAGGCAAAACTCCATTGTTTCTAAGGTGGGGGTAAGAGCAAAACCCATTTGCTTGTGGTGAAGAGGTTGGAAACCCTTCTGCCTATAGAACACAGGTAAAAGTCCATTGTTGCTGGGGGACAGGGTGGAAGCAAGACCCCTTTGTTCCTAGGAAGGAAAGCACTCTTAGGGCAGAAAAGTTGCTTCTTCCCAACACCAATGCAGATCCAGGTAAGAGTTTGGCTGCCCTGAGGAGGAGGTCTAGGAACACTGAGAAAACCCCACTCCCCAGGATCAGCGAGCAGCATAGGGCCCGTCTAAGCCTGAGACTGGACCAGGATAACAGGGGACCCCCTCTTCACTGCCTCCTACCATGAGCCTGGCACCAAGTGACAAACACCTCTACCATGAGGGAAGGAGCAAGAGCATGAGGGGAGCCCTTGGTGGCACAGGTGAGCAGGGACTGCTCAGCAATGAGGATGGAGCAGGAACACTGAGGATGACCCCCTGGCAACATGCCAGACCCCACACTACACACAAGGAAACCACACTCCACTGCCCAAGGAATTGAAAGCCTGTGTGTGGTACATTGAAGGTGGTACAATAACAAACTGACACAACGCAGCTCAGCTCCTGATCAGAAGGGCTCAATCTCCCACGCTAACAGCCTGATAGGAGAGGAGGCATGCCCACATCCAGGTATGAAGACTGTTCACCTCAGTTTCTACAATTCTACACATAGTGTCCAGCATTCAGGAAAAAATTACAAGACACACAAAAAAGAAAGGAAAAAAAATGACCCATTTTCAAGAGAGAATCACACCCTGAGATAATCCAGATGTTAGAGAACTTTCAGAGAGGAACTTAAAAGAAAAATTGTTGAGGGGATTTACATGTACACTTCAAGGAAAAATAAAACGCTTAAGAAAAGTATGTATAATTTTCAGGATTCCCCAAATTTACCAACTTTAACTAATCAACTACCAATTATAATCACGTAGACTAAGAGGGCTCTACTCTCCTTAAATTAATCCTAATTTTTTTTATCATAAATCAATCCAGTGGCAGTTCTCTAAGAATTACAATAACATGTCCTGCTCTGTGATTAAGTCTCCAAACTGTGAATTTTATTCCCCTACTCCCATATTCTAAGAGTCTTTTAGAGGAAAGGGAAGGGAAGATAAGAGAATATTAACAGGGTACTGAGACTCACCCACTGAGCTAAGTGCTCTAGGCAGTGTGGTAGAGCAGGAAGAGGATGCAGTTTAGAATCAATCAGACTGACTTCAATTTCTGCCTCCAGTACTTAGAAGCTATGTGACTGGTTAGAAAATGAACCAAATTATAGAAACTCTCTGGGCTTCAATTTCCCCATCTGTAAAATGGAGAGAAAGCAATTGCTATTTATGAGCTTATCAAAATGATGCAAGTTGGCCATCTCACAGAATCTTCCCGGCAATCCAGTAGGGGAAATGATACCATTCCCATTCCCAAACGAGGATGCTGGGGCTCAGAAGGTTGAATACCTTGCATGAGATCACTTGGTTAATAAATGGTGGGGCAGGAATTCAGACTCAGGAACTTTTTTTTTTTTTTTTGCGGTATGCCGGCCTCTCACTGCTGTGACCTCTCCCGTTGCAGAGCACAGGCTCCGAATGCACAGGCTTAGCAGCCATGGCTCACGGGCCCAGCCACTCCGTGGCATGTGGGATCTTCCCGGACCGGGGCACGAACCCGTGTCCCCTGCATCGGCAGGTGGACTCTCAACCACTGCGCCACCAGGGAAGCCCAGGAACATTTTAATGCTGAAGCCCATGCTCTTTCCAGTACACAACCCTGTGTGGATTTGGATTCCAGGTCCAGCTTTGCCACCTATGGGTATGTAGAGTGACTCGTGCCATTGACCTGAATTCTCTACGCTTCCATTTCTTCAGAGGTAAAATGAGTTAATAATACCTACCTTGCAAGATTATTCTAAGCATTGTAAATAAAATGTGTAAATCACTTAGAATAGTACCTGACACAATAATATATGCCCCCAAACCATGATGGTGGTGGTGGTGGTGGTGGAGGTGGTGGTAGCTGGAGTGGTGGTTTATGAAAAGATATGTCTTTGGGCTTTTTAATCCAAGATAAATATTGGCAACACATCTATTAGTGGCAGGTAAGGGCATAAGACTGGGAGATAAGAGACTTTGGTTTTAGTCCTGATTCTCCATTTACTGGCTCCATTATATTTGATTAAGTCTCTTACCCTCTCGGGCCTAAGTTTTATCAGAAGTATAATGACATGGCTGGACTACACTCATAAAAATATTTAACAGACAGATGGAAAGATATGCCATGTTCATGGATTGGAAGAATCAATATTGTTAAAATGACCATACTACCCAAGGCAATCTAACAGATTCGATGCAATCCCTATTGAAATATGAACAGCATTTTTCACAGAACTAGAACAAATAATTCTAAATTTTGTATGGAGACACAAAGACCCCAAATAGCCAAAGCAACCTTGAGAAAGAAGAACAGAGATGGAGGTATCATACTCCTTGACTTTAGACTATACCACAAAGCTACAGTAATCAAAACAATATGGTACTTGCACAAAAACAGACACATAGATCAATGGAACAGGATGGAGGAGCCCAGAAATAAACCCACACACTTATGGTCAATTAACCTACAACAAAGGAGGCAAGAATATGTAATGGAGAAAAGAGAGTCTCTTCAATAAGTGTTGTTGGGAAAACTGGACAGCTACATGTAAAAGAATGAAATCAGAACATTTTCTCATACTTTATACAAAAATAAACTCAAAGTGGATTAAAGACCTAAATGTAAGACTGGAAACCATAAAACTCCAAGAAGAAAACGTAGGCAGAACACTCTTTGACATAAATCAGAGCAATATTTTTTTGGATCTGTCTCCTAAAGCAAAGGAAATAAAAGCAAACATAAACAAATGGGACCTACTTAAACATAAAAGCTTTTGCACAGCAAAGGAAACCATCGACAAAAGAAAAAGACAACCTACTGACTGGGAGAAAATATTTGCAAATGATATGACTGAAAAGGGGTTAATAACTAAAATATATAAACAGCTCATACAACTCAGTATCAAAAAAACAAACATCCCAATTAAAAAATGTGCCAACAGTCACATGAAAAGCTGCTCAGCATCAGTAATCATCAGAGAAAAGCAAATCAAATCACAATATCAGATACCACCTCACACTGGTCAGAATGGCTATCATCAAAAAGAAAACAAATAACAAAGGTTGGCCAGGATGTGGAGAAAAGAGAACCCTTGTACACAGTTGGTGGGAATGTAAACTGGTACAGCCACTGTGGAAAACACTATGGAGGTTCCTCAAAAAACTAAAAATAGAACTGCCATATGATCCAGCAATCCCACTCCTGGGTGTATATCTGAAGAAAACAAAAACACTAATTCGAAAAGATACATGCACTCCAATGTTCATAGCAGCAATATTTACAATAGCCAAGATATGGAAGCAGCTAAGTGTCCATCAGCAGATGAATGAAAGAAGATGTGGTATATATACAGTGGAATGCTACTCAGCCATAAAAATAAAAAAGAATGAAATGTTGCCATTTGCAACAACATGGATGGACCTGGAGGGTATTATCCTTAGTGAAACGTCAGACAGAGAAAAACAAATACAGTATATTATCACTTATACATTCCATCTAAAAAAATAAAACAAACTAATGAATAGAGCAAAGTAGAAAAAACTCACAGATATAGAGAATAAACTAGTGGTTACCAGTGGGGAGAAGGAAGGAGGAAGAGCAAGATTGGAGTACGGGATCAACTACTATGTATAAAATAAATAAGCTACAAGGATATATTGTACATCACAAGGAATACAGCCAATATTTTATAGTAACTTTAAATGGAGTAAAATCCATAAAATTTTGAATCTCTGTGTTGTACACCTGAAACTAATGTAATATTGTAAATCAACTATACCACAGAAGACCTAAATAGACATTTCTCCAAAGAAGGTATACAGATTGCCAACAAACACATGAAAGAATGCGCAACATCACTAATCATCAGAGAAATGCAAGTCAAAACTACAATGAGGTATCACCTCACACCAGTCAGAATGGCCATCACCAAAAGATCTACAAATGATAAATGCTGGAGAGGGTGTGGAGAAAAGGGAACCCTCCTGCACTGTTGGTGGGAATGTAAATTGATACAGCCACTATGGAGAACAGTATGGAGGTTCCTTAAAAAACTAAAAACAGAACTACCATATGACCCAGCAATCCCACTACTGGGCATATACCCAGAGAAAACCATAATTCAAAGAGTCATGTGCCACAATGTTCATTGCAGCTCTATTTACAATAGCCAGGACATGGAAGCAACCTAAGTGTCCATCGATAGATGAATGGATAAAGAAGATGTGGCACATATATACAATGGAATATTACTCAGCCATAAAAAGAAATGAAATTGAGTTATTTGTAGTGAGGTGGATGGACCTAGAGTCTGTCATACAGAGTGAAGTAAGTCAGAAAGAGAAAAACAAATACCATATGCTAACACATATATATGGAATCTAAAAAAAAAAAAAAATGGTTCAGAAGAACCTAGGGGCAGGACGGGAATAAAGACACAGACTTACTAGAGAATGGACTTGAGGACACGGGGAGGGTGAAGGGTAAGCTGTGACAAAGTGAGAGAGTGGCATGGACATATATACACTACCAAACGTAAAATCGATAGCTAGTTGGAAGCAGCCGCATGGCACAGGGAGATCAGCTCAGTGCTTTGTGACCACCTAGATGGGTGGGATAGGGAGGGTGGGATGGAGGGAGACGTAAGAGGGAGGAGATACGGGGATACATGTATATGTATAGCTGATTCACTTTTTATAAAGCAGAAACTAACACACCATTGTAAAGCAATAATACTCCAATAAAGATGTTTAAAAAAATCAACTATACTTCAATTTAAAAAAAGATACATCTTGAAAAAAATATTTAATAAGCACAAATATGTCCCAGGCCCCGTACTGGGTGCTAAGGATACAGAGATGAAAAGATATAATCCTTATGGTTAATGGGCTCACAGTCTACTAGGGAGACAGGTAAGTAGATAAAAAGTAGGTGTGCTATGTGGGAAGATGTGGTCATATAAGGTTCAAGGTCAGCAGGCTAGGTCAGGGGAGTTGTGGGGAGTAAAGAAAGACTTACAGAGCAGGTGATATTTGAGCTGTGTCTTAAAAGAGAAGAAATACATTAAGTGAAAAGAAGGAACTTCAGGGAGAGGGGACAAAGCTGGGACCCAGCTCCTAAGCCTTGTTTGGTGACCTGGCCTTTTATACAGTGTTCCAGTCACTCCTCGTGGCAGGAATGAGGGCAGAGTTAGAAACTCAGAATGAGGCTGGGATTAGCAAGAGCCTGGTGGCCCCCAAAGTCAATGTCCCAAATCCCATTACCAATAAAACATCTGATTATCTGCTTTGAATCTCTCCTACTCAATGAAGAGGAAAGGAGTGAAATCCCCAAAGGCCACCTTTTTCCAATTTAAACACAAAACATACCAACTTATGTTGGTTCTGTATCTATGCCTATTTATTAGCTATGGGATAGGAATCCCCACAGCCAGCGTGGAGATGAGAAGGAATGCTTCATGAGAGCTAAGCCCAAGCACCCAACGGGCCCCCCCTGAGAATTCACGGCTAAATAAGGTCTCCTCAGCAACTGCCGAAGCACATGGCCCTTCCGCCCCTGTAGTTTCTATATCTGTAGGTGCAAACATACATTCACTGCACTCCCACAGAATCCAAATCCCTCAGCTCTGTTCCGGCCACTCAAAATCACCACTGAGTCCTTGGGAAGAACTAGACTATGCAGGTTTCCCCATTCCTGAGACATGGCAGCAGAATGTTCCTGATACAGCGGAAATCCCACTAATGACCGAAAAAGAAATGATGGGACATTACTGTTTACAACCACCATGGTGATGATTTATGAAGGCAGGAAGAATCCATGGATGATAAAAGCACTGGGCAAATGAGTGCTAGGGAACAGGATAGGATATGGAAAAATCTGGAAGACATATCACCTTAACTTAATCTTCAAACTTAATTTCACTAATAATGGGACTAGTTGGCATCAATAACCTCCTGATGTGATCCACTGAGTGGATAGAGCATTTGTGTAGTACTCCTGACAAAATATTTAATTTGAATCTAATCATGAGAAGTCAAGATAAATTCAGAATTGAGGGACATTTGGGGGGTGAAATAGCTTAGGCTCTTAAAAAATTTGTATGTTATATAAAGAAAAAACGGCTAGAGAGCTGTTCTAGATTAAAGGAGACAATCTACACAGATGAAGCAGTATTCTTAACAGAATACTGGATCTAGGGAATAAAAACTATAAACAACATTACAGGAAAATCTGAGAAATGTAAATATGAACTGTATATTTGATAAAAGTGTTATAATATCAATAATATTAAATGTCCTAAGTGTCATACTTGCATGTGGTTATGTAGGATACTTATGAGATACATGCTGAAGTATTTAGTGATGTGACAAAATATTAACAATTGATGAATCCAGGCAAAGGATATACAGGTGTCCATTTGTACTACTGTAAAATTTCTAAAGGTTAGAAATTATTCAAAATAAAAATTTGGATGGAAAAATGTTCCTGGATCTCTTCCCATCTTTCCCTGTAATCATTTTCCTTCTCCAAAATCTATTTCCAATACTAGTTAGCCAATTAACCTATTTTCCTCTTTATTAAGCTCAAAACTTTTGGACTCACTTTTGGAAAGTCACAATGTTTTATGATTTCTTCCTTACTTGTTGGAATTCTGACTCAAGGGAATAAAGGAATCAGTAAAATGATAATTGGGAAAAAGTGGATATCAAACTTAATAGTGAGAATTAATAGTAAAAAATTAGAATTCTTATTAATTTTGGTAGGTTGGTAATGACACTGTGGATAGTTAAAAATGTCTATATTCTTTATAAACGCACATTGAGGTGGAAGGTGAAATGATATTATGTCTGAGTTTGCTTTAAATGTTCCAGCAAATAAAAAAGAAAGAAGAGGGCTTCCCTGGTGGCGCAGTGGTTGAGAGTATGCCTGCCAATGCAGGTGACGCGGGTTCGGGCCCTGGTCTGGGAGGATCCCACATGCCGCGGAGCAACTGGGCCCGTGAGCCACAACTACTGAGCCTGCGCGTCTGGAGCCTGTGCTCCGCAACGAGAGAGGCCGTGATAGTGAGAGGCCCGCGCACCGTGATGAGGAGTGGTCCCCGCTTGCCACAACTAGGGGAAGCCCTTGCACAGAAACGAGGACCCAACACAGCAAAAATAAATTAATTAATTAATAAACTCCTACCCCCAACATCTAAAAAAAAAAAAAAAAAAAAAGAAAGAAGATAGATGAAGCAAATAGGACAAAAATTAGATAATTTTTCATCTGGGCAAGTAGCATATGGGGGATTTATTGTATTATTCTTTACAGTTTGGGATAGGTTTGAAAATATTCATTATAAACAATTTGTAGGAAATCTTACTTCCTTCTCACTCTATCATCCAATACAGATCTTCATCACACGTAACCTACTGTTAATGAAGTCACCTACTAATTACTCCCTTAGACTCTCACCTCTCTTAACTCCACTCCATTCTATACAGTGTTGTCAGGTTAATTAGCCTACAACCCCTTTTACGTGGCCTCCACTAATTACCTTTAAAGCGGTTCAGGTCCACACCTGATGTCCTGGCCTAATCATTAACAGTGCTCCCTTACACTCTTAAAAAGTCCTAGCTTAGATGATAAATTAAATCATCACCCTAAATCAGGTGAGCCTGAGTTCAAATTCCAGATCTGATACATAATGCTGTGTGACCTAGGCAAACTACTTAATGTCTCTGGACCTCAATTTTCTCATCTGTAATATGGAGGTAATAATACCCATCATTAAGAAATAATATGTGAAAAGCTCAGAACAAGTTGCCTAGCACATATTACACAATCAATAGGCAGGTGCTATAATTATGTCTCCTTCCAAATAAGACCCCTACAATCTAGCCAGATCTCTTTCTTTGTCCACGAAACAAAACATACCTTACTCATGACCCCTCTGAGGCTTAGTGATGCTATTCCTCCACCTATCAAAACCCTCCTATCCTTGTCACTAAATACCTGCAACTCATCACCCACTTGTGACCTTGAATGATCCACTGGCTTACATGTCCCCTGGACTATTTATTCTCTATAAATGCATTTTGTCTCCTCTACTGGAGATTGTTAAAGTAGGAAATGTTCTCTCTCCCATGTAAATCTCATAATCCCTAACCCAGTGTTATGCATCTGCAACAGGTGTTCAGTAAAACTTGCATGCCCTAAACAAGACACCTAAATCAGATCTAATAAACTAACTTCTTCTAGGCAACATTTTCCTTGAAAAAAAATCTAGAAATACAATCATGGCACTATTCTTAAGAAGTTTTGTTACATTTTGTTTTAAGAAAATCCTCCTCCTACACTGTTGTGGGAATGTAAACAGGTACAACCACTATGGAGGTGCCTTAAAAAACTAAAAATAGAACTACCATATGATCCAGCTATTGGGATGTATCTGGAGAAAACCATAATTTGAAAAGATACATGCACCCCAATGTTCACTGCAGCACTATTTACAATAGCCAAGACATGGAAGCAACCTAAATGTCCATCGACAGAGGAATGGATAAAGAAGATGTGGTACATATATACAATGGAATATTATGCAATCTTAAAAAAGAATGAAATAATGCCATTTGCAGCAACATGGATGGATCTAGAGATTATCATACTAAGTGAAGTAAGTCAGAAAGAGAAAGACAAATGCCATGAGATCACTTATATGTGGAATCTAAAAAAAAAAAATGATACAAATGAACTTCTTCACAAAACAGAAACACACTCACAGACTTCAAAAACAAACTTATGGTTACCAAAGAGGAACGGTGAGGGGAGGGATAAGTTAGGAATTTGTGATTAACATATACACACTACTATATATAAAATATATAATCAACAAGGAACTACTGTATAGCACAGGGAACTCTTCTCAATATTCTGTAATAACCTATATGAGAAAAGAATCTGAAAAAGAATGGATATATGTATATGTATAACTGAATCACTTTGCTGTACACCTGAAACTAAGACAACATTGTAACTTAACTACAATATAAAATAAAAATTAAATTAAAAAAATAAGTAAATCATTAAAAAAAAGAGAAAATCCTGCATGTCTTTCACCTCACCTTCTTTATTAAGCTCTGAAGGGGGTGGGGTTGAGAAATCAAAGACTTCTTACAAACTAAAACAAAATCCCAAATCATCATTATTGTTGAACCTTAAAAGCCCAGCCATTCCAGTGGTACATTAAACATCAGACAAAATCTGATTTCTCTCCAGCTCTAATTCCTTAATTCAGCCTGGTTTTTAAATGTACAACCTATTATTTTAAGTCTCATTTTATCATAATAAAAAAAATGACTAGACCTTCAAGCACAGTCAGTTCTAGATAATCTGCACGCACAGGAGACCAGTGGGTAAATGGTTAGAAACCAGATGATCTAAATATCTTTTTGTTTTTCTTCTAGGTCATAACTTTATGCTTACATTCTATATGGGGATATAGGGTGACTTTAGCTGTATAAAAACAATAACAAAGGGCTTCCCTGGTGGCGCAGTGGTTGAGAGTCCGCCTGCCGATGCAGGGGACACGGGTTCGTGTCCCGGTCTGTGGAGGATCCCACATGTCGCAGAGCGGCTGGGCCCGTGGGCCATGGCCACTGAGCCTGCGCATCCGGAGCCTGTACTCCGCAACGGGAGAGGCCACAGCAGTGAGAGGCCCGCATACGGCAAAAAAAAAAAAAAAAAAAAAAAAAAAAAATCTTTGCCCAGGGAAAAAAAATCTGAAAAACAACCTTTGTTCTTTGGGTGGAGAATGGACCCTTTTTAAAATTTCTGTTTATGACCCTTTGTAAAATTTTTGTTCCTGTATATTTCATATGAACATATTCTACCTGTAAAATGGATACAAATAAAGGTATGTCTGTTGTGCTTGCAATGCATGACAGGACCAAAAATGATAAACTACTCACTTACATTGTCAACCATAGCATATTCAGTCAACAAAGCTCCTGCTGTACTCCAAGTACCAGGAACCCAATTTGCAACAACAAAACAGACACTACCTCCCACCCAACCAACCATTTCCCTTGCCATCCCTCTTGCTTCCCTGTCCTGCCAGCTCCCATTTGGCTGTATGGTCTGAAATGAGCAAGCTTCCTGTCTCTGGGTCTTAGGTTTTTCACCTATAAAATGGAAGTATGAAATTGGATGATTATTTCTGACAAGACAATCGTCCCTAAATGACTAGTTCCCTAACACCAATGGCCTAATGCCAATTCGCAGTAAAGAGATTAGGCAAAGGGTTTCTGTATAAAGAGTTGCTGACACGAAATCAATATTAAAAAGAGGAAATCAATGTTAAAAAGAGTGACTCTGCTACCTAATTAGGCAGAAGGCATTTGACAGACATTTGACAGACAAACTCCTCAAAAAGGAAACAGATGGGAAAACAATCAACTTCACTAGTGATCAGAAATATATATGAAAGTAATGAGACACAATTAATTCAACCTTAAAAATTCCCGACACATTACTGGTGGTGGCATAAACCATTTCAGGACCTTCTGGTAAACTGATAATTCTTTCCAAAACCTTGAAAATGATATTTTTGACTATTAACTCCACTTGGGGAAAAGAATTCTAAATGTCTGAATAAGCCTAGTGAAAAATTGGAAATAAAAATACGGAGGGATGAGTTAGTTTCCATGTGATTCCACCCATTTTCTCCATGAAGTATGAGGTCACTGGCTGACAGAGGAGGGTTCAGGGTAGAAATTTGAGAAAGAGAAGAGAAAGTATGCAAATAGGAAGGGCATTTACTCTGTCAGGAGTGTGGTGTGTTTGGAGATCTGTGGATATACATTTACAGCAAGTTCTGTCGGCACAGTTGCAACGTTTTCTAGAAGCAGTTAGTTACTCTGATATGGTCATGAGAAGATGGAGTAACCCGAAAACGGTGCAAACAGATTTGGGATTTTGCCAGAAGAGAATCAAGACAGGAGAGGAGAGAAAGGGGATGTTGATGACACAGCACTGTGGGTGCTCCCAGAGTGAAGATGAGACAGTTCTGAGAGCATGATCGGGGGGTGCTGAGCGGGGGAAGGAAAAGCAAAGAGGTGGCTTGCTGTAGTTTGTCAGGAAGGCCCCATCGGAGGAGGAAACACAGGCAGAGATTTGGAAGATATGAAGGAACTAGCCACCCACTAAGAGGATGCAGAACATCCGTCTGAAAGGCAAGGCACGTGCAAAGACGCCACTGCCAGGAAGGAGCACATGGAGAGTTTCTAGGAACTAACAGGCCAGCAGGGGCAGGGTAGGGAGGTGTACAAGAGTTTATCCATTTGTGCACATGACAAATATTTAATGAGCACCTGCTACGTATGTTCTAGGCACTGTCCCAGGCTCTGGGGCTACGGTATGTAAGAGGTGAACAGAATAGAGTCCCAGCCCTTAAGATATTTAGTCTGATAAACAGGAACAAATGTTTACTAGAATACCAATAAACGTGTCACACAGAAAAATGAAACAAGGTAAGGACTAGGGAGAGGGATCCTAAATTAGAGAGCGTGGCCAGAGATGGAGATGACATTTGAGCAAAGACCAAGTTACATGAGGAATAAGCCATGCAGAAGAATGGTCCAAGCAAAGAGAACAGTCAGATGCCAAGGGTGTGCAGCAGGATATCGTGTGGTGTGTTCCAGGAAGAGCGGAGAGGCAGCTGGTGTAACTATTACAGTCCTTAGGAGGCTACTGTGTACCCGCTTCCCCATTCTCTTTCTGTAAGTTGAGGCATCTGCATTGGTCCAGGTGACAGACAGCCTCCACCAGGGGGAGGACAGTCCTGACAGAGAGATGTGGACAGATTTGATACACATGCTCACAGCAGAACACGTGGATTTACCTATAAGCAAATAGGTTCTTTAGGGAGACTTGTCTGTCCCTGTTATTGCAGGGAAACACTCATTTCTGAAGTCAGCTGTTAATTTCAGAGTAGACGTTCATTTCTACTCTACTTTATTTCTATTGCACAAGTTATATTTGGAATGGCTCTTTAAAGAAATGCAGTTCCTTGCAAAGCTTCCCAAGTATTCAGTCACTTTACACCACAGTAGCCTTGTTGCATTCAGTGAGCATGTCACAATCAATCGCCCTCCCAGAAGCCTGCTGTCCAAATCTCATTAGGCTGAGCTTCTGGGTCAGCCAACCTCCAAGAGGATTTTCGAACATAGATAACCTCCTCTTCCCTGGATACATCAATGAAATTATTAAACTATTAAATATTTTAAAACAATAATACAGGACTGATGGATTCCTGAAATAAATGCTAAAGAAATGTCAAACACAAAAAACCAATTATGTCACCACCTTTTGGCTGCCAGTGTTGACTCTGAAGTTTCCTCCCACAGAATTACCAAACAGAAGCTCGTGTCTCAAGCTGCTTCCTATAAACGAGTCATCACTCTACTTGAAAGGATGAAGAGACTTCTTTCACCTAAGCTACTGCCCTGGGAGTCTTCTCCATCCTTTCTCTTCTAGTTTTAAATGATTCAATATTTAGGTTTTTTTTTTAATCCCACTCAAGAAGAACTTGGCTTTTAGGATTTTATTGTTTAATTTTTTATTTATGTTTTATACAATTTTAAAGGTTACTTTCCACTTACAGTTATTACAAAATATTGGCTCTATTCCCCGTGCCGTACAATACATCTTTGTAGCCCCTCTTACACCCAACAGTTTGGACCTCCCACTCCTCTACCCCTCTATTACCCCTCTCCCACCCTCCCCACTGGTAACCACTATGTAGTTTGTTCTCTTTAGCTGTGAGTTTGCTTCTGTTTTGTTATATTCACTAGTTTGTTGTTTTGTTTTGTTTCGATTCTACATGCAAGTGAGATCACACAGTATTTGCCTTTCTCTGTTTGTCTTATTTCACTTAGCATAATGCCCTCCAAGTCCACCCATGTTTTTGCAAATGGCAAAGTTTCATTTTTTATGGCTAACATTCCATTGTGTGTATATATATATATATATATACATATATGCATACAAACACACACACACACACACACACACACACACACACACACACATATATATACCACATCTTCTTTATCCATTCATCTGTTTGATGGACACAGGTTGCTGCCGTAATCTTGGCCACTGTAAACAATGCTTCCAGGAACATTGGGGTCTGTGTACCTTTTCCAATTAGTGTTTTGTTTTTTAGGATTTTAAATTTTTATTCTTATTCTACCTAGGCTTACTGGGATATGTATAACATAAGTAAGAAGGAAGAAAAAAGAAAAGGAAGCCTAGGGACACAAGGTGAAACGCCTTAGCTCCATGCAGGTGGAGAACATCTGACTCGTGGTTCCATCCCCCAAAGCAGGCACTCCACATGCACTTGGCATTTGTGGAAAAGGAACACAGGAAGCAAGAGGCACGCCTGTGTCCTACACCTGTGCCTGAAGGGGAAGCCACCATTCTAAAATCGCCCAGGAGCCACCCAGAAGCATTCAGTCCAATTGCTCAGGAAAAACTTCAACTAGAAGGAATGTTTTATTCCACGTGCTCTCACCGAAAGGAAACTCTGAGATGTGATTAACCACCTCTACAATACCCTAATGGAAGCTGAAGGGATGTGTTTCGTTGTGCAATCCCAGAAAGCAAGGAGGGGAGAGGCATGGGAAGACTCACCAGGAATCACTCCAGGTGTGCAGCCCACACAGCTCGGGACAAAGCCCAGGTGGATGGCAGAGTAGTACCCAGGGGAAGATGGGTAATGTTTTAAATAAGTAGACTCTAACAACTCATACTGACTCTTTGTCATTCATGTCTTTCAAAAAACTAAAATTTTCTCAATTCCTCAATTGGTTTTAGCCAAAGTAGGTAAAGGGGGAAATCAAAACTGAAATGATAAAATACCAGAAATGAAAAATGAGAACCCCACATTTCAGGATAAATGCATTTATTAAGAAATAAGAATAAGGGGCTTGCCCGGTGGTCCAGTGGTAAAGAATCTGCCTTCTAATGCAGGGGACACGGGTAATATCCCTGGTCTGGGAACTAAGATCCCACATGCCGTGGGGCAACTAAGCCCGTGCACCACAACTACTGAGCCCACGTGCCTCAACTAGAAAGAGAAAACCCGCACACCACAACTAGAGAAAGCCCTCACGAAGCAACGAAGACCCAACGCAGCCAAAAATAAATAAATTAATTAATTAAATAAATTTTAAAAATAATAAATTCTTTTTAATTTAAAAAAAGTGAGAGGGACTTCCCTGGTGGCGCAGTGGTTAAGAATCTGCCTGCCAATGTCGGGGACATGGGTTCAAGTCCTGGTCCGGGAAGATCCCACATGCCACGAGCAACTAAGCCCGTGTGCCACAACTACTGAGCCTGTGCTCTAGAGGCCATGAGTCACAACTACTGAAGCCCGTACGCCTAGAGCCCGTGCTCTGCAACAAGAGAAGCCACCAACAATGAGAAGCCTGCTCACCGCAACAAAGAGTAGCCCTTGCTGGCCGCAACAAGAGAAAGTCCGCGCGCAGCAACAAAGACCAAATGCAGCCCAAATAAATAAATTTTAAAAAAAAAGCGAGAAAAAATGTTATTTGCTTTGTATGTATGTATATTGCTTTTATATTAAAAATAAATTTAGTTTTATTTTAATAAATAATGAGCAAGAAACCAATGTATACAATTGGACTCATTTGCTGATTCAGATTTTTTTTAATATTTATTTATTTTATTTATTTATTTAGGCTGCGCTGGGTCTTGGCTACAGCACATGGGATCCTTTAGTTGTGGCATGTGGACTTCTTAGTTGTGGCATGTGGACACAGTTCCGGCATGTGGGATCTTTTTCCCTGACCAGGGATCGAACCGGGGCCCCTGCATTGGGAGCACGGAGTCTTACCCACTGGACCACCAGGGAAGTCCCTTGATGATTCAGATTTAATTCAATACTTATTCCTTCTCTGTTCAGGTATCCCCAGAAGCCCTTGTCACTTTTAGTCTGAATCACACAAGATGTTCCTCACATCACAGCTATTTCTCGCCCTTGAGCTCTTCATAGATATTTAATTACTGTTAAATTTGGTAATCTTGTTGGCTAAAAAATTATAAACTTGAGTTTTCCCATGAAAGTAAAAAAAGCAGCAATCTTGGTAACAAAGTTTAAGTTTCTGAAATATAAATAGCTGTTGCAAAGTTAATACACTTTGAATTCTACGGGAAAAAGTGAAGCCACCCACTGCAACTCACCGAGATAGTTGTATAAGGTGAAGTGTAGAAAGTGAAGTATTAGGATTCGAAGAAAGCAGAGATAAATTAACAGCTGACAATAAAGAAACAAAAAAAAATTCAAAAATCTGAAAGTAAGGGAAATTCTAGAAAAAAAAATTAAAAGCAGAGCAACATGCTCTTTCAGAAGGGCTCATTGCCCTGCAGGTTTTACTGTATGATAGTTCGGTGATATCATCGTGACACTAGTATTTCAAGTAAGTGCACATAGCAAATGTTCAACCTTTGTTAAGTAAATAGAGAAAGAAATTTGTAGTGGTTAGGGGAGAAAGTACAATATTTTTAAAAGTTCAAAAATACCAAAACAAAAGCAAGAGATTATGAAGGATCTCCAATGTGCCAGGCACTGCTGGCATCAATAAGTGTACAATCTAAGACAGCAAACTATTAAAAGGCAGTGTTAAACATGCAATAGTAAAAGTGTATAAATGACACAGATAGTACAGACAAAATGATGCGATGAGAGTCACCAGATCTCCAGAATAGGTAGCACATGGAGAAAGTTTTAAAGAAACAAAAGGAGTTTGCCAAAAGGCAAGTGGAAGGAAGAAGGCACCAGAATGAGGTGAGGTGTTTGATCTCCAGGGGGTTAGGTCCTCAGGTCAAGCAGGAAATGCAGTGAACAAAAAGCAGGCAAAAAAGAATTATTCATGAACGTCCCTTAAATCTCTTGTCTCAAGCAAGCAGTGACAACTTTTAAGCGCTGACAGAGGAGGTGGCTTCATACTACATAATGCAGTTGTACAACACTAGGAAGAAACATTTATACTATTCAAGTTATTTCTCTCTTTTTTACTCTTCAGCACATAGAGTTGAATCTTCATGAATTAAAGGCTTGGACGATGTGACTATTCAAATGTACAGTGGAGGCTCTGGGAGCTAAAACCCACTTTGCAGCTGATCAGATGACCCAGCCATCAATTCCTTCCCTCAGAGAACACGGCTGTACACCAGCCCTCACCATGAAGTCACCATTACCACCTCTGTTGGGTACCCTTGGCCCTCTGCAAACACCAGTTCACTTGTTCACTTCCAGGGTGGATTAGTGTGCTACAGCTGTTGCAACAAAGTACCCCAAATGGCTTAAACAACAGAAATTTATTGTCTCACAGTTCTGGGGGCTGGAAGTTCAAAATCAAGGTGTGAAAGGTGCTCCTCTGAAGACTCTGGGAGAGGATGTGTCCTCGATCTCTCCTGGCCTCCAGTACTTTCTTCACGTGTGGCAGCATGACTCCAACCTTCACGTGGCATCCTCCCTGTGTCCAGATCTGTCTACAAATTTTCCCTTTTATAAGGACACTAGTCCAAGTGGATTAGGAGCCCACTCTACCCCAGTATAACCTCATCTTAACTAGTTGCATCTACAACAAGCCTATCCCCAAAGAAGTTCACATTCTGCAGTACTGGGGGTTAAAACTTCAACATATGAATTTTAGGGGGAAACAATTCAACCCATAATACTGGGTTTGCTCCCAAGCTTCTTTCTGCCTCTTTATATATAATAAGTAATTAAATATTATACAAATGTGTAATTAAATACTACACAAACTGAGGAAATATGAACATAAAAAGAATGAGCATTGAAAACTAAGTCTAATGTTCTATAAAGACTTAGAAAAGCCCAGTCCATTGGATGAAGTACATGTGAGTAAGCTGTAAAAGTCTGGGGAGAAAAAAATCAAACTAAAAATCCAGAGCTCTGAACTCTGTTTTGCTTCACTTCAAAGAAATCAAAACAAAGAATCAAAAATTATAGAGGATGCATCATGGGTGCTATTTATATCAATTATATACCTAATTGATGTTAAACTTTAAACAATTAACTCATAGTAAAAAAATGTAAGCCTTGGCCATACATCAAAAGATTGGTGAACGAATGTTTTAGGTTCCTTGCTTTTAAATTTTATTTTAGGCAACACACTTATAGGTACAGAAATGAAGAGATGTCCACAATAAAATGTTAAGGGAACAAGTCAAGTTACAAAATATGCAAAGAATTCCATTTTTTTCTTAAGAGTTCCAATATATTTGAGAGTATGTTTGCAAACAATTTTGAAAGGATTGGACCTGCTATGAATGAATGAATCTAGATAGTGATCATCAGTGCTGCTAACATCAGAAAAAAAGATAACCAGATGTTATCCATCTCCTGATGCAAATGTTCAATACCATCTATAAACTGTTATTTCTCCCAAAACAAACCTGCATCTGATCTTTATAGGTCCTAGTTTATATGAAATGCAGAGGACAGAGAAACATGTAAAGAACACCATGAAGGTGGAATCAGCAAAATTCATCCCATGGGAAATACTACAGGAACAGTAACAAGGCTCTTCAACAAATAAATTGCAAGGGGGAAAAAGGACATGGCAAGGCATCCTATAAGTTAACAACAGACATAAAGAGACATACTAACCAACTGCAATGTATTGGTATCATTTGGATCCTGATTCAAACAAACTGTTTTTAAAACTGCATTTATGAGACAACCGAGAAATCTGAATATTTCCTGAATATTTTATTATATTGAAGAGCTACTGTTAACTTTCTACAGCGTAACAGCATGATGTCTTTATTTTTAAAGAAATAAACTGAAATATTTACAGAGGAAATGATAGAAAAACTGCGATTTGCTTCAAAATGAAGGGGGTGAGTAAAAGGAGTGGGGAGAGGTAGAAATAAACAAGATTGGTCATGAGTTGAGTTGTTGAATCTAGGGTGGTGGGTAAGTGAGGGCTCATCAGACTCTTCTACTTCTGCACATACTTGAAATTCTCCAAAATAAAAAAAAATGTTTAAGGATTTGGTTGGTATACTTACTTTGGAAAGCTGTTTGGTAGTATTACTAAAGGTGAAACAATGTTTACCTTATGGCTCAGCAATTCACTCCTAGGTATGTACCCAACAGCAATGTGTATACATAATCACCAAAAAACACGTACAAAAATCTTCATTGCAGCACTATGTATAAAGGCCCTGCTATGGACTGAATGTTTATGTCCCCACAAATTCATATATTGAATCCCTAACCTCCAGTATGATGGTGTTTGGAGGTGGGGCCTTTGGGAGGTTATGAGTTTAGATGAAGTCATGAGGGTGGGCTTGTGGAGGGATTAGTGCCCTTGTAAGAAGAGGAAGAGACAAGAACCCTCTCTCCCTCCACCAAGTGAGGACACAGCAAGGAGGCAGCCATCTGCAAACCAGGAAAAGGACTCTCACCAGACGTCAAATCGGCTGGTACCTTAATCTAGGACTTCCAGCCTCCAGAACTGTGAGAAATAAATGTATGCTGTTTAAGCCACCCAGTCTATGGTACTTTGTTATAGCAGCCCAAGCTGACTAAAACAGGCCCCAAATGGAAACCTCTCAAACGCCAATCCAGTAGGATGGATACATAAATTATGGTATATTTATGTGATAGAATAGTACAGAACAACAACAGTGAATATTTACAACTACATGCAACAATATGGATGAATCTCACAAATAAAATGGTGAGTAAAAGAAGCCAGAAACCAGGGCTTCCCTGGTGGCACAGTGGTTGAGAGTCCGCCTGCCGATGCAGGGGACACGGGTTCGTGACCCGGTCCGGGAAGATCTCACATGCCGCAGAGCGGCTGGGCCCGTGAGCCATGGCCTCTGAGCCTGCGCGTCCGGAGCCTGTGCTCCGCAATGCGAGAGGCCACAACAGTGAAAGGCCAGCGTACCGCAAAAAAAAAAAAAAGAAGCCAGAAACCAAAGAGAACATACTACTGTGCTCTACCGGGCATAACAAATCTACACTATTAACAATCAGGAGAGGGTTATCCTTGGGATGAGTTGGGGACCAGGAAACAAGAGAGGGTTCTTCTAGGGGCTTGTTCTTTTTCTTGATCTGGGGCCTAGTTGCACAGATGTGTGTGGTTTATGAAAAGCCATCAGGCTGTAGTTTTAGGTGTACTTTTCTGTATGCATAAAATTTTTTAAAATATTTTTAAATTAAAAAAATAGGAAATTCTGATTTAGTAGGTAGGGCCCAAGAATCTGCATTTGTAACAAACTCCCATGTGATGCCTGATGCTTTTGGTCCAAAGGCCACACCTGGAGTAACACTGAGCTAGGTCACTAGTGCCCAAGTGTACATGAGAATTTTCAGGAACAGCAGACAATGCATACCTCACTCCCCACCCCTCCACCGCCTCCTTCCTGTAGCTTTGGTTGGGGTTACAGGTTTACTGAGTGATGCCCACTTTCCACTGTCTGCTGAACCCCATGCACACATATTGGTCTGACATTCCAGAGCCTGTCTGCCATCTTCCCACAAGCTACTCCCCAAGTTCATGGCCTGACAACCTCCTGGACACGCAGGTCTCTGGCCTCACTGCTCACCAGGCCACATCCTACAAGCTCCTGTCTCAACTTGCATCACTCAGGCCTCTGCTTGTGCACCTGGAATGCTCTCCTCTGCTTCCTGAACTCTTCCACACCCGTAAAGTTCAGCTCAAATGTTCCTTCCTCCAGGAAGCCTTCTGCAATTGCCCCATCATGAATAATCCCTCCTCTGGACAGCCATGAGCACACTATTCATGCCGGACAGTCAGCATGGACCAGCCCTCCTGCATCATAGCTGACTGTGGAGGTGGAGGTCTCTGTGCTCAAGGTCAGTCTTTTGAGAGCAGGGGAACCCAGTCGATGCCATCTCTGCCAAACAGCAACAGGTCTAGCTCACTACATACTTACAGGATGGAAATTCAAGAACTTGGAATCAGACAAGTCAGCTCTGAATCTGGTTCCATCATTTTTCAGAAATATGACCTTGGGCACATCACTTAATATCTCTGAGCTATTCTCTGGAAGAACTAAAGAAGTGTGTAATAGGTGTCACGGGCTGAATGGTTGCCCCCAGAAAGATATGTCCAAGTCCTGACCCTGGGAATCTATGAATGTGACCTTATTTGGAAAAAGGGTCTTTGAAGATATAATTAAGTTAAGGATCTCGAGATAAAATCTTACTGGATATAGGATGGGCTCTAAATCCAATGACAGATGCCTTTATAAAAGAAAGCAAAGGGAGATCTGAGCCAGAGACACAGAAGGCAGATGTGAAGATGGGCAGAGATTGGAATGATGCAGCCACAAGCCAAGGAGCACCTGGAGCCACCAGAAGCTGGAGGAAGCAAGGAAGGATTCTCCTCTAGAGCCTTCAGCCTCCCTGAGTGCCAATATCTTGATTTTGGACTACTGGTTCTCAGAACTATGACAGAGTACATTTCTGATGTTTTCAGCCACTCAGTTTGTGATGATTTGTTACAGCATCCCTAAGAAACCAGTACAGTAGGAGTCAAATAAATACTTGCTCTTCTGTCCATGTGATCGTCAAGATGTAAGATTAATTTAAAAGCTTATAATGAATATGGGTTTTATACATTCATATTTTATTTAAACACTTATATAGCACTTAGTTTATCAGACAAGGTCCTCGTTGCTTTATAAATATTATTTAAATATTATGATGATCCCCAAAGTACTATTATTATTATCTTCATTTTACAGAGGGAAAACTCAGGAACAGAGAGTTTAAGTCACTTGCCCAAGGTCACAAAGCTTGTCAACATAGAAGCCAGGAATCAAACCCAGGCAGAGGCTCCAGAGAGCAGGCTCATCACTACCACTCAAGTGTTGGGCTCATTTCCGAATCTAGACCCCAGCCAAGCAGAGGGTACGTGGCAAGCCTGCCTCAGGCCACCCCTCCTGTAATGTCCCTCCTGCTGTATGCTTCTGCCCCAGCATTGCCCCATCCAGACCACACTGGACAGCTGCTTCTCCAAGTGTACATTTTAGAACTTCTCTTCCACCCAGTAGACAGCGATGCCTAATACCACATGGGCTTCATCCAGCAGCTGCTGGGGTGGGCTCTCTTTATTTACATTCATACTTAATCTGTCATTTCCTGCATGTACTTGAAGACCTCAAAAAGAACATCATCGCTGGAGACCAGGAAGCCTTCCTTCTTGTGTCTTTCACGGCACTGGCACACATTTATTTTCCAGAAGAGCACAGTCTACCTCTACTGCTCACTTACGGGAAGGCAGGGGCACATTTCAGGACTTTGTGGACAAGCTTATGGGAATACAGTCAACAGGACTCATTTTTCAGTTTAGCACTGGAAGCTGTACTGTGAAGCAGAAGAGACATCAGATGGATTAAAGGAGTGCCTGTTACAGTCTCCAGACATGCCCCCTTCCAGGGAGCACAGGGGGAGACAAGCCCAGGCGTGGGCATCACAGGGCTCTGGGTCACACCTTGGCTTGATCCCTTAGGCATCAGTGTGTGTGACCTTGGAACACTCCCTTAACTTCCCTGAGTCTCATTTCCCTTATCAGCAAAATAAAAGTGGCAACTATGAGCCTGGACAATCAACCCAGCCTGCCTGAATTCAAACCCTGGCTCTGCCACTGGCTAGTTTTGTGACTCTGGTCAAGTCAGCTCTCTGGACCTCAGCTTCCTCTTCTGTAAAATGAGATTAATAGCCCCTAGCTCACAGAGTTGTTGAGTTGTTCAAATCCCTGAAAGCAGGCACATACTAGCTGTTTGCTGTTATAATTGTTCTGATGCAAAAAGATGACAGCTGTAGACTGCCCCAGTGAGTGACACTGGGGAGACAGGATCAACTAATGTTAGTCCTTTCCCTCCATGACCTTATTTATGGCCAGGCCCATTGCCAACCTGAGTCACGTGATGTAAAGAAGACAGTGCTGGCTCCGTCTGATTAAGTAAGAACACACAGGTGCTGGATATAATAAAACATCCTAATTATAGGTGGACATTGGCAGGGACACACCTATTGGGCTATCTGTCCAACAACCCCTTTTCTGGAAACCACCTCCCTGCCTGTGATGCCACAGGGCCAGCACTGCCTCACAGTGCCAGGCTCACAGCACCCGGCCCAGGCACGAGGTGTGACTGTAGCCACAGTTACCCGAAGGGCCCGTGGTTGGTGACTGGCCCCGGGCAGGACTGGAACTGAGACTTGGGACTAAAAGAGAGAGAATGCCCAGCCACTCGCTCTCCAAGAAGCTGGCCTGAAACCTATGATGTTGGCAGCCTAGTTCTGCACCAGGAGGATTACAGGATGGGAGAACCCAGAAAGGGGGATGGGAAGGAGGAGGAATGAAGAGGCCTCGGGGCAGAGAGGGGCCAAGATGGGAGCCAGGTCGAGTCCCTGCTGGCTTGATCCCCTCCCCAACCCCCTTGAGCGTCATGAAGTAACCCAGAGTCCTCATGATAAACCCCTTTTTAAAAAAAATTTTTTATTGAAGTATTGTTGATTTACAATGTTGTGTTAGTTTCTGGTGTACAGCAAAGTGATTCAGTTATACACACACACACACACACACACACACACACATATATATATAAAAGAATATATGCATATATTCTTTTTCATATTCTTTTCTATTATGGTTTATTACAAGATATTGAATATAGTTCCCTGTGCTATACAGTAGGACCTTGTTGGTGATAAACCCTTTTTCTGATTGCCTTTGCTAATAGGTTTCTGTTACCTGCAACAGAAGCACTCTCAGTTAATATCACATCTTGGTGGCATCTCAAAGTCTGAGGAAACCAAGCTTAACTCTTCCTTCTTCTCCACTTCTACCACTTCCCCAGCTCCGCCCCCAGACCCACCAACTCCAGGGATCAAATCAGATTCGCAGAAAATGCTGTTACAAATAAGTCAACCATCCTAAAATCTAATTTAAAAATATGCCAAAACAGAGTGGAAAATGATTTTAGAAATTTTCTATAGCAATAAAGGCAGGGCTTCCCTGGTGGCACAGTCGTTAAGAATCCACCTGCCAATGCAGTGGACACAGGTTTGAGCCCTGGTCAGGGAAGATCCCACATGCCACGGAGCAACTAAGCCCGTTCGCCACAACTACTGAGCCTGCGCTCTAGAGCCCGCGAGCTACAACTACTGAGCCTGCATGCCACAGCTACTGAAGCCTGCGTGCCTAGAGCCCATGCTCTGCAACAAGAGAAGCCACCGCAGTGAGAAGCCCATGCATCGCAACGAACAGTAGCCCCCACTCGCCACAACTAGAGAAAGCCCGCACACAGCAACAAAGACCCAACACAGCCAAAAATAAAAATAAATAAATTTATTAAAAAATAAAATAAAATAAAAGCTGAGGAGACCTTTTTTTCACTTGTTCCATTAAAAAGACTCGGACCTGGGTCATGATTTATGCCAAATTCATCACAGACACCCAAAATTGGAAAAGGCACTGCTCACCATTCACACCAGATAATCTTCTGCAATGCACGCTTTCAAGGTGCAAAAATTACTATTTTTCATGGTAACTCACGATCATTTTAAAAGCAGTATGATAAAATAAAAAGGAAATCAATTACCCACAAAGTAAGCTGTAGAATATAGGAAAAATAGTCCTGGAGACAGGGGGTTCTCAATCTGCTAGTGGCTAGTTGTGTGTTTTGAGCATGTAATCTTGTCCTGACTTAGTTTTCCAATCTATAAAGGGGGATGTAATAAATCGAAATAAGACCACCATCTACCTCCATCATCTACGTCTCAAAGTTGCTGGGAGATTCAAATGAGCTAACACTTTGCACAGTGTGCCTTACAGCAGATGCTGGGGAGAGGAGGAGAGAACAGAGAAAAAAAAAGAGCCCACGAGATGCAGATATTTTTGTGGGAGTAAAGACTACTCAGTAAACTAGCACTGCATCCAAATCCTGGCTTCTAGAGCCAGTTCTGCTGCTGTGGGGCTTGCTGGGGAGACAGAACCCACGTAACTTCAAAAGCAACACAATGGGGCTTCCTTGGTGGCGCAGTGGTTGAGAGTCCGCCTGCCGATGCAGGGGACAAGGGTTCGTGCCCCGGTCCGGGAAGATCCCACATGCGGCGGAGCGGCTGGGCCCGAGGGCCATGGCCGCGGAGCCTGTGCTTCGCAACGAGAGGGGCCGCAACGGTTAGGGACGGTTAGGGGCCGCAACGGTGAGAGGCCGCAACGGTGAGAGGCCGCAATGGGAGGGGCCGCAACGGTTAGGGGCCGCAACGGTGAGAGGCCGCAATGGGAGGGGCCGCAACGGTTAGGGGCCGCAACGGTGAGAGGCCGCAACGGGAGGGGCCTCAACGGTGAGAGGCCCGCCTAGGGCAAAAAAAAAAAAAAGCAACACAGTCACTTCTTACAAGGCAACCCCATGTAGTGTTGCTGAGGGAGCAGCAGCAAGGACATTGTAAAGATCCCGTAAAGATCCCTCCTGGAGACACCTTTTCTTTCCTATATCCCTCAGGCACCAATTTTGGCATCAAATCTGGTCAATTCTTCCTCTCGAGTAATAATACTAAGAGCAGCCACATTTATTGAGGATTTTTCTCTGTGCCTTTCAGGCATGGTTTTAAACATCGGCTTTACATGCATCATCTTATTTAAGCCTCACAGATAAAAGCTATAGAGTGGTTTATGATTAGAGTCACATTACGTCTATGAGAGCAGCGGCTCTGAAAATTAAGTTGGCCAAGATCACCGTGCAGGTAATAGGCAAGAGCTAGGACTTAAACCAAGTCTTTTGGACACAAAACGGACCCTGCCTCTGTTTCCCCCATTACTTTTGCCTCATCCCACATTAGTTCATTATTACCACCCTCTAGACCACTGCAGGAACCTCACACTCCCTGTGACCTATCCTATCAGCTGCTGTCAGATTCTTTTCCCAAAACCCAAGTCCACTACCACACTGGCTCACAGCACCCAGCAAGGTGCACCACAGAAGGCAGGCTTTCAATAATGCCTGTCAAGTGAATGAAACCTGTGCTCATGCTGCCTTAGCTTCCTTCCCACTACAGAACTCGCTGGCCTGCCAGTCAGGGTCCTCCAGCTCTCGCTCCCCAACCCTGGCAGACTTACTCCATGAATACACACTTCATGGGTCCACCGTGAACCACGGTCTCTTCCACTCCATGGACATGCCGTTTCCTCTGCCTGGAATACTCTTTCCCCAGCTCCCCCATGGCCCCCCACCCCTGCCACATACACACACACATCCTGCCCTCAACACCCTTTCTAGGTTAATGAATGGACAGATGATTCCCCCCTAATGTAAGCCATCACTGTCTTCTTAGTGAGCCAAGCCCAGGACACCATATCTCCCTTGCAGCTTCAGATCAGGGCAGGATTTATGGAATACCCACCAGGTACTAGAGTACACTCTGCTGAGCTGTATAGTCACCTGTCTGCCTCATCTAATCTAAGCTAATCTTTTCTTCTATCCAGGAATAGGCCTTTGTCTCAAGTCCCAGCTAAACAAAACCTTTCCATCTGTATTTACCAGGATGGGCTTCTCTTTAGAGAGTTCCAAATGCAAAACTGGGTATTCCATTTTGGTTGGAAACAGGATGTAAATGTGGAAAACTCCCCAATGATAGCATGAAAAGAAGGAGCCCAGGTTCCAGGGCCATCCCTTCTTCTTCTGCTTCTGCACTGGGACTGTGCACTCAAAACTTCTCTCATGAAAGAACAGACCTGTGGGATATTATCTTCTGTGAAGACGTTAATCCACAGAGGACTCATCCTGAAGTCATCTGCTTTGGTTGATGTATTTAGTTAAGCTAATACATATAAATCCATCTCTTTCTCTCTCTCTCTCTCTCTCTCTTGCATCTTCAATTATCAAGACATCTGCCTCTGTTTTGGTGCTCATGAAATGCAGTGGCCCCAAAGTTCACAGCAGCACTATTTACAAAAGCCAAGACCTGGAAGCAACCTAAATGTCCATCGACAGATGAATGGATAAAGAAGATGCAGTACATATATACAATGGAATGTTACTCAGCTATAAAAAAGAATGAAACAATGCCACTTGCAGCAACATGGATGGACCTAAAGATTATACTAAGTGACGTAAGCCAGACAGAGAAAGACAAATATCATATGCTATCACTTATACATGGGCTCTGAAAAAGAAAAAAGATACAAATGAAGTTATTTACAAAACAGAAATAGACCCACAGACATAGAAAACAAACTTATGGTTACCTAAGGGGAAAGGGGAGGGGAGGGATAAATTAGGAGGATGCGATTAACAGATGCACACTACTATGCATAAACTAGATAACCAACAAGGACCTACTGTATAGCACAGGGAATTATACTCAATATTTTGTAATAACCTATAAGGGAAAAGAATATATATATGTATAACTGAATCCCTGTGATGTACACCTGAAACCAACAGGACATTGTAAATCAACTATACTTTAATTTTTTAAAAAAGGCACATGCCAAGGGGAAAAAACCCCACAAAAAAACATGATTGTCTCATAGTGTCCTTTATGTTGCAAAGCACCTCATGAGCACTTTGAGGCTATTATGAAACCTAGTAACTGGGTGAAAGAATATGAATAATGGGATGGTGAAAGAAAGCCAACACACCAAGACATCACCTGCTAAGTTCAGTACTATATTCTCTAAGCAACCCGACAATTTTTTCTGAAAGGGGTAGTGCTGGTCTGTTTCTGGGAATTTCTTTCTCCCTTGATGAAGGTCAAGGGACAAGCAAGGCTAACACCCTCAGATTACATTAGGATTTAAATTCTATACTAATCATGATGTTGGAGGTGAAAACCCTAGAATGCTTTGGAAGCAGGATGTCTTTTAACCTGATCATATGAGTGAAGACCTTTAAAGATATTGTTTTCCCTTGTGAGACAAGTGTGAGGAAGCCTTCATATGAAATCTAGAGGGAGAAAAATAAAACGACATACGGAAAGAGATTACAGGATTAATTACATGATCTGCCTTAGAATGACACAGGAGACTTCACAATCTTTTTAAAGAAGTCACTGTAAATTTGTATTAAACAACTGAATTCTATGCTTTTTACATAAAAAAACCAAAGAAGCCAAGACTAAAAACACTAGTAGGTGTTTATTTATTCAATTATATTTACATCAAGTCCAAAAGTAAACAAAAAGATATTTATTGAGAATAGTGAATTTGTATTCAACATGAATAAATACACTCAGTTTGCTTTCTACTTCTGTCCTTTGGATTTCCAAATTTAGTCTTTTTTTTTTTTTGGCGGTACGCGGGCCTCTCGCTGTTGTGGCCTCTCCCGTTACGGAGCACAGGCTCCGGACACGCAGGCTCACCGGCCGTGGCTCACAGGCCTAACCACTCCACGGCATGTGGGATCTTCTCGGACCGGGGCACGAACCCATGTCCCCTGCATCAGCAGGCGGACTCTCAACCACTGTGCCACCAGGGAAGCCCCAAATTTTGTCTTTTAAGCAGCGACATAAACAGGAAGCAGTACTTGCTCAGGACTCTCTTCTGTGACAGTAGGGTGATTTACTTCATTGAATCGAAATTTAAACTAACAAAAAATTGAAAACTACACTTCAGACTCTTTCAATTGCTTAATCTGAGACAAATAAATGTAAAAAAATTCTATGTAAATATATATTAAGAAAATCTGTAAACTGCCCATAATATAAACAGGTGCTGAAGTTCACTAAATACATTTTCTCTCTCTCTCTCTGTCTCTCTCTCCCTCCCTCTCACACACACACACACACGCACACACAAATAATCTGCTTATAAACAATGGCTGGCCAGCTAAGGAAGATGATAAAGATTACTACAAATTTTATAATATTTAGTAGCCAATGATAATATTCAAATCTTTGTAGTTTAAAGAACAAGCTTAAGCTAGATCTAACATTACATCAATAAAAATTTAGACTGTCAAACCCTAAGAGCAGACAATTCCCACAGACCATTTGAATTTTCATAATCCCACTCCTGAAAACACATACCCCGAAGACTTCCGAGTACAGATGAGCCACAGTGGTAAGGCCAGATAGTATGCCCACGAAACAACAGCACGATGCCATGAAAGTTCCCTCCTGGCTTCACACTCAAACTCTTAGACCTGAAGCAAACAAGTTACCCAGGTAACAGGTATGGTCTGCCCTGGCCTTGCCCTAAGCAGTGTCGAAACTGCATTTTGAGGTGGGTGGAGGAGAGTTAAATTGGTAACTTTAAATGGCCATGAGAGGTCATTATTAACTTCTCGTTTGATGACAGAGAAGTTGCATTTTTACCCTAACTTTTACCTTTGGTATGAACTTGAGAATGATTCAATACTCTAACCAAAAAACAAGACAAAACAAAACAAAAAAGGAGGGGAGGAAAGATAAAGAATTGGAAAAACAACATGGCAACACAGTTTGATTTCATTTTCTTATCATCACATTCCTGACAACCTATTGAACTTATTTTTCTTAACTTCTGGATAAATACTTTCTGTTTCTGTGCAATTCAATCACTTTGACTCTCATACTTTAATATACGGAATATATTCTGCACTGATCGTGTTGTCATTAACAAACAATATTGTGTGTGGGCCCGTGAGTATGTTTGGAGACATATTGCATCTTGTCCCGCCATTGGCACTTACCCTCAGGGAAAGCATTTGGCTGCACCATGTGGAGAAAGATGTGCACAATTTGAAAGAAGATGCCAGTGGGTCCAGCTTCATAAGAATCTTTGGTCTCATAGTTCGTTGGAGGAAATTCAAATTCCAAACCATCAGGAATGTATGTGGATGAGGGCGGTGGCCCCTCTGACATGGTGTCCCCATAAAGCCCCAGCAGCAGCAGGAAGCCAAGGAGAAGGGCCATAGCTAGCAAGATGCCCCAAACATGAGGTGGAACTGGGGGCCTCCCTCTTCAGGGGTTCTGGAAGCCTTGGGGAAGGCAGGAGTGTGTTTCTGCAGAAGAGGCGTGGCGAGGACTGAGTCTGCGGAATCCTTGGTTTTCTGGCTGGGTTGGCATGCGGTGAAGGGTGGCAGAGAACCTTCTCGGCTTGTGGGGGGGACGGTCAGTCGATCAAAGCACCATCCCTGGCAGGGAGAGAAGGGGCGGGGTCACTAATGCCTGCAGCCTGCCTGCACTGGCAGCTCCCCTGGAGGAGAGGCTGCAAGGCTTTAGTGCAAGCCCTCAGCCTAATCCGCTGCGGAGGAAGCAAACACAGAGCCTGCTTCAGAGCACAGGGGCAGGAAAGCTGGAAGCTTCCATGCTAGGGGCCAGTCCCAGAAATACCAGCTAGTGTAACGAGTGTGTGGTCTTGGAAACTGATATTCATTAAGCACTTACCACATTCCAGACATGTTCTACATGCTTTACAGGTAGGACCTTGGTTAAGGCATTATCCCATTTTACAGAAGAGGAAACTGACTCAGAATTTCAGCAACTTGCCCGAAGCCATGGTTGATTCATGGTGGGGTAGAATTCAAACCCAGTAGTTTGCTTTCAAAGCCCAAGTTTGGACTCTCCCAACTCCAAGACACTCTCCCTACAGAGCCCTCCCTCTCAGTCAGAGAAGCAGAGGCTCCCAGCAGTAGATGAGATGCTTATTTTTCCTCCAGTTTTGGGTTTTTCTCCCCATCTCTGGAGATATGTCTTACTCCACCTTTTATTTTATTAATGTGCTCACTGATCTCATTTCATCCCATCTTCACTCACCCCCAGCCCAAACTAGACAAGCATGGCCTCAAGGGCAGGGAACAAACTCTTTAAGGCCAGGTGACACTGGTTTCTGTCTAACACGCTCATCAGGTAGCCCTGATGGAAATCCCTGTCCCAAGTCACCACCTGGATGACTCAGGGTCCAGACGAGGAGAGGCAGAGCAGAGGGAGACTCCCGCCCTCCCCCGGGGAAAGCGAGAAAGATCAGGAACCTAAAATCGGCTACCAGCCCAGTGTCTAGTGAGGGCAGCGTGGACCTGGCCTCCTCGAGTTTCTCTCCCCAGAACTGAACACAAGGCAGGCATACAGTTGGCTACCAGTAAGAGCTACTGAATATAAAACCAAATAAGCCAAAACAGCTGCTTTGCTTGTACCACTGCAACAGGCTACATGAATCAAAAACAACTGGGATACTCTGCTTGCCCATTCTTTTCTGGGGTCAGGAACACCCTGATTTTCTTTCCTACATCAGATTCACACTCAGGAACTTTCAAAATAAAGACAGGGTGCTCCTGAAACACACACTGCAAGATGAAGGAGAGGGACTACCAAGAAAGTGACACACTGCACAAAAGGCTAGAGGACCCGCTCCCTATATTCCACCAAGTTGAAGAAAGCTCCATACAGGAGGTAGGATTTAATGAGCTACTTGAATGAAGACATTCATTCATACCGGGTCCCCTTAGATACTGCCTCATCTTCTAAGCCTCATAACCACTCCTATTACTTCTGCACAGGCCTGCCAATGGAGTGACCCTTGACTCTCCCATTATCAAATCATGGGCTGCTCAGATCCCCAGGGACACCTAGTGCCAACCTCATGGAACCCCTAGCTTCCAGGTCCATCTCACCCACAGACACAGACACACCAGGACCCTGGTGACTGTTTCCAAAGGGCAATCCCTGCCAGGCATGGCTGCTGACAACAACCTGTCCTCAGGCTCTGAAGTGCTCTAGCCTTTCACTGGTTCTACCAGGAATCAGCACCCTGCTCAGACTTCAGATCGTTTCCAGAGAGAACAAATAAGAAGAAGGAAACAAAGCAAGTCGGCTTTTGCAAGACCCCTCTCTGAAGCCTGCAGGGCTGCACAGGGCAGGAGGAAGATGCGAAAGGAGAGGGGGCGTGTGGTTATTCAGGTAGGATAGGACCGTGCTGCTTCAGGCAGGCAGGTGGGCATGCACACACACATCACACACACCATGCATGCACTCACAATGACACACAACTCACAGAGACGAAACACAACACCAGGAACGTACACTCCACACACTGACACACATAGGCACACACCACATTCACACCTTATCTTGTTGTCTGATAAAGGGCAGGCAGGAGCACAGCAGCTGATGGATTAGAGGCTCAGCTGCTAAGAAAGGCTGACTTCCTGGTAATGCCACCAAGCCTCAGCTGGGGACAGAGAGAAACACAGCGGGAGGGAAATGGCAGAAGGTCCCCGGGCAAAGCTATGAATAAACAGACTTCCAGACATCCTCAGTGAAGAAGCAGGGGAAAAGAAATCCCAACGGAAATGCAAAGATGGGGTGTTCCACTGACTTAGGGCAGCACCTGAGCATCACGTGCATCTTGCTCCAGAGGGTAGGTCCCTCTTAAAGTTTAGACCACTTTTAGGAACATCTCACTACTTATGAAACACTAGACAATGGATAAAAGGCAAGGCAAGGGCCTCCCTGGTGGCGCAGTGGTTGAGAGTCCGCCTGCCGATGCAGGGGACACGGGTTCGTGCCCCGGTACGGGAAGGTCCCACATGCTGCGGAGCAGCTGGGCCCGTGAGCCATGGCCGCTGAGCCTGCGCGTCCGGAGCCTGTGCTCCACAGCGGGAGAGGCCACAACAGTGAGAGGCCCGTGTACTGCAAAAACAAAACAAAACAAAAAAAAGTCCAGGCAAAATGGAAGAGGTTTTCATCTCAGTTTGAACCGTTGTTCCGAAAAAGAAGGTCTGGGTACTTCCCTGGGAAAGCACACTAGGTAGCGAGAACCACTGAGAGCAGCTCAGGAAACTGCCAGCAGAAAACCCAAGACGGCTCCCGACCCAACAGCCGCATCAGCGTAAAACGGAGTCTGTGTTTAAAATGAAATTATAGGACCTCGTTTCTGGAGATGGGGCCCATTAATCTGCATTTTTAACATGCTCCCCTGGTGACAGATTCTTAGACAACTAAGGTTCGAGAGCCAGCACTCTTCCTGAGTTCCCTCCTGGCTAATCCATGCCAATTTCCAAAGACACCTCCATCTTCCCAAACACAACTGCAGAACAACAGACGTGAGGCAAAAGCACCCCAAACGCCCTTCTTGTATCACATTGAACTGATCTAGCCCAACAGCTTGGTGGAGTCCCTGACTTCCTCATCTTCTCCGTACCCTTGGAGTCTGGCGCACAGCAGGCACTCAATAAGGATGGCTGACATCAAATTGTGGCAGGTAGAGAGAAGACTGACACAAAATGGTCACGTTGACCTATTTCAGAAGTGATCAAGCACCTCTTTATGAGCAGTCTACAGCCCACGGGAGGGAGGTGTTGGATTGCTTGTAGCTGTCTCCTCCAACACAGGGAGCAGACTGTCTCCTCACTGGATTCATCCATGGCGGAACAACTGGTCTACCACTCTGGGGGGGCCATACTTTCAGCTGCAATCCTCAACTTAGCAGCCTTTGGAAATCGCTCCCTTGGGGCCTCTCCCCTCAAACAGGCACTAGACTAATCACTAAGGTAGATTCACCATTTTCTGGTTTATGGGATGAAGATTCCTGGATTCCATCCAAATACACTGAGTTCGAACTGGGAAAGGGACCCAAGAACACGAATTTTAAGCAAATACCTCACAGGACTCTGAGCCTGGGGTCCAGAGATCGGCATTTCCATGAACACTGGTTTAAAAGCAAATACGATGACCATCCAGCTTCATTTCTTCTCTACTTTCTCTTTTTGATGGAATTCTTTTAAATTGCAATTCCTACATGCACTTATTATATAAGTCTTAAGAAGAGAGCATTCAATTTGCTGCTGGCATACAAAGAAAGCTACTTTAAAGCATACAAGCTATACACAACGTTTCTTATCTGGTTTCAGATCCTTTAGCTTTAGCTTTCTCCCCAGATAAATCACATAGAATGAAGGGAGAGCTGAGGCAAAGAGAGAAAGAGGTGTATTATTGAAAATTCATACTAATATTCAGGCAAAGCTCATCAATGCCAACAACCTTTAGGCAAAGCTCATCAATGCCAGTATCGCATAATACAAAGAGACTTTGCATGTAATAAAACAACGACCACCATACAATAATAACCACCTTAATGGCTTTTCCAATAATAAAATTTAAGCTAAATCAGAGAGAAGGACTTTTTAAAAATAATTTAAAAAGAATGCACAAGGCTTCGTTTAGAAAGAATACCTGGTGCTTTCACGGTAGATATGGATTCTCTCACACTAAGTTACCAGCAAATGGTGAGCTGCCTTTTTAACACTACTTTAATAATAAACACAGGAGCAACTGAGAGAATCCCAACAGTAACAGAGAGTAGTGTGTAACCAGTTTTGCAAAAATAACAATTTCCCACTAAATATAACATGACATGAAAACAAATTTAAAACACTGTAAGCTTAAATGTCCCCTTAGCAAGGGTAAAATTTTGAGGAGAAATGCGAGATAGTAAAATACAGACTTGTGCAAGCTGCTCTTAAGATAAGCAATTAAGTCTTGGTTTTTAAACAAGCAGAAAGTAATGATTTTTCTTTTCTTGTTACCAGATTTCAAGTTCTTCTATCAGCATTTTTCCTCTGACCAGCAATTACAATAAAATAAAGTTAAATAAAGAGGAACTTCACTTGTTTTTTAAAAGCATTTATAGAAATCAAGTCAGAGAGAGAAAATATTTTTCAAAGGTTAACTTCAGAATGATCTCTCTTCCTTGGTAACTGCAGACGATGGGCATCTGAGCTCTTCCAAATACCAAAAATGCCGTCACAAAAATAAAGAATTAAAAAATAGGGCAGACTTTGGGAGACTACAACAATGCAGTCAACACTGAGACAGGTTCCCCAGAGAAAAGCCTTCTGCTTCAGTGTGCCCCTGCAGAGCAAGTTGCTGGCTAGGGAGTTTCAGGAGAGGGTGAGGGAGGAGCTCATCACAGCCCATTAAGAACTCTGAGCCCTCCTCCCTCACACTCAGCAACTACAAGTAAGAATACTGGCTGGTCTTGGTAGGGCTCAGTGGGTATCCAGTGTAAATGGTTGAGCCTCGGGAAGACCCAATGTAAGACTGGGTGGCAAATTGGTGTTGGTACTGAGCAGGGGCCACGCTGGCACAAGTGAGGAGACTGGGCCCAACACTGACAGGGACCTGGTGCACCAGAGTGCTAGGGTAGGTGGTATATGCTGCAGCATGCCTTGAGGAGCCCTGCGGGGAGAAGAGATGAGCAATGGAGCTGGTGGAGCCCAATGCAGCAGCAGAAGTGGGGGCAGCATACGTATACAGGTGAGGCTGGCTTGGCAGGTGAGCAGGGGCTGGGGCCAGGTGTGGGTGCCCGGTCGAATGTAGTGGGCTGCCATGCTGGAAGGCGTAATGGGCTTGGGAGAGTGGGGTCACAAACGCCTGCTGCCTGCGGGGGGCAGGGTTGCTGCTTCTCTCCTGCGAGCTTGGAGCTGACGATGACTGCTGGTTCTGGCTAAGGTTGAGTGGCTGTGCTGCGCCGGTCCCCCCACGCTGAGCTCGATATCCTCTGGGGGTGATACAGCATCCAGATGACTGCCCGCTCACTGAAGCCACTGGCTTGGTCTTACTGCTCAGGAGACCTGAGGCCTGGGTTGCTACAGTACAGTCACCAAGCTGAGTTTTCAGTGGAGGTACAATGATGGTGCGGGTGCCAGTGCCATCCCCCACGACTCTGCCGGGACCCTCCGGAAGGGGTCCACTATTGCCCCGGAGAGCACTCCGGGTATCAGTGGAATATGGGCTGCTCAAGGAAGAATCAGAGTCTGGAGAATCATTGACAGTGACATAACTGATGACATTAGACCTTGCCTTCAGGCCAGAGCTATTGGGCTTATATTTGTTGTCCTCTTCCTCATCAGTGTCACTGCGGATAGTGATGACACTCACAGGAGGGCTGGGAGTATCTGGAATGATGATTGGCTGATGCTGATCTTGTACAGGGACTAGGGAATTATAAGAAGATGTGGTACGGAGGGGGCTACTCCCAACCAGAGAATAGTCTTGAGAAGGCAGAACATCCAGAGAGGACTTAGAAGAGACTGGAGCAGACTGCTTATTCTTCTTTGAAGGGAGGAAACTGGATTCTCGTTGTCTGACAACATGGGCAACGCCAACGTTAAGGGGCTGAGCAGTGGCCAATGTCACATGGTTAGTCAGCAAGGACGGCTGCTGCATAGTAGTGCTGTACTGGTTGCCATCAGAGTGGGCATTCCTCCAGTCTGTGAGCTGCTGCCCACTGCCCGTGGCCTCTGGAATCACTGCAGTGGGCTGGACTGAGTTGTGTAGAGCTACCCCAGGCAACTGTTGCCAAGTTGAAGGCAGGAGAATTTGTTGGGTTCCTCCGGGCCAAGCCTGCAGTACAGCGGCAGTCTGTTCAACCAGCGCCGGCCGGCTTGCTGCGCAGCTCAGAGTAAAGGGCACCGCATACTGCGGTGTGATGGTGGCTACTTGAGGGTGGAGGCTTGCTACCATTAGTGGTGTACAGCTTCCCTGTGGAAGAACTCCCGCCTGTCTCTGTAGTGGCTGAGCAGCTGGTGCCTGGGGTACAATGGGCACAGCATTATCCATCCTCACAGGGAATCCAGAATGCCTTGTTGTTGCTTGTAGTCCAGTTTGAAAAGCAGGTGGACATACTATAAATGTTTGTTGGAATGGATCTGTCTGAGTGCAAATATGGGTGGTTCCAGGCTGCAAGCAAACACCCTGCTGGGCAACTCCAGGAACTGGTGCTGCAGATGATGGGTACAAAGCCGACTGGTACTTTAGCAGTGAGACATCTGAATTAGCCAGAGAAAGAGTAGCAGCTGCTGCAGTAGAACTGGAAGCTAGAACACTGGCCTGATTGTGCACGGTATTAAGTTGGTTGCTGAAGCTCACGGTTAGATTTGTGCTTGTGTTTGGGGCAACATGCGTGGTGAAGGGACTCTTGATCTGACTCACTGTATCATACATGTGAACCCTCCGTTTGCAGATCTCCATGTTCTGAAAACAAGACTTAACATGATTGCTATGTGGAAAATCCAGAAGGTGAGTCATTGTCACAAACTGATGGTTAAGAGTTTTCAGAGGAGTAATTCTCTTGTCCGCATCAATTGTTAGCATTTTTTTTAACAGATCAATGTATTCTCTTCGATCCGCCTTCTCTGCCAACATATCTGTTCCCTCTAAGTCTGTGGACATGTTCACCCGAGCCATATCATCTAAACAATTAAAAATGTACTTTCGAGCTTCTTTTGATTTGATCCCAGTCTCCAATTCATGTTCTTCAGGTGTCTTAAGCCTCCACAGTGGGTACCCCAAAGTAGGATCTCTGTTGAAAAACCTGGTTGTTTTGGTTCCGGCACTGAGAAGATATTCAGCTGGCAGGCCTTGTGTTTGTGAAATGTAACGAATCTGATCATATTCTGAAGCACCAGGATAAAGAGGCCACCCCAGGAACAGCTCAGCTATCACACAGCCCAATGACCACATATCAATAGCTTCACAAAATGGTAATCCAAGAATAATTTCAGGGGCTCTGTAGTAACGTGACTGTAAGTAGGCTGAGCACACAGCTTTGGAAACGTGACTAGCAGAACCAAAGTCAATGACCTTCACTCGGTAGGGTTGGCGCACTGGATCGACCAGCATTATGTTTTCAGGCTTAAGGTCAGTGTGAATTAGACCAAGGCTCTTGAGCTTCATCAGGGCTGTGGCCACCTGCTGCAAGATGGGTCTGATGTACTTGAGTGGCAGTGGGCTAAACTTGTTCTGCTTTAGAAAACCATATAAGTTCTGCTCCAGCATCTCGAACACAAGGCAGGTATGATTCTTATGCTGAAAGCACTCATAAGAACGGACAAAATTATACTCATCGGCATTTTCACTGCTTAGGCGGGAAAGGATGCTCACTTCAATCTGTCCTTGCCTGGCATAGGAGGGGTGGTTCTTCAAGATTTTAATAGCCACAATTTCCTTGGTGCTCCGCTTCCAGCACTTAGCCACCTGTCCAAATGTTCCCCGGCCTAAGAACTCCAAGACTTCATAGCTGTTTGTCATAGAGCAAAGGATCTCATGCTGGACCAGCTGGTAATCCCCTTCTCCACTGGAACTGCTACTCTTCGTGGTCACAGTGGTGGTCGTGGCAGAAGCACCCACCACAGTCCTGTTGTGCAGCACGAGAGGGGGATGTTCTTCTATGATTTGCACGCTACCGTTGCTGTCAAATTCCTCACTTTTTCTTTTCAATCCACATTTTTGATATGGCTCAAGCAAAGAAACGTTGCTTCTGTGAGTCAGGGTCTGGCTGCTTTGGAAGGTTGATGTAGCAGCAGAGCTATCAGCAGCTGTGACAACAATATGCTCCCCTACAAGAGCTGGGAGGAGGAGGCCCTGGTCGTAAGCAGGGATGTTGAAATTTGCTACCTGGTGAGAAGAGCTGGTTTGCCCTTGTGTGGCGGGGAGGGTTTTGCTGTGGGTATAGTATTTGTCGTTGCTGCTCTGTCCAGAAACATCCCAACCAGAAGCCTCTATTTTCAGTTTCTTTGCACTGCAGAAGGCACTCGACGACACTGATGGGAGGGAAAACACCTCCAGCTGTGATGCCATACCGCCGGTGTGTCTGGTTCTCAGCCGCCAGCTGGGGCTGCAGTGAGAAGGCGGAGGAGGAGACGAGATCCGGGGCCCTGCCGCTGGGTCATCATATCCCCCGCGCGAGCCGGCCCGGGCCCCGGCCCCCGCCCCCCGGAGCCTACCCGTGCCCGTCTCACGGGGGGAGCGCCCCCAGCCTCCCTCCAGCTCCGCTGCTCGGCCTCTCGCCGCCGCCGCCGCCTCAGCACCGCGCGCTCCCGCCTCAGTCTCTCGCTGCCGTCCGGGGCCACCGCCGGGCCCCCTCTTGAAGCAATTTTTCAAGGAATTTCTTTTAAAAGGATCTGTGTAGGTGCTATCTAGGGTTTTGCGGGGTGGGAGGGCAGATGGGAACTGCCCAACTTCTGAGCCCACCTTTGTGAGTTCTGGGAGTGGCAGCCCTGCCTCCCATTGTGAGGTCAGCTGAGGTGCCCAAACCGAGCCCAGGCTCAGCCAATCAGATGCTTACTCCTGGGCTTGTGCATGAGACACACTGAGGCAGAGGCAGTTTCCACTTCATCCTAGCAATGATGTCAACATGCCAGCAGCCACAGCCAGAGTCTAATGGGGGCAGCCGTGGCCATACACCCATCAGGGGTCCCGTTGCATGTCCTGAGTCCCACTCCTCCGGGCTCCCAAGCCTGGCTAGCCAGCCTTTCTGTCACTTCGCTAAGCCACCCAGTATCCAGTCCCTTTTTTTTTTTTTTTTTTTTTTGCTAAAATTACCCAGAATTGGCTTCTGTCATTTTTAACAATGCATCCTGACCTTGATCAAATCTCAGAGCGAACTCTTGTCCCTGCAAAACTGATTTTCTTCGTATTTTAAACAGTCCCGACGAAACAATATTTGGTTTAAAGTTTTATTATTTTCAACCTATCCTTTGATGCACTTTGCTTCACCTTACTAGATACACAGAAATAGTCCAGCGTGGAACTCATAAGGAAGTTCATTACAAAATCATGGGATACATTAAGAAAACAAAACTAAACTAAAGGGCGCTGCTGCAGCGACCAGAGTCCTGGCTTTCAAGACTGGGGAGTCTCTAGCCCCGCTGATGAGCTCTGTGACAGCAGTTGCTTACAATCTCCACGCTTTCCTTTGGGCTAGTCTGTAAAATGGTGTTTTAAATAGTGTGGGAGGGCTGGAAATAGAATAGGGACAACGCCTGGCACACACACACAACTGGCCGTCGATTGAGGGTCTGGACTGCCCCTGCGAACGTCAATATTCTCAACTCCACCGTGGCCGCCAGGCTCACCCTGACAGGCAGAACAGCTTCCAGAACATTGAAGGAGGAAACTCACAAATGAGTGAGAAAAGTAACTTCACACACATTGAATAATAGGAAGTTGCTGATATTCAAGTCTTTTGAAAATGGCAATTTCATATGGTCCAAGCAACCAAAGAACAGCAGCTGTTTGGGTCTCCAAGTGGGTCTCTGTTGGGGTGGGGGGAGGGGACGTTCAAGGACCTCAGTCACACCTGCTTGTGTTAACAAAGATCTGCCGCCTCTCTCAGAAACCCGGGAAAACCTTCCTCCTGCCCGGGCAGGAGCAAGGTCAGCAGCCGCCGCGGGCTACAGGCGCAACCTCTTGCTACGGAAAGCTGGTGGCGCCGCTTCCCCAGCCTTCCCCTCCAACCCACCGCCAGGCCCGGGCCGCTCCTGCCCTCGCTCCCTCCGCGCCAGGAACCTTTCCCCGGCTGCGGGACAAAGGATGGGCGGCAAGGCGGGCGCGGGAAACCAGGAGACTCGACTCGAGGAATCCGCCGTCGCCTGGGGGAGGGGGTTGCCGGAGTAACTTGGCTGCAGCGAGAGAGTCGGCGCCGGTTCCGCGCCGAGGCGCGGGTTGGCTTGGACTGGGGTCGCCGTCCTAAGCCGTGTGCCCCAGGGCCCCCTGATCGCATCCCCCGACGCTCTCGGCGAGGGCTTTCGAGGAAACTGTTTCCTCGGGCCCCCGACTCTCCCGCACCGCGAAGCTCCTCCTCTGTCCACGCTTCCCTTTGTTGTCCTGGCCGGCGCCTTACCCAGCGGGGTGCGCCTCCATCACCCCGTTCTCCATCAGCCAATCGCCAAAAGTTCCCGCGCTGTCCACCCAAAGCGGACCAGGGGGATGCATCAAGCCAGGGGTGCGTGCGCGCGCTCCCAGATGGGCAAGGCGATAAGGCCTCCCATGGCACCCCCCAGAGCCCCGCTCCTGTGATGGTCCATTGCACCGCGTACTTCTTCTAGCAAACCAGAGGAAGGTGACCCCTTTCCATACCCAGCTGGGGAGGGTCAGTGTCCCGCACCCCTCGTTCCACTCCCCAGGACTCCCTTCACCGCCCAACAGTTCCCAAGCCCCGGACCAACCTCGCCTCGTCCGCCGCCCTCTCAGAGAACGAGCCGGTAGCCTCGGGGTCTGGGTCCCACTCGCGCTCCCACCGCCTGCTCGCGCCCCGGAACCTGGCCACATCCGCCAGCTCCCCTCCAGTGGGCGGAAAGAAGACCCACCACGCAGCCCGCAAAGTTTGCGTGCGTCTGCGCCCTGCCCGGAACTCTCGCAGGGTCCACCTCGCCAGCCCCGCAGCTCCTCTGGTTCCCCCGACGCTCCCGGGCTCGCACCACCTACCGCGGCCCGGGGAGAGGGTGCCGAGGGTTGGGAGGAGAAGGGAGCAGAGCAAGCCCCTCCATTCCCCATTCTCCGCCCCCAGCTTTCTGGAAAGGGGTGCACTCAGCCCCCGGGTCGGGGCCGCACACCCCTTCCTACCTCCGGCGTGAGGACGCGGCTACACACCGTGCGCCCGGTCCAGCTCCCGGTTAGCCCTCGCCGCCGCTGCCGCCCCCCTCTTTCCTCCCAGCCCTGCTCGGCCGGCCCCCGCTCATGAATGATTTATGAGTCGGCTTCGGGGACCACCGGGATGGCTTCCGGAGAGGCCGCCCCGCTGCCCCGCTGCCCCGCTGCCCCGCGCGCCGGCCAGACCCCGGGACGGAGCGGGTCCGGAAAGGCGCCTGCCTTGGAGGCGCGCCGGCGAGGCCCAGGGTGCCCTTGGGGACCTGTTGCGGCCTCCCCAGCTCCCGGGCGGGACTTGCGGATGAGGCTGCCGCAATGCACTGCTTCCTGAAATGTACTCACCCGCGGCGGGAGAGCTGAGCGCGCAGCCAGGTGGCGGGTGGGGACTGGCTCGGTACTTTAGAGGTAGCTAATCCTGGAGTTCGGCCCCGCGCGCTCCCGGTTGGACCAGCTAAGCAGCTTCGCCACGATACCCCGGGGCACCCACTGGGACCTAGCTGCATCCATTTCCTGGGGCTAGAGCCCCGCTCAACCGAGCACGTCCCTCCCACAGGACCCAGGCCTCCTTGAGGCAGGCTGAGCGGCCTACTTGGAACGCGGCTCCTCTTCTAAAAACTTCGCATCTCTCTGGTTCCACCTCAGACCTGCCTTGGTTGACTCCCTCTGCCGCTTTAGACGCTTCTAATGCCAGTTTCCAAGACTTAAAAAAAAAATTACTCAAATAGAACAAAACCCCAATTATTTGGTTCGTTAGCGTGTACCAATCGTAATGCTAGTGGCTGGAGCTATAAAACCGGCAAAAAGCAGCCCTTGCTCCCACGTACGTACACAGGCATCCACTATAGCTCCAAGCACACGGAGCTTTCATTACTCCTTTCATATCGGTCTCTTGGCTGTGCGTTGCCTGCCATCCCCTCAAGCTGAGGGGTGGGGACCTTCTGCCACAAGCAACCACTCCCTCTTCTAACTGTGCTCACCTCACTCCTCACTCACTACTTCCTATCTTGAGTGGACAGTACTCTCTGGTAGGAAAAATAAGACTAATGGAAGAAAAGCACCTTCCGGAAGTTAGCACACAGTAGGTGTTTAACGTTTGTGATATGGATGGATTGATGGATGCATGGAAGGATGGACAGACTGACAATTGAATGATGGACAGGAAGGTTAACTCAACAGCTCTTTCACTTACCCCAGAATCTAGCATAAAACAGGTGCTCGAAAGGGCATTATTTTTGTTTGATTTAAATTTAAGCTGATCTTGAATGTGCATATTTCCTGGATAAATGCTAGTTCAGGAAGCTTCTGAAAACTGCACTATAGGCATGCAAAGTTAGATGGTGCCCTGAGACATCTAATCAGGCCTGCTGTTTCTTCGTCTGAAAGTGGTCAGGGCCTCTGCTTGAACACCTCCAGAGGCCCCAGCACTTCTGCTCAAGGGCAGCCCTCTCTGGGTGGGGCCCAGAGGTGAGTTCTTCCCTCCTGAGGGCAGCCAGCTCTGCCCTGCCTCAGATTTTGGCCCTGTCCCTTTTCACCACTGGGACTTTGGCTGCTTAATCTCACTGAGCCTGGTTCCTTGTCTGCAAAGTAAAAATAATTATGCCTCAGGAAGCTCATTTTTACTCCTAATAATAATGATGATGATGGGGCTTCCCTGGTGGCGCAGTGGTTGAGAGTCCGCCTGCCGATGCAGGGGACACGGGTTCGTGCCCCGGTCCGGGAAGGTCCCACATGCTGCAGAGCGGCTGGGCCCGTGAGCCATGGCCGCTGAGCCTGCGCGTCCGGAGCCTGTGCTCTGCAACGTGACAGGCCACAGCAGTGCGAGGCCCACGTACCGCAAAATAAATAAATAAATAAATAAATAAAAATAAATAATGATGATGATAATAATAACAATAATAGTGGTGATGGCTAAAACTTAATGAATGCTTACTACAAATGAGGCAGTATGCCAAGTGCTTTATGTGCATTCTTTCATGTAATCTCAGCAACAACAGCATAGGATTATCTCCATCGTAAAGATAAGGCTAAAGGAGTTTCAGTAATTTGCCCAAGGTCACAGAGCTAGTGAGTGGCGCACTGAATCTGAACCCAGATGTGGCCTCCAGTGCCCATGATTATCCTAACATACCAGTGCCCCAAAGATAACATAAAACCCTCTGGGGCCTGTACTCTCCCGACAGATAACGTAGTGTGGATTGAAATGGCTGGTCATCAGTCTTCCTGCAGGCGCTGAATGCTTCAGCTGTTTTTATCCATTTCATACCCCCAACACCTACTCTACCTGGGCCATCATAGGTGTTTAATAAATGAATGAATGAATAGTAAACATAGAACACAATATTAAGATGTGTTCTGAGCAGCCTTAGGCAGACTGTAACAGGAACTAATGATTTATTCTGTTCAACTTGGCTTGGAGTTCTAATCCTACAGTCCCACTATTCAGCACAACTGAATTTCTTTTCTCTTTTTTTTAAATTGAGGTATAGTTCATTTACAATATTGTGTTAGTTATCGGTGTACAACACAGTAATTCACTTTTTTTTGGCAGATTATATATCCCTGTGCTATCCTTGTTGCTTATCTCTTTTATGTATCATAGTTTGTAACTGTTAATCCCATACTTCTAATTTGTCACTCCCCACCCTCTCCTCTTCGGTAACCATAAGTTTGTTTTCTATGTCTGTGAGTCTCTTTCTGTTTTGTATATGATTCATTTGTATTATTTTTTAGATTCCACATGTAAGTGATATCATGTAGTATTTGTCTTTCTCTGAGTTATTTCTCTAAGCATAATACTCTCTAGGTCCATCCATGTTGCTGCAAATGGCAATATTCCATTGTTTTTTATGGCTGAGTAATATTCCAGTGTGTGTGTGTGTGTGTGTGTGTTTATATATAACATCTTCTTAAGCCAGTCATCTGTTGATGGGCACTTGGGTTGTTTCCATGTCTTGGCTATTGTAAATAGTGCTGCTATGAACATTGGGGTGCATATATCTTTTAAATTAGAGTTTTTGGTTTTTTTTCAGATATGTACCCAGGAGTGGATCCTATGGCAGCTTTAGTTTTAGTTTTTTAAGGAACTTCTGTACTGTTCTCCATAGTGGCTGCACCAATTTACATTCCCACCAACAGTGTAGGAAGGTTCCCTTTTCTCCACACCCTCTCCAGCATTTATTATTTGTAGACTTTTTGAGGATGGCCATTCTGACCAGTGTGAGGTGATACCTCATCGTGGTTTTGATTTAGTGCAACTGAATTTCTATGTCATATGTTCTATGCAAGGCCAGAGGGGGTGATGTTATTCCCATACACACACTGAGTCATTTGATGCAAAAATTGTGCCCCTTTCTGAAATTGCTCCTCCCTTTGCCTGCCCAAGTGAAATCTAAACAGGAGGCAGCAGGGCATCCTAGAAGGATCCAGAAGATTCATTCAGTTTCAGTCACAAACAGCCAGTGTGTTCCCTGGTAAGTCATGTAACACCCCTGGGCTTCACATTCCTCACTGGTCAATAGCCATGCTCAATGACCACATAGGGCTAAAGGCTACCATCTTGGACAGGGCAGACAGCACATTTCCATCATCACAGACAGGTCTATTGGACAGTGCTGGGTTAAATAGTGACACATAATAAAGGAACAATTACAACAGGACTACAATAACAAACTTAAGTTTCAAGAAAAGTGATCAGGGTTATGTAACATTAGAAATGAAATGCTGATTCAAATCAGTTATTGTCAGAGTACACAACACTTGGTCATTCAACAATCCTCCATCTTTGACAAGATGTTCCTTATGAAGAGCTTTGAATATTTTTTTCTGAGGCACTAAGACTAAAACAAAATAGGTTAGTTAGTATATTATTCTAATTAGCCTGAAAATTTCTATAAATAACTATGTTCCCTCAAAATAATGTATGTGTATGACCAATAAACATTGCAGCATATGATGCTTTAGAAAAATGGGTTTATGCAAACTCAACATCCACTGCCTTGTCTTCTTAAGACTGAAATTTGTGTAAGAGACAGCCAGGGAGAGAGGGAAAAGGAGAGAGAGACAGAGAGCCAGCGAGAGGGAAAGAGAAACTGTTCTCAATAGAAATCCCACCAGTTTGGAAGGGAATGACTTCATGTAAACCAAGGTTCTCCTATAAATGTTTTACCTCATGATTGCCTATTAATCTTGCTTTTTTCCACTTGCCTCTGGTCTTAGATGCCAAAAAATAACATTGCTGGTGTTTAATAACCAAAAGCCAAGAATACATTCTTCTTGTACTTTGAGAACATTCAGCTAAGATTTGTAACTCATCCATCAAGCCCACTGCATCCTAATTCAGAGGAAAAAAACTTCCATCTAGTTTGGACCAAGAGGAAGAAAGAGAGAGAAGGGGCCAGGCCAAGGGCAGTACCTCAGAGCCTGGATTCCAAACCTGGGGAGAACTTAGAAAACTCAGTCACAATTTAAGGAGGCAGGTATTGGGTAGTTTTATATTTTATGTGCTCTATCTGTCTTTCGGTAACTGTTTCAAATAAATGCCTCATCTCTAGGGCTGGCTTTCATCTGTGGCTTTCCCCCTGACATCATTTTTAACATGCACTAACTCAGATGGGGCTTCATAATCTGACTTCAGTAACAGTATGGAAAAAATGAGAGCAGCAGAAGGTCAGAGAATTATAAAGTGTTAGGATACTTGCTCTTATTTTCTGGAGGAAAGCAAGGTTCTTTCCAGCTAAATGTTATTGAGAGATTGCAGAAGGAGGTAGACAGGAAAATTCCACAATTCCTGATTCTATAGTTTTCAGTTTTTATTATATCCCAAAAGAGATCCACCCAGGAACTTTTATTTATACAGCACAAAACTTACATCTATGCATGCAGTGTTTTACCCCTCTGGGGATACTTACTATTATTACTTTCCTCTAAAGAACTATTAATTTGCATTTATCTTCTGCATCATATGAAAGCACTTATTAAGCATCTGTTAATTATTCATACATTCATTCATTCAGTAACATTTACTCAGCACCTGAAACCGAGCAGGACCCTGAGGAGTTCTCCCAGCTAACCAGAGATTTATGGCTCAGATAATGTTCCAACCACAAGAGAGACCTGATGGCTACTTGGAACCATGTAATCAAGACAATCATCTCTGAAAATAGAAGATTACCTCCTCCCTAGCATGTAGCCACTTCCTCTTTTCCCTATATAATCTCCAAGCAAAACCTGGGGAGTTGGGAGTTGGTTCTTTGGGACATGAGTCCACCTTCTCCCCAGGATTGCCAGCTTCCTCAATAAAGCTATCTTTCTTTCACCTAACACTTGTCTCTCAGTATTGGATTCTTGAGCAACAAGCAACTGAATCTGAGTTCAGTAACACTGCTACTCATCAGGAGCTAGAGATTCTAGTTACCCTGACCCAGAACATACTAATGAAAAGTCAGTCACACTGTAACAGGGGAAGGTGTGGGGAAGTTTTATATTTTGTGTGCTGAATCTGTCTTCTGGTAACTCTTTCAAATGAAACTTATGAAAAAAATCTTTTATCAAACACTATCTTTTCCTCTTATTTACCCTCATTGTGAGACTTTCTAAAAAAGCATTCTCTGCAAAATTCTTTTTTGCTTCATATTTGATGTGCTACCTAAGCTATCATTAGATATTTATTTTAAATCAATATTTAAAATATTTATTTTAAATCCACTAAAATTTCTGCTAATTAAAACACCATTCACTTTTGCCAGAGCAATCAACGTGTTAAATTATAGTCCCAAACACCTACTCATGTCAGAGAGTGAAAGGTGGAGCTATGTTTTGTGGTATAGTGTGGAAAACCTGGGAGTTGGAGCTTGAACAGAACGGGGAATGAGCCCTAGCTCTGTTACTCCATTCACTCACTCATTCATTCATTTTTCTCCTTCATTCATTCACTTACACATGCATTTGACAAATTGTGATTGACCACCTTCTGTGGGCCAGACTGAGCAAAGAGATAGGGCAGAGAATAACAAAGGACACCCTTGGCCTCCCAGAGCCAACCCCTTCATAAAGGAGACACACAAGCCAACAAATCAATAAGCATGTTCACTGTACACCCTTCAGTAAGTACTTGATGTCTCTGAGCTTCAGTTTCCTCACCTACAAACCAAAGGTTTTGCAAAGATTAAGTGAGATGACATATGTAACATACCTGTAGGTATGCTGCATAGCAGCTATTATTTCTGCTCTTACTATTTCTCTGTCAAACTCCCTTTCACCCCTACCCCCTATCTTTCTTTCCAATTTCATAAATTAGGGTGTAGGGCTATTGGGTCCACAAGCTAAATATTCATCCCATAAATATTTACATAATATGTCCTAAGGATTTGTAAGGCTCAAAGCCAGAGAGGCTGAAGAAGCTGGATATATTCTGACTTCTGCTCTGCAAAAGAAATTGTCCAAAACTTGGAAATGGGCAAAGGAGATGACTGGGCATATTTTCAGTGGAGTGAGGGGCATGATCTAAAGGACCTTCTGGGAATTATTGGACCTTACAGAGGTGTGTATTTGATTGTATTTATATTGACTAAGCTATATCACAACTCTGTAAAGGTAGAAGTTAAAATTGTAGAACACCTGGAGACTTCCCTGGTGGCGCAGTGATTAAGAATCCGCCTGCCAGTGCAAGGGACACGGCTTCGATCCCTGGTCCAGGAAGATCCCACATTCTGCGGAGCAACTAAGCCCATGTGCCACAACTGAGTCTGCGTGCCCCAACTACGGAAGCCCATGCTTCATTATGGAGGGAAGAAAAATTACAAACGAAGTGAGAATATTGTTCTAGATCAGGGTTTTTTAACCTCAGTGCTCTCGACATTTGGGGCTGGATAACCCTTTGCTGTGGGTCTGTCCTGTGCATTGTAGGATGTTCAAGCATCCCTTATTTCTACCCACCAGACAGAAGTAGCGCCCTGCCCCCTTCCCCTGAATTGTGGCAAACAAGTATTTTCAAAATCTAGGGTTTGATTTTTTTTCAGTCACAGGAGAAATGACTGAGTTTAGGCAGAATTTATCAGCTATATTAAAGAGGGAGTCCCTGGTATCAGTTTTGGCAAGTGCTAAGCGTGACAGTCATGAACTGAAGCATACTGTGCACCCAAGCCTCTTAATCCATTCACATCACCTACCCGGCCCTGGGGAGCCAGCCCTGAGTGACTTCCCATCGCCCCAGTCACAGCCTGCCCTGGAAGAATTGCAAAGTGAGTTGTTTTGAGGATGCAGCTACCTGCTTGGATTCCTCCACTGTGACCTTCACAAACCTCCCCTGCTGGGTGCTTGCTCTGAGATGAGCCTACCACTTGGAGAAACTCGACATTTTACTTATAACTGTGAGCATAGAAGCATTCAGAAAAAAGAATAGGACAATTCATGAAATTTCCCATGGGCTAACGAGAAAGCGCCCCGTATGTAATAGGGCTTCAATAAATCTCGGAGGAAAACAAGGGGAATGGGGGGAGCTATGAGCTCATAAGAAGACAAATGAAAGTAGTGATGAGATGAAAATTCATATTTTAAGGCAAGATAAGAAAAATTTAAACATAAAACTTTTTCTCTGCCCTTTGGCCTCCTCCGGCCCCACTGGTATGCATTGCACATCTGCAATGGGTGTAAACCAGACCTCTCCAGAAGATCAATTATTCTCCTACTGGCGCCAGCCATGTAACTCCTTAGAAGATAACGTTCCTTTCTCAATCCTGTAAAAGGTCATAATGACCCACCCTCACCTTGTACATGCAGAGATCTTCGGTGAACTTTATGTACAATGCCAATATAGAATTTCCCTTAAAGACTGGTGCTGAACAGACTGGTCAGTTGACCTGGGGAGATACTGGACTGCACCTAACGGAAATTCATAGCTTAAATACTTACTTATCCCCTTACTAATATTACCAGCTATACTACTTGTATTCTGCTCATTTTACAAGATTATTGTTTCTTGCATTACCAAATGTGTGACTGAGCCTCAGATAAAATTAATGATGATTAGGTGACTTGAAATCATCGACCAAACGTATAGTTCTGTAAGATCAGTGATTGTGGGACTTCCCTGGCAGTCCAGTGGTTAAGATTCCACACTTTCCCATGACAGTGGGGGACCAGAAATTCTGCAGAGCATGGAGGGTAGAACCCCAGGCCTGGATGAGAGAAAAATAACAACAGCTAACATTTTACTGAATGTTCACCATGCATTGGGCAGAATGCTAGTTTCCATGTGCCAACTCATTGGCCCTTATAATAACTCTATGAGGTTAGTTCTGATATTATTTCTACTTTACAAATGGGGAACCTAGTACCAAAAGGTTAAGCAATGTTCCCAGGGTCCAGGCTCCCCGTTAACATGGGGCTCAGGGCAAGAGTACATGGAGGTCCATAGACCACATGTCAAATATTTGAAAGTTAAGAATCCAGCCATCAAATTATTAACTAAAATATGTTCTCTCATCCTAAAAAAAAAAAGAAAAAAGAAAAAAGAAAAAGATTCGTGCTTCCACCGCAGGGGGTGCAGGTTCAATCCCTGGTCTGGGAATTCAGATACCACGTGCCATGTGGCACAGGCCAAAAAAAAAAAAAAAGATCAGTGATTGTCATAGTTAGTGTAACTCTAGATATGGGAAGAAGCAACAGGAGGGAACCATTTCCTGGACCATAACAGACCAGTGAGACAGGCTGTCCAGAGGCTTTTGCTTACAGTTAACAGGGCCTAGTCCAGTAATATAGCACATTCAGTGGCCTATCAACGCAATCCTTGCCTGACCTGGGGATGAGCATTCCTAGCGCCATGGGACAAATTGATCACGAAATGTCTCCCAAACCTTGGTCGAATTAAGACTGAAAAGGAAGGCATGGTAAAATAAAGAATGTTGCCCACCATCCAGTCCATAAGAATCAAGTCATTAGCCACTGCAGTGGCTGACCTAAAGTACACCCTGGAAGGAATTCAGGGTGAAGATCAGGATGACATGCTCTGTGCTCTGGGAAAACTGGCAGAACAAGCCTTCAGGTAGTTAGATATTTTCAGGAGAAGTTTTTTAGGAACCTGTATTCCTGCATCTTCCCATACTTAGAAAAGCACTAAAACCACTAATTAAAATTGTTATCCCTCGAGCTAGCAGCAACCTACTGAGATGTGTGCTTGATTGCCTGTACCCCCTTCACCAAAATCACATATATACTGGCTGGCCTCCCCCTTTACCTCTTTGGAGTAGTTCTCAGAGCTCTCTGACCGACTGACTGTCTCCCGGGTTATAATCCTCAGTTTGGCTTGAATAAAATTTTCCATTTCTTTCTTAGATTGACTACTTAATTTTTTCCTTGACAATAGGAACAGCAAGAGTATGAGAAGATAGATGACGAATATCCACAGGGAAGTTTGCTGCTTGCTGACATTTGTTGACCATCTACTCTCTGTCAAGCGCTGAGCAAAGTGATTTCCCTACATTCCCTTATTTAATTAAACCCTCCTAAGGGGGCATTGTTATCCCCATTTGTCAGAGAAGGAAACTGAGGCTCACAAACTTGGACTATACTATATCTTAGTCCACAATAAAATATACTATATCTTAGTCCACAATAAAAACAACACTTACCATTTATCAAGGTAACCATTACGCTCAATATTTCATTTAATGTTTAAGATGATCCTAGGAAGAAGGTATTATCCAAGCAAATTAAACAAAAATCTATTTTGTTACACGCCAGGAGGTGCTGGGGGTGCGGGGGACACAGCCGCAGACAGTCCTTGCCCTCATGGACTGTTCAGTCTAGGTGGGAAAGTAGACCCTAACAAATACGAACAGATGGGATGATTTGTTTCAAAGTCCTACCTTCTTCCTCCTGACTGGAAGTTCTTACCACAAGAACACACAGCAGCCTTCAGACTTGAAGCAAAGACCCTTTTTCAGTGACTTTTCCTCTGCCAGGCGGACCCTGTCCTGGCACTCAGGGACACAGTGATGACTTCAACTTCATGCCAGTGAGAAACTCTTTGCTCGGACTTGGCTGCCCATGTACTGTGGCTGCTCAATGAAACCCTATTAAGTGGCAAATAATGATGGTGGTAAAAAAAAATTTTCTTAAGAAAATGTAATGGCTTCCCTGGTGGCGCAGTGGTTGAGAGTCCACCTGCCGATGCAGGGGACACGGGTTCGTGCCCCGGTCCGGGAAGATCCCACATGCCGCGGAGCGGCTGGGCCCCGTGACCCATGGCCGCTGAGCCTGCGCGTCCGGAGCCTGTGCTCCGCAACAGAAGAGGCCATAACAGTGAGAGGCCCACGTACCGCAAAAAAAAAAAAAAGAAAGAAAGAAAAAATAGAAAATGTAAGAAGAACAACGACATGAAAAAGAACAGTCCAGGATCCTTTGGAAGGCAACAAAGCAGAACCATAAAACTGGGCAAGCACAGCCTGGAAAAGCTGAGTGAAGTTAGAGGAGTCTAGAGATTCACGAGGACAAAAAGCAGAAGGAAACATTCGCATGCATGTCTTTCTGCAAAACATTTCAGAAGCCATTTAATGCTGTCTGAAGGTGCAAAAATGCATAAACCCAAAAAGAGGATTTTAGAGGTACCTAAGTTGTAGTGGTAGAGGGGTAAGGGGTGCGAGGGGGTAAGAAAAGTAAAATTAAGGGAAATTCCCCTTAAATCTAAGGGAAAATCTCCTGGTAAGGAGACCTAGAGATGCAAGGAATACTAATGAACATCTTAAGAGTACACTGAAATCAAATTTAAATCAGTAAAATGATTGAAGCAGGGTAATAGGTATCAGGGGTTCTATTTTGTACTGGTTTGAAATTTTCCATTATAAGAAGGTAAAAAAGAAAGAAAAGAACGTCAGTGGCTGGAATACTGGAAGATGGGAGGTGCAGTGGGCCTGCAGTGAGGGTGTGATGGCTGCGGGGTTGGGGGCCAGGGCTGAGTTGAGTGTGGGGTGGAAGACCAGAGTTAGCAAACCAGGGGCGAACTCTGCCCCCTGTCTCCTCTTGGCTACTTTTCTCACATTGGTTCTTAAGGAAGGAAAATGTCAAACACCTCAAAAGTTTAATAGATAAGGGCCAGCAATGGGTGTAAAGTTACTCTCTCTTGTTGATGGGCCAGACAGGAACACAGATTCTGGAACAGACCAACCTGGGTTTGAATCTGACTCTGGCACACCTAACTCTATGGGTCACCTTGGACATGTTACCCAACTCTCATGCGCCTCAGTTTCCTCACCTGTAAAATGGAATTAACCCTGGTAGTACTGCTGGGTTTTGAGAGCATGAATGAGGTAAGGCATGTATGGCACCTGCACATCAGAAGGTTCCAGTAAGTGCTTGCTCTGTCCTCCTTACCACACCAGCCCTGACTGTATTTAGGGCAGGACAACGGTCCTTCTTTAGACTCCAGCCTTGTCTCTCCAACCAGCAGGTCTGGGGCTGGCTGGCTGAACGGGATAAAGTGATATCAGAAAGACAGTGGAGCCACAGGTTAGAGAATGGCTCTGACACACCCAGTCTCCACCCCCCACTTCAAGAAGGCAGCTCTTTGGTACAACTGTGCTGGATGGTACACGAGGACCACATCATCGCCACAGCTTGTTGCCTCCACGGGAAAACCATCTGAATGTGTCCTACTGGCCTTCACAGGCACCAAGAAAACAGAACACGTGTCTGAAAGGGAGACCAACTTACTATTTTTCCTTTTGTCATTCTCAAAACTACTGGTTTGTTCCTTCTCTAGAGTTTTCCATCTTAATTCATGGCTCTAAGCAGTCTCCCAAGAGAGAAATTCAACCTTGCCTGTATTAAGTGTTGGTCATTTGTTGAGTTGTCCAACATGCAGCCCTTTTCCAGCTGGGACAAGCTCCCCTTTGTGGTGAGTGGTAGTGGGTTACAGTCCAGCATCTTCCACCACAAATGCCATTCACCTGTCGTGCACCCAAGGCATGGCCTTACCCAGGCCCGACCAGTTGGCCACTCCTGCCCGTGACTTTGACTCTGGAGTGTGTGCTGCAGCAAAGACTGTGATACCAGGTGCCAGAAACCGTGTCCTAACCAGGCTGTGTCCACTGCCTTTGCATCTGATTCTGTTCTCCAGCCTCCTGACAAGGCCAGGAGCCATCCAACACCCTTCCGGTATGCTCCTTTCCTAAGGTTAGCCAGAGTTGCTTTCTGCTGATGCCTGAGTAATCAATGCACCACCTTTGGGACTTCCCTGGAGGCGCAGTGGTTAAGAATCCGCCTGCCAATGCAGGGGACACGGGTTTGATTCCTGGTCCAGGAAGATCCCACATGCTGTGGAGCAACTATGCCCGTGTGCCACACAACTGCTGAAGCCCGCGCGCCTAGAGCCCGTGCTCCACAACAAGAGAAGCCACCGCAATGAGAAACCCACGCATTGCAACAAAGAGAGTGGCCCCCACTCGCCACAACTAGAGAAAGCCCGCGTGCAGCAACCAAGACCCAACGCAGCCAAAAATAAAAATAAATTAATTAATTAAAAATATATACCACCTTCACCCTCCTCCCTCACCTTCACTTCACTTTCTAATCCATGGTCTCCTCTCCAGTCTCTTGGTGGCAGGGCTAACCAGCCTCTCAGCAGGTACTGCTGGGAGTCGCCTTCCTGAGCAAATTACTTGGGGACGGGACTTAGGAAGATGAGTGACAGGAGTTGGGCATGGGCCGGATGGGATCCTGTCTTTATTTAGCATTTTGAGATTTGTTCATCATGGAGTTTGGGGCATCAATGTGGATTTTTTTTTTAATTGCATTAAAATATCATGTATCTTTACATGCCATCTGCAGCAACATGGGTGAACCTAGAGATTATCATACTAAGTGAAGTAAGTCAGACAGAGAAAGACAAATATCATGTGCTATCACTTATATGTGGAATCTAAAAAAAACATGACACAAATGAACTTATTTACAAAACAGAAATAGACCCACAGACATAGAAAACAAACTTATGGTTACCTAAGGGGCAAGGGAGGGGAGGGATAAATTAGGAGGATGCGATTAACAGATGCACACTACTATGCATAAAATAGATAACCAACAAGGACCTACTGTATAGCACAGGGAATTATACTCAATATTTTGTAATAACCTATAAGGGAAAAGAATATATATATGTATAACTGAATCCCTGTGATGTACACCTGAAACCAACAGGACATTGTAAATCAACTATACTTTAATTTTTAAAAAAAGTCACATGCCAAGGGGAAAAAAACCCACAAAAAAACATGATTGTCTCATAGTGTCCTTTATGTTGCAAAGCACCTCATGAGCACTTTGAGGCTATTACGAAACCTAGTAACTGGGTGAAAGAATATGAATAATGGGATGGTGAAAGAAAGCCAACACACCAAGACATCACCTGCTAAGTTCAGTACAATATTCTCTAAGCAACCCGACAATTTTTTCTGAAAGGGGTAGTGCTGGTCTGTTTCTGGGAATTTCTTTCTCCCTTGATGAAGGTCAAGGGACAAGCAAGGCTAACACCCTCAGATTACATTAGGATTTAAATTCTAGACTAATCATGATGTTGGAGGTGAAAACCCTAGAATGCATTGGAAGCAGGATGTCTTTTAACCCTATCATTTGAATGAAGACCTTTAAAGATACTGTTTTCCCTTGTGAAACAAGTGTGAGGAAGCTTTCATATGAAATCTAGAGGGAGAAAAATAAAACGACATACGGAAAGAGATTACAGGATTAATTACATGATCTGCCTTAGAATGACACAGGAGACTTCACAATCTTTTTAAAGAAGTCACTGTAAATTTGTATCAAACAACTGAATTCTATGCTTTTTTACATAAAAAAAACAAAGAAGCCAAGACTAAAAACACTAGTAGGTGTTTATTTATTCAATTATATTTACATCAAGTCCAAAAGTAAACAAAAAGATATTTATTGAGAATAGTGAATTTGTATTCAACATGAATAAATACACTCAGTTTGCTTTCTACTTCTGTCCTTTGGATTTCCAAATTTAGTCTTTTTTTTTTTTTGCGGTACACGGGCCTCTCGCTGTTGTGGCCTCTCCCGTTACGGAGCACAGGCTCCGGACACGCAGGCTCAGCGGCCATGGCTCACAGGCCTAACCACTCCACGGCATGTGGGATCTTCTCGGACCGGGGCACGAACCCGTGTCCCCTGCATCAGCAGGCGGACTCTCAACCACTGTGCCACCAGGGAAGCCCCAAATTTTGTCTTTTAAGCAGCGACATAAACAGGAAGCAGTACTTGCTCAGGACTCTCTTCTGTGACAGTAGGGTGATTTACTTCATTGAATCGAAATTTAAACTAACAAAAAACTGAAAACTACACTTCAGACTCTTTCAATTGCTTAATCTGAGACAAATAAATGTAAAAAAATTCTATGTAAATATATATTAAGAAAATCTGCAAACTGCCCATAATATAAACAGGTGCTGAAGTTCACTAAATACATTTTCTCTCTCTCTCTCTGTCTCTCTCTCTCTCCCTCTCTCACACACACACACACGCACACACAAATAATCTGCTTATAAACAATGGCTGGCCAGCTAAGGAAGATGATAAAGATTACTACAAATTTTATAATATTTAGTAGCCAATGATAATATTCAAATCTTTGTAGTTTAAAGAACAAGCTTAAGCTAGATCTAACATTACATCAATAAAAATTTAGACTGTCAAACCCTAAGAGCAGACAATTCCCACAGACCATTTGAACTTTCATAATCCCACTCCTGAAAACACATACCCCGAAGACTTCCGAGTACAGATGAGCCACAGTGGTAAGGCCAGATAGTATGCCCACGAAACAACAGCACGATGCCATGAAAGTTCCCTCCTGGCTTCACACTCAAACTCTTAGACCTGAAGCAAACAAGTTACCCAGGTAACAGGTATGGTCTGCCCTGGCCTTGCCCTAAGCAGTGTCGAAACTGCATTTTGAGGTGGGTGGAGGAGAGTTAAATTGGTAACTTTAAATGGCCATGAGAGGTCATTATTAACTTCTCGTTTGATGACAGAGAAGTTGCATTTTTACCCTAACTTTTACCTTTGGTATGAACTTGAGAATGATTCAATACTCTAACCAAAAAACAAGACAAAACAAAACAAAAAAGGAGGGGAGGAAAGATAAAGAATTGGAAAAACAACATGGCAACACAGTTTGATTTCATTTTCTTATCATCACATTCCTGACAACCTATTGAACTTATTTTTCTTAACTTCTGGATAAATACTTTCTGTTTCTGTGCAATTCAATCACTTTGACTCTCATACTTTAATATACGGAATATATTCTGCACTGATCGTGTTGTCATTAACAAACAATATTGTGTGTGGGCCCGTGAGTATGTTTGGAGACATATTGCATCTTGTCCCGCCATTGGCACTTACCCTCAGGGAAAGCATTTGGCTGCACCATGTGGAGAAAGATGTGCACAATTTGAAAGAAGATGCCAGTGGGTCCAGCTTCATAAGAATCTTTGGTCTCATAGTTCGTTGGAGGAAATTCAAATTCCAAACCATCAGGAATGTATGTGGATGAGGGCGGTGGCCCCTCTGACATGGTGTCCCCATAAAGCCCCAGCAGCAGCAGGAAGCCAAGGAGAAGGGCCATAGCTAGCAAGATGCCCCAAACATGAGGTGGAACTGGGGGCCTCCCTCTTCAGGGGTTCTGGAAGCCTTGGGGAAGGCAGGAGTGTGTTTCTGTGCAGAAGAGGCGTGGCGAGGACTGAGTCTGCGGAATCCTTGGTTTTCTGGCTGGGTTGGCATGCGGTGAAGGGTGGCAGAGAACCTTCTCGGCTTGTGGGGGGGACGGTCAGTCGATCAAAGCACCATCCCTGGCAGGGAGAGAAGGGGCGGGGTCACTAATGCCTGCAACCTGCCTGCACTGGCAGCTCCCCTGGAGGAGAGGCTGCAAGGCTTTAGTGCAAGCCCTCAGCCTAATCCGCTGCGGAGGAAGCAAACACAGAGCCTGCTTCAGAGCACAGGGGCAGGAAAGCTGGAAGCTTCCATGCTAGGGGCCAGTCCCAGAAATACCAGCTAGTGTAACGAGTGTGTGGTCTTGGAAACTGATATTCATTAAGCACTTACCACATTCCAGACATGTTCTACATGCTTTACAGGTAGGACCTTGGTTAAGGCATTATCCCATTTTACAGAAGAGGCAACTGACTCAGAATTTCAGCAACTTGCCCGAGGCCATGGTTGATTCATGGTGGGGTAGAATTCAAACCCAGTAGTTTGCTTTCAAAGCCCAAGTTTGGACTCTCCCAACTCCAAGACACTCTCCCTACAGAGCCCTCCCTCTCAGTCAGAGAAGCAGAGGCTCCCAGCAGTAGATGAGATGCTTATTTTTCCTCCAGTTTTGGGTTTTTCTCCCCATCTCTGGAGATATGTCTTACTCCACCTTTTATTTTATTAATGTGCTCACTGATCTCATTTCATCCCATCTTCACTCACCCCCAGCCCAAACTAGACAAGCATGGCCTCAAGGGCAGGGAACAAACTCTTTAAGGCCAGGTGACACTGGTTTCTGTCTAACATGCTCATCAGGTAGCCCTGATGGAAATCCCTGTCCCAAGCCACCACCTGGATGACTCGGGGTCCAGACGAGGAGAGGCAGAGCAGAGGGAGACTCCCGCCCTCCCCCGGGGAAAGCGAGAAAGATCAGGAACCTAAAATCGGCTACCAGCCCAGTGTCTAGTGAGGGCAGCGTGGACCTGGCCTCCTCGAGTTTCTCTCCCCAGAACTGAACACAAGGCAGGCATACAGTTGGCTACCAGTAAGAGCTACTGAATATAAAACCAAATAAGCCAAAACAGCTGCTTTGCTTGTACCACTGCAACAGGCTACATGAATCAAAAACAACTGGGATACTCTGCTTGCCCATTCTTTTCTGGGGTCAGGAACACCCTGATTTTCTTTCCTACATCAGATTCACACTCAGGAACTTTCAAAATAAAGACAGGGTGCTCCTGAAACACACACTGCAAGATGAAGGAGAGGGACTACCAAGAAAGTGACACACTGCACAAAAGGCTAGAGGACCCGCTCCCTATATTCCACCAAGTTGAAGAAAGCTCCACACAAGAGGTAGGATTTAATGAGCTACTTGAATGAAGACATTCATTCATACCGGGTCCCCTTAGATACTGCCTCATCTTCTAAGCCTCATAACCACTCCTATTACTTCTGCACAGGCCTGCCAATGGAATGACCCTTGACTCTCCCATTATCAAATCATGGGCTGCTCAGATCCCCAGGGACACCTAGTGCCAACCTCATGGAACCCCTAGCTTCCAGGTCCATCTCACCCACAGACACAGACACACCAGGACCCTGGTGACTGTTTCCAAAGGGCAATCCCTGCCAGGCATGGCTGCTGACAACAACCTGTCCTCAGGCTCTGAAGTGCTCTAGCCTTTCACTGGTTCTACCAGGAATCAGCACCCTGCTCAGACTTCAGATCGTTTCCAGAGAGAACAAATAAGAAGAAGGAAACAAAGCAAGTCGGCTTTTGCAAGACCCCTCTCTGAAGCCTGCAGGGCTGCACAGGGCAGGAGGAAGATGCGAAAGGAGAGGGGGCGTGTGGTTATTCAGGTAGGATAGGACCGTGCTGCTTCAGGCAGGCAGGTGGGCATGCACACACACATCACACACACCATGCATGCACTCACAATGACACACAACTCACAGAGACGAAACACAACACCAGGAACGTACACTCCACACACTGACACACATAGGCACACACCACATTCACACCTTATCTTGTTGTCTGATAAAGGGCAGGCAGGAGCACAGCAGCTGATGGATTAGAGGCTCAGCTGCTAAGAAAGGCTGACTTCCTGGTAATGCCACCAAGCCTCAGCTGGGGACAGAGAGAAACACAACGGGAGGGAAATGGCAGAAGGTCCCCGGGCAAAGCTATGAATAAACAGACTTCCAGACATCCTCAGTGAAGAAGCAGGGGAAAAGAAATCCCAACGGAAATGCAAAGATGGGGTGTTCCACTGACTTAGGGCAGCACCTGAGCATCACGTGCATCTTGCTCCAGAGGGTAGGTCCCTCTTAAAGTTTAGACCACTTTTAGGAACATCTCACTACTTATGAAACACTAGACAATGGATAAAAGGCAAGGCAAGGGCCTCCCTGGTGGCGCAGTGGTTGAGAGTCCGCCTGCCGATGCAGGGGACATGGGTTCGTGCCCCGGTCTGGGAGGATCCCTCATGCCGCGGAGCGGCTGGGCCCGTGAGCCATGGCCGCTGAGCCTGCGCGTCCGGAGCCTGTGCTCCACAGCGGGAGAGGCCACAACAGTGAGAGGCCCGCGTACTGCAAAAACAAAACAAAACAAAAAAAAGTCCAGGCAAAAAGGAAGAGGTTTTCATCTCAGTTTGAACCGTTGTTCCGAAAAAGAAGGTCTGGGTACTTCCCTGGGAAAGCACACTAGGTAGCGAGAACCACTGAGAGCAGCTCAGGAAACTGCCAGCAGAAAACCCAAGACGGCTCCCGACCCAACAGCCGCATCAGCGTAAAACGGAGTCTGTGTTTAAAATGAAATTATAGGACCTCGTTTCTGGAGATGGGGCCCATTAATCTGCATTTTTAACATGCTCCCCTGGTGACAGATTCTTAGACAACTAAGGTTCGAGAGCCAGCACTCTTCCTGAGTTCCCTCCTGGCTAATCCATGCCAATTTCCAAAGACACCTCCATCTTCCCAAACACAACTGCAGAACAACAGACGTGAGGCAAAAGCACCCCAAACGCCCTTCTTGTATCACATTGAACTGATCTAGCCCAACAGCTTGGTGGAGTCCCTGACTTCCTCATCTTCTCCGTACCCTTGGAGTCTGGCGCACAGCAGGCACTCAATAAGGATGGCTGACATCAAATTGTGGCAGGTAGAGAGAAGACTGACACAAAATGGTCACGTTGACCTATTTCAGAAGTGGTCAAGCACCTCTTTATGAGCAGTCTACAGCCCACGGGAGGGAGGTGTTGGATTGCTTGTAGCTGTCTCCTCCAACACAGGGAGCAGACTGTCTCCTCACTGGATTCATCCATGGCGGAACAACTGGTCTACCACTCTGGGGGGGCCATACTTTCAGCTGCAATCCTCAACTTAGCAGCCTTTGGAAATCGCTCCCTTGGGGCCTCTCCCCTCAAACAGGCACTAGACTAATCACTAAGGTAGATTCACCATTTTCTGGTTTATGGGATGAAGATTCCTGGATTCCATCCAAATACACTGAGTTCGAACTGGGAAAGGGACCCAAGAACACGAATTTTAAGCAAATACCTCACAGGACTCTGAGCCTGGGGTCCAGAGATCGGCATTTCCATGAACACTGGTTTAAAAGCAAATACGATGACCATCCAGCTTCATTTCTTCTCTACTTTCTCTTTTTGATGGAATTCTTTTAAATTGCAATTCCTACATGCACTTATTATATAAGTCTTAAGAAGAGAGCATTCAATTTGCTGCTGGCATACAAAGAAAGCTACTTTAAAGCATACAAGCTATACACAACGTTTCTTATCTGGTTTCAGATCCTTTAGCTTTAGCTTTCTCCCCAGATAAATCACATAGAATGAAGGGAGAGCTGAGGCAAAGAGAGAAAGAGGTGTATTATTGAAAATTCATACTAATATTCAGGCAAAGCTCATCAATGCCAACAACCTTTAGGCAAAGCTCATCAATGCCAGTATCGCATAATACAAAGAGACTTTGCATGTAATAAAACAACGACCACCATACAATAATAACCACCTTAATGGCTTTTCCAATAATAAAATTTAAGCTAAATCAGAGAGAAGGACTTTTTAAAAATAATTTAAAAAGAATGCACAGGGCTTCGTTTAGAAAGAATACCTGGTGCTTTCACGGTAGATATGGATTCTCTCACACTAAGTTACCAGCAAATGGTGAGCTGCCTTTTTAACACTACTTTAATAATAAACACAGGAGCAACTGAGAGAATCCCAACAGTAACAGAGAGTAGTGTGTAACCAGTTTTGCAAAAATAACAATTTCCCACTAAATATAACATGACATGAGAACAAATTTAAAACACTGTAAGCTTAAATGTCCCCTTAGCAAGGGTAAAATTTTGAGGAGAAATGCGAGATAGTAAAATACAGACTTGTGCAAGCTGCTCTTAAGATAAGCAATTAAGTCTTGGTTTTTAAACAAGCAGAAAGTAATGATTTTTCTTTTCTTGTTACCAGATTTCAAGTTCTTCTATCAGCATTTTTCCTCTGACCAGCAATTACAATAAAATAAAGTTAAATAAAGAGGAACTTCACTTGTTTTTTAAAAGCATTTATAGAAATCAAGTCAGAGAGAGAAAATATTTTTCAAAGGTTAACTTCAGAATGATCTCTCTTCCTTGGTAACTGCAGACGATGGGCATCTGAGCTCTTCCAAATACCAAAAATGCCGTCACAAAAATAAAGAATTAAAAAATAGGGCAGACTTTGGGAGACTACAACAATGCAGTCAACACTGAGACAGGTTCCCCAGAGAAAAGCCTTCTGCTTCAGTGTGCCCCTGCAGAGCAAGTTGCTGGCTAGGGAGTTTCAGGAGAGGGTGAGGGAGGAGCTCATCACAGCCCATTAAGAACTCTGAGCCCTCCTCCCTCACACTCAGCAACTACAAGTAAGAATACTGGCTGGTCTTGGTAGGGCTCAGTGGGTATCCAGTGTAAATGGTTGAGCCTCGGGAAGACCCAATGTAAGACTGGGTGGCAAATTGGTGTTGGTACTGAGCAGGGGCCACGCTGGCACAAGTGAGGAGACTGGGCCCAACACTGACAGGGACCTGGTGCACCAGAGTGCTAGGGTAGGTGGTATATGCTGCAGCATGCCTTGAGGAGCCCTGCGGGGAGAAGAGATGAGCAATGGAGCTGGTGGAGCCCAATGCAGCAGCAGAAGTGGGGGCAGCATACGTATACAGGTGAGGCTGGCTTGGCAGGTGAGCAGGGGCTGGGGCCAGGTGTGGGTGCCCGGTCGAATGTAGTGGGCTGCCATGCTGGAAGGCGTAATGGGCTTGGGAGAGTGGGGTCACAAACGCCTGCTGCCTGCGGGGGGCAGGGTTGCTGCTTCTCTCCTGCGAGCTTGGAGCTGACGATGACTGCTGGTTCTGGCTAAGGTTGAGTGGCTGTGCTGCGCCGGTCCCCCCACGCTGAGCTCGATATCCTCTGGGGGTGATACAGCATCCAGATGACTGCCCGCTCACTGAAGCCACTGGCTTGGTCTTACTGCTCAGGAGACCTGAGGCCTGGGTTGCTACAGTACAGTCACCAAGCTGAGTTTTCAGTGGAGGTACAATGATGGTGCGGGTGCCAGTGCCATCCCCCACGACTCTGCCGGGACCCTCCGGAAGGGGTCCACTATTGCCCCGGAGAGCACTCCGGGTATCAGTGGAATATGGGCTGCTCAAGGAAGAATCAGAGTCTGGAGAATCATTGACAGTGACATAACTGATGACATTAGACCTTGCCTTCAGGCCAGAGCTATTGGGCTTATATTTGTTGTCCTCTTCCTCATCAGTGTCACTGCGGATAGTGATGACACTCACAGGAGGGCTGGGAGTATCTGGAATGATGATTGGCTGATGCTGATCTTGTACAGGGACTAGGGAATTATAAGAAGATGTGGTACGGAGGGGGCTACTCCCAACCAGAGAATAGTCTTGAGAAGGCAGAACATCCAGAGAGGACTTAGAAGAGACTGGAGCAGACTGCTTATTCTTCTTTGAAGGGAGGAAACTGGATTCTCGTTGTCTGACAACATGGGCAACGCCAACGTTAAGGGGCTGAGCAGTGGCCAATGTCACATGGTTAGTCAGCAAGGACGGCTGCTGCATAGTAGTGCTGTACTGGTTGCCATCAGAGTGGGCATTCCTCCAGTCTGTGAGCTGCTGCCCACTGCCCGTGGCCTCTGGAATCACTGCAGTGGGCTGGACTGAGTTGTGTAGAGCTACCCCAGGCAACTGTTGCCAAGTTGAAGGCAGGAGAATTTGTTGGGTTCCTCCGGGCCAAGCCTGCAGTACAGCGGCAGTCTGTTCAACCAGCGCCGGCCGGCTTGCTGCGCAGCTCAGAGTAAAGGGCACCGCATACTGCGGTGTGATGGTGGCTACTTGAGGGTGGAGGCTTGCTACCATTAGTGGTGTACAGCTTCCCTGTGGAAGAACTCCCGCCTGTCTCTGTAGTGGCTGAGCAGCTGGTGCCTGGGGTACAATGGGCACAGCATTATCCATCCTCACAGGGAATCCAGAATGCCTTGTTGTTGCTTGTAGTCCAGTTTGAAAAGCAGGTGGACATACTATAAATGTTTGTTGGAATGGATCTGTCTGAGTGCAAATATGGGTGGTTCCAGGCTGCAAGCAAACACCCTGCTGGGCAACTCCAGGAACTGGTGCTGCAGATGATGGGTACAAAGCCGACTGGTACTTTAGCAGTGAGACATCTGAATTAGCCAGAGAAAGAGTAGCAGCTGCTGCAGTAGAACTGGAAGCTAGAACACTGGCCTGATTGTGCACGGTATTAAGTTGGTTGCTGAAGCTCACGGTTAGATTTGTGCTTGTGTTTGGGGCAACATGCGTGGTGAAGGGACTCTTGATCTGACTCACTGTATCATACATGTGAACCCTCCGTTTGCAGATCTCCATGTTCTGAAAACAAGACTTAACATGATTGCTATGTGGAAAATCCAGAAGGTGAGTCATTGTCACAAACTGATGGTTAAGAGTTTTCAGAGGAGTAATTCTCTTGTCCGCATCAATTGTTAGCATTTTTTTTAACAGATCAATGTATTCTCTTCGATCCGCCTTCTCTGCCAACATATCTGTTCCCTCTAAGTCTGTGGACATGTTCACCTGAGCCATATCATCTAAACAATTAAAAATGTACTTTCGAGCTTCTTTTGATTTGATCCCAGTCTCCAATTCATGTTCTTCAGGTGTCTTAAGCCTCCACAGTGGGTACCCCAAAGTAGGATCTCTGTTGAAAAAACTGGTTGTTTTGGTTCCGGCACTGAGAAGATATTCAGCTGGCAGGCCTTGTGTTTGTGAAATGTAACGAATCTGATCATATTCTGAAGCACCAGGATAAAGAGGCCACCCCAGGAACAGCTCAGCTATCACACAGCCCAATGACCACATATCAATAGCTTCACAAAATGGTAATCCAAGAATAATTTCAGGGGCTCTGTAGTAACGTGACTGTAAGTAGGCTGAGCACACAGCTTTGGAAACGTGACTAGCAGAACCAAAGTCAATGACCTTCACTCGGTAGGGTTGGCGCACTGGATCGACCAGCATTATGTTTTCAGGCTTAAGGTCAGTGTGAATTAGACCAAGGCTCTTGAGCTTCATCAGGGCTGTGGCCACCTGCTGCAAGATGGGTCTGATGTACTTGAGTGGCAGTGGGCTAAACTTGTTCTGCTTTAGAAAACCATATAAGTTCTGCTCCAGCATCTCGAACACAAGGCAGGTATGATTCTTATGCTGAAAGCACTCATAAGAACGGACAAAATTATACTCATCGGCATTTTCACTGCTTAGGCGGGAAAGGATGCTCACTTCAATCTGTCCTTGCCTGGCATAGGAGGGGTGGTTCTTCAAGATTTTAATAGCCACAATTTCCTTGGTGCTCCGCTTCCAGCACTTAGCCACCTGTCCAAATGTTCCCCGGCCTAAGAACTCCAAGACTTCATAGCTGTTTGTCATAGAGCAAAGGATCTCATGCTGGACCAGCTGGTAATCCCCTTCTCCACTGGAACTGCTACTCTTCGTGGTCACAGTGGTGGTCGTGGCAGAAGCACCCACCACAGTCCTGTTGTGCAGCACGAGAGGGGGATGTTCTTCTATGATTTGCACGCTACCGTTGCTGTCAAATTCCTCACTTTTTCTTTTCAATCCACATTTTTGATATGGCTCAAGCAAAGAAACGTTGCTTCTGTGAGTCAGGGTCTGGCTGCTTTGGAAGGTTGATGTAGCAGCAGAGCTATCAGCAGCTGTGACAACAATATGCTCCCCTACAAGAGCTGGGAGGAGGAGGCCCTGGTCGTAAGCAGGGATGTTGAAATTTGCTACCTGGTGAGAAGAGCTGGTTTGCCCTTGTGTGGCGGGGAGGGTTTTGCTGTGGGTATAGTATTTGTCGTTGCTGCTCTGTCCAGAAACATCCCAACCAGAAGCCTCTATTTTCAGTTTCTTTGCACTGCAGAAGGCACTCGACGACACTGATGGGGGGGGAAACACCTCCAGCTGTGATGCCATACCGCCGGTGTGTCTGGTTCTCAGCCGCCAGCTGGGGCTGCAGTGAGAAGGCGGAGGAGGAGACGAGATCCGGGGCCCTGCCGCTGGGTCATCATATCCCCCGCGCGAGCCGGCCCGGGCCCCGGCCCCCGCCCCCCGGAGCCTACCCGTGCCCGTCTCACGGGGGGAGCGCCCCCAGCCTCCCTCCAGCTCCGCTGCTCGGCCTCTCGCCGCCGCCGCCGCCTCAGCACCGCGCGCTCCCGCCTCAGTCTCTCGCTGCCGTCCGGGGCCACCGCCGGGCCCCCTCTTGAAGCAATTTTTCAAGGAATTTCTTTTAAAAGGATCTGTGTAGGTGCTATCTAGGGTTTTGCGGGGTGGGAGGGCAGATGGGAACTGCCCAACTTCTGAGCCCACCTTTGTGAGTTCTGGGAGTGGCAGCCCTGCCTCCCATTGTGAGGTCAGCTGAGGTGCCCAAACCGAGCCCAGGCTCAGCCAATCAGATGCTTACTCCTGGGCTTGTGCATGAGACACACTGAGGCAGAGGCAGTTTCCACTTCATCCTAGCAATGATGTCAACATGCCAGCAGCCACAGCCAGAGTCTAATGGGGGCAGCCGTGGCCATACACCCATCAGGGGTCCCGTTGCATGTCCTGAGTCCCACTCCTCCGGGCTCCCAAGCCTGGCTAGCCAGCCTTTCTGTCACTTCGCTAAGCCACCCAGTATCCAGTCCCTTTTTTTTTTTTTTTTTTTGCTAAAATTACCCAGAATTGGCTTCTGTCATTTTTAACAATGCATCCTGACCTTGATCAAATCTCAGAGCGAACTCTTGTCCCTGCAAAACTGATTTTCTTCGTATTTTAAACAGTCCCGACGAAACAATATTTGGTTTAAAGTTTTATTATTTTCAACCTATCCTTTGATGCACTTTGCTTCACCTTACTAGATACACAGAAATAGTCCAGCGTGGAACTCATAAGGAAGTTCATTACAAAATCATGGGATACATTAAGAAAACAAAACTAAACTAAAGGGCGCTGCTGCAGCGACCAGAGTCCTGGCTTTCAAGACTGGGGAGTCTCTAGCCCCGCTGATGAGCTCTGTGACAGCAGTTGCTTACAATCTCCACGCTTTCCTTTGGGCTAGTCTGTAAAATGGTGTTTTAAATAGTGTGGGAGGGCTGGAAATAGAATAGGGACAACGCCTGGCACACACACACAACTGGCCGTCGATTGAGGGTCTGGACTGCCCCTGCGAACGTCAATATTCTCAACTCCACCGTGGCTGCCAGGCTCACCCTGACAGGCAGAACAGCTTCCAGAACATTGAAGGAGGAAACTCACAAATGAGTGAGAAAAGTAACTTCACACACATTGAATAATAGGAAGTTGCTGATATTCAAGTCTTTTGAAAATGGCAATTTCATATGGTCCAAGCAACCAAAGAACAGCAGCTGTTTGGGTCTCCAAGTGGGTCTCTGTTGGGGTGGGGGGAGGGGACGTTCAAGGACCTCAGTCACACCTGCTTGTGTTAACAAAGATCTGCCGCCTCTCTCAGAAACCCGGGAAAACCTTCCTCCTGCCCGGGCAGGAGCAAGGTCAGCAGCCGCCGCGGGCTACAGGCGCAACCTCTTGCTACGGAAAGCTGGTGGCGCCGCTTCCCCAGCCTTCCCCTCCAACCCACCGCCAGGCCCGGGCCGCTCCTGCCCTCGCTCCCTCCGCGCCAGGAACCTTTCCCCGGCTGCGGGACAAAGGATGGGCGGCAAGGCGGGCGCGGGAAACCAGGAGACTCGACTCGAGGAATCCGCCGTCGCCTGGGGGAGGGGGTTGCCGGAGTAACTTGGCTGCAGCGAGAGAGTCGGCGCCGGTTCCGCGCCGAGGCGCGGGCTGGCTTGGACTGGGGTCGCCGTCCTAAGCCGTGTGCCCCAGGGCCCCCTGATCGCATCCCCCGACGCTCTCGGCGAGGGCTTTCGAGGAAACTGTTTCCTCGGGCCCCCGACTCTCCCGCACCGCGAAGCTCCTCCTCTGTCCACGCTTCCCTTTGTTGTCCTGGCCGGCGCCTTACCCAGCGGGGTGCGCCTCCATCACCCCGTTCTCCATCAGCCAATCGCCAAAAGTTCCCGCGCTGTCCACCCAAAGCGGACCAGGGGGATGCATCAAGCCAGGGGTGCGTGCGCGCGCTCCCAGATGGGCAAGGCGATAAGGCCTCCCATGGCACCCCCCAGAGCCCCGCTCCTGTGATGGTCCATTGCACCGCGTACTTCTTCTAGCAAACCAGAGGAAGGTGACCCCTTTCCATACCCAGCTGGGGAGGGTCAGTGTCCCGCACCCCTCGTTCCACTCCCCAGGACTCCCTTCACCGCCCAACAGTTCCCAAGCCCCGGACCAACCTCGCCTCGTCCGCCGCCCTCTCAGAGAACGAGCCGGTAGCCTCGGGGTCTGGGTCCCACTCGCGCTCCCACCGCCTGCTCGCGCCCCGGAACCTGGCCACATCCGCCAGCTCCCCTCCAGTGGGCGGAAAGAAGACCCACCACGCAGCCCGCAAAGTTTGCGTGCGTCTGCGCCCTGCCCGGAACTCTCGCAGGGTCCACCTCGCCAGCCCCGCAGCTCCTCTGGTTCCCCCGACGCTCCCGGGCTCGCACCACCTACCGCGGCCCGGGGAGAGGGTGCCGAGGGTTGGGAGGAGAAGGGAGCAGAGCAAGCCCCTCCATTCCCCATTCTCCGCCCCCAGCTTTCTGGAAAGGGGTGCACTCAGCCCCCGGGTCGGGGCCGCACACCCCTTCCTACCTCCGGCGTGAGGACGCGGCTACACACCGTGCGCCCGGTCCAGCTCCCGGTTAGCCCTCGCCGCCGCTGCCGCCCCCCTCTTTCCTCCCAGCCCTGCTCGGCCGGCCCCCGCTCATGAATGATTTATGAGTCGGCTTCGGGGACCACCGGGATGGCTTCCGGAGAGGCCGCCCCGCTGCCCCGCTGCCCCGCTGCCCCGCGCGCCGGCCAGACCCCGGGACGGAGCGGGTCCGGAAAGGCGCCTGCCTTGGAGGCGCGCCGGCGAGGCCCAGGGTGCCCTTGGGGACCTGTTGCGGCCTCCCCAGCTCCCGGGCGGGACTTGCGGATGAGGCTGCCGCAATGCACTGCTTCCTGAAATGTACTCACCCGCGGCGGGAGAGCTGAGCGCGCAGCCAGGTGGCGGGTGGGGACTGGCTCGGTACTTTAGAGGTAGCTAATCCTGGAGTTCGGCCCCGCGCGCTCCCGGTTGGACCAGCTAAGCAGCTTCGCCACGATACCCCGGGGCACCCACTGGGACCTAGCTGCATCCATTTCCTGGGGCTAGAGCCCCGCTCAACCGAGCACGTCCCTCCCACAGGACCCAGGCCTCCTTGAGGCAGGCTGAGCGGCCTACTTGGAACGCGGCTCCTCTTCTAAAAACTTCGCATCTCTCTGGTTCCACCTCAGACCTGCCTTGGTTGACTCCCTCTGCCGCTTTAGACGCTTCTAATGCCAGTTTCCAAGACTTAAAAAAAAAATTACTCAAATAGAACAAAACCCCAATTATTTGGTTCGTTAGCGTGTACCAATCGTAATGCTAGTGGCTGGAGCTATAAAACCGGCAAAAAGCAGCCCTTGCTCCCACGTACGTACACAGGCATCCACTATAGCTCCAAGCACACGGAGCTTTCATTACTCCTTTCATATCGGTCTCTTGGCTGTGCGTTGCCTGCCATCCCCTCAAGCTGAGGGGTGGGGACCTTCTGCCACAAGCAACCACTCCCTCTTCTAACTGTGCTCACCTCACTCCTCACTCACTACTTCCTATCTTGAGTGGACAGTACTCTCTGGTAGGAAAAATAAGACTAATGGAAGAAAAGCACCTTCCGGAAGTTAGCACACAGTAGGTGTTTAACGTTTGTGATATGGATGGATTGATGGATGCATGGAAGGATGGACAGACTGACAATTGAATGATGGACAGGAAGGTTAACTCAACAGCTCTTTCACTTACCCCAGAATCTAGCATAAAACAGGTGCTCGAAAGGGCATTATTTTTGTTTGATTTAAATTTAAGCTGATCTTGAATGTGCATATTTCCTGGATAAATGCTAGTTCAGGAAACTTCTGAAAACTGCACTATAGGCATGCAAAGTTAGATGGTGCCCTGAGACATCTAATCAGGCCTGCTGTTTCTTCGTCTGAAAGTGGTCAGGGCCTCTGCTTGAACACCTCCAGAGGCCCCAGCACTTCTGCTCAAGGGCAGCCCTCTCTGGGTGGGGCCCAGAGGTGAGTTCTTCCCTCCTGAGGGCAGCCAGCTCTGCCCTGCCTCAGATTTTGGCCCTGTCCCTTTTCACCACTGGGACTTTGGCTGCTTAATCTCACTGAGCCTGGTTCCTTGTCTGCAAAGTAAAAATAATTATGCCTCAGGAAGCTCATTTTTACTCCTAATAATAATGATGATGATGGGGCTTCCCTGGTGGCGCAGTGGTTGAGAGTCTGCCTGCCGATGCAGGGGACACGGGTTCGTGCCCCGGTCCGGGAAGGTCCCACATGCTGCGGAGCGGCTGGGCCCGTGAGCCATGGCCGCTGAGCCTGCGCGTCCGGAGCCTGTGCTCTGCAACGTGACAGGCCACAGCAGTGCGAGGCCCACGTACCGCAAAATAAATAAATAAATAAATAAATAAAAATAAATAATGATGATGATAATAATAACAATAATAGTGGTGATGGCTAAAACTTAATGAATGCTTACTACAAATGAGGCAGTATGCCAAGTGCTTTATGTGCATTCTTTCATGTAATCTCAGCAACAACAGCATAGGATTATCTCCATCGTAAAGATAAGGCTAAAGGAGTTTCAGTAATTTGCCCAAGGTCACAGAGCTAGTGAGTGGCGCACTGAATCTGAACCCAGATGTGGCCTCCAGTGCCCATGATTATCCTAACATACCAGTGCCCCAAAGATAACATAAAACCCTCTGGGGCCTGTACTCTCCCGACAGATAACGTAGTGTGGATTGAAATGGCTGGTCATCAGTCTTCCTGCAGGCGCTGAATGCTTCAGCTGTTTTTATCCATTTCATACCCCCAACACCTACTCTACCTGGGCCATCATAGGTGTTTAATAAATGAATGAATGAATAGTAAACATAGAACACAATATTAAGATGTGTTCTGAGCAGCCTTAGGCAGACTGTAACAGGAACTAATGATTTATTCTGTTCAACTTGGCTTGGAGTTCTAATCCTACAGTCCCACTATTCAGCACAACTGAATTTCTTTTCTCTTTTTTTTTATAATTGAGGTATAGTTCACTTACAATATTGTGTTAGTTATCGGTGTACAACACAGTAATTCACTTTTTTTTTGGCAGATTATATATCCCTGTGCTATCCTTGTTGCTTATCTCTTTTATGTATCATAGTTTGTAACTGTTAATCCCATACTTCTAATTTGTCACTCCCCACCCTCTCCTCTTCGGTAACCATAAGTTTGTTTTCTATGTCTGTGAGTCTCTTTCTGTTTTGTATATGATTCATTTGTATTATTTTTTAGATTCCACATGTAAGTGATATCATGTAGTATTTGTCTTTCTCTGAGTTATTTCTCTAAGCATAATACTCTCTAGGTCCATCCATGTTGCTGCAAATGGCAATATTCCATTGTTTTTTATGGCTGAGTAATATTCCAGTGTGTGTGTGTGTGTGTGTGTGTTTATATATAACATCTTCTTAAGCCAGTCATCTGTTGATGGGCACTTGGGTTGTTTCCATGTCTTGGCTATTGTAAATAGTGCTGCTATGAACATTGGGGTGCATATATCTTTTAAATTAGAGTTTTTGGTTTTTTTCCAGATATGTACCCAGGAGTGGATCCTATGGCAGCTTTAGTTTTAGTTTTTTAAGGAACTTCTGTACTGTTCTCCATAGTGGCTGCACCAATTTACATTCCCACCAACAGTGTAGGAAGGTTCCCTTTTCTCCACACCCTCTCCAGCATTTATTATTTGTAGACTTTTTGAGGATGGCCATTCTGACCAGTGTGAGGTGATACCTCATCGTGGTTTTGATTTAGTGCAACTGAATTTCTATGTCATGTGTTCTATGCAAGGCCAGAGGGGGTGATGTTATTCCCATACACACACTGAGTCATTTGATGCAAAAATTGTGCCCCTTTCTGAAATTGCTCCTCACTTTGCCTGCCCAAGTGAAATCTAAACAGGAGGCAGCAGGGCATCCTAGAAGGATCCAGAAGATTCATTCAGTTTCAGTCACAAACAGCCAGTGTGTTCCCTGGTAAGTCATGTAACACCCCTGGGCTTCACATTCCTCACTGGTCAATAGCCATGCTCAATGACCACATAGGGCTAAAGGCTACCATCTTGGACAGGGCAGACAGCACATTTCCATCATCACAGACAGGTCTATTGGACAGCGCTGGGTTAAATAGTGACACATAATAAAGGGACAATTACAACAGGACTACAATAACAAACTTAAGTTTCAAGAAAAGTGATCAGGGTTATGTAACATTAGAAATGAAATGTTGATTCAAATCAGTTATTGTCAGAGTACACAACACTTGGTCATTCAACAATCCTCCATCTTTGACAAGATGTTCCTTATGAAGAACTTTGAATATTTTTTTCTGAGGCACTAAGACTAAAACAAAATAGGTTAGTTAGTATATTATTCTAATTAGCCTGAAAATTTCTATAAATAACTATGTTCCCTCAAAATAATGTATGTGTATGACCAATAAACATTGCAGCATATGATGCTTTAGAAAAATGGGTTTATGCAAACTCAACGTCCACTGCCTTGTCTTCTTAAGACTGAAATTTGTGTAAGAGACAGCCAGGGAGAGAGGGAAAAGGAGAGAGAGACAGAGAGCCAGCGAGAGGGAAAGAGAAACTGTTCTCAATAGAAATCCCACCAGTTTGGAAGGGAATGACTTCATGTAAACCAAGGTTCTCCTATAAATGTTTTACCTCATGATTGCCTATTAATCTTGCTTTTTTCCACTTGCCTCTGGACTTAGATGCCAAAAAATAACATTGCTGGTGTTTAATAACCAAAAGCCAAGAATACATTCTTCTTGTACTTTGAGAACATTCAGCTAAGATTTGTAACTCATCCATCAAGCCCACTGCATCCTAATTCAGAGGAAAAAAAACTTCCATCTAGTTTGGACCAAGAGGAAGAAAGAGAGAGAAGGGGCCAGGCCAAGGGCAGTACCTCAGAGCCTGGATTCCAAACCTGGGGAGAACTTAGAAAACTCAGTCACAATTTAAGGAGGCAGGTATTGGGTAGTTTTATATTTTATGTGCTCTATCTGTCTTTCGGTAACTGTTTCAAATAAATGCCTCATCTCTAGGGCTGGCTTTCATCTGTGGCTTTCCCCCTGACATCATTTTTAACATGCACTAACTCAGATGGGGCTTCATAATCTGACTTCAGTAACAGTATGGAAAAAATGAGAGCAGCAGAAGGTCAGAGAATTATAAAGTGTTAGGATACTTGCTCTTATTTTCTGGAGGAAAGCAAGGTTCTTTCCAGCTAAATGTTATTGAGAGATTGCAGAAGGAGGTAGACAGGAAAATTCCACAATTCCTGATTCTATAGTTTTCAGTTTTTATTATATCCCAAAAGAGATCCACCCAGGAACTTTTATTTATACAGCACAAAACTTACATCTATGCATGCAGTGTTTTACCCCTCTGGGGATACTTACTATTATTACTTTCCTCTAAAGAACTATTAATTTGCATTTATCTTCTGCATCATATGAAAGCACTTATTAAGCATCTGTTAATTATTCATACATTCATTCATTCAGTAACATTTACTCAGCACCTGAAACCGAGCAGGACCCTGAGGAGTTCTCCCAGCTAACCAGAGATTTATGGCTCAGATAATGTTCCAACCACAAGAGAGACCTGATGGCTACTTGGAACCATGTAATCAAGACAATCATCTCTGAAAATAGAAGATTACCTCCTCCCTAGCATGTAGCCACTTCCTCTTTTCCCTATATAATCTCCAAGCAAAACCTGGGGAGTTGGGAGTTGGTTCTTTGGGACATGAGTCCACCTTCTCCCCAGGATTGCCAGCTTCCTCAATAAAGCTATCTTTCTTTCACCTAACACTTGTCTCTCAGTATTGGATTCTTGAGCAACAAGCAACTGAATCTGAGTTCAGTAACACTGCTACTCATCAGGAGCTAGAGATTCTAGTTACCCTGACCCAGAACATACTAATGAAAAGTCAGTCACACTGTAACAGGGGAAGGTGTGGGGAAGTTTTATATTTTGTGTGCTGAATCTGTCTTCTGGTAACTCTTTCAAATGAAACTTATGAAAAAAATCTTTTATCAAACACTATCTTTTCCTCTTATTTACCCTCATTGTGAGACTTTCTAAAAAAGCATTCTCTGCAAAATTCTTTTTTGCTTCATATTTGATGTGCTACCTAAGCTATCATTAGATATTTATTTTAAATCAATATTTAAAATATTTATTTTAAATCCACTAAAATTTCTGCTAATTAAAACACCATTCACTTTTGCCAGAGCAATCAACGTGTTAAATTATAGTCCCAAACACCTACTCATGTCAGAGAGTGAAAGGTGGAGCTATGTTTTGTGGTATAGTGTGGAAAACCTGGGAGTTGGAGCTTGAACAGAACGGGGAATGAGCCCTAGCTCTGTTACTCCATTCACTCACTCATTCATTCATTTTTCTCCTTCATTCATTCACTTACACATGCATTTGACAAATTGTGATTGACCACCTTCTGTGGGCCAGACTGAGCAAAGAGATAGGGCAGAGAATAACAAAGGACACCCTTGGCCTCCCAGAGCCAACCCCTTCATAAAGGAGACACACAAGCCAACAAATCAATAAGCATGTTCACTGTACACCCTTCAGTAAGTACTTGATGTCTCTGAGCTTCAGTTTCCTCACCTACAAACCAAAGGTTTTGCAAAGATTAAATGAGATGACATATGTAACATACCTGTAGGTATGCTGCATAGCAGCTATTATTTCTGCTCTTACTATTTCTCTGTCAAACTCCCTTTCACCCCTACCCCCTATCTTTCTTTCCAATTTCATAAATTAGGGTGTAGGGCTATTGGGTCCACAAGCTAAATATTCATCCCATAAATATTTACATAATATGTCCTAAGGATTTGTAAGGCTCAAAGCCAGAGAGGCTGAAGAAGCTGGATATATTCTGACTTCTGCTCTGCAAAAGAAATTGTCCAAAACTTGGAAATGGGCAAAGGAGATGACTGGGCATATTTTCAGTGGAGTGAGGGGCATGATCTAAAGGACCTTCTGGGAATTATTGGACCTTACAGAGGTGTGTATCTGATTGTATTTATATTGACTAAGCTATATCACAACTCTGTAAAGGTAGAAGTTAAAATTGTAGAACACCTGGAGACTTCCCTGGTGGCGCAGTGATTAAGAATCCGCCTGCCAGTGCAAGGGACACGGCTTCGATCCCTGGTCCAGGAAGATCCCACATTCTGCGGAGCAACTAAGCCCATGTGCCACAACTGAGTCTGCGTGCCCCAACTACGGAAGCCCATGCTTCATTATGGAGGGAAGAAAAATTACAAACGAAGTGAGAATATTGTTCTAGATCAGGGTTTTTTAACCTCAGTGCTCTCGACATTTGGGGCTGGATAACCCTTTGCTGTGGGTCTGTCCTGTGCATTGTAGGATGTTCAAGCATCCCTTATTTCTACCCACCAGACAGAAGTAGCGCCCTGCCCCCTTCCCCTGAATTGTGGCAAACAAGTATTTTCAAAATCTAGGGTTTGATTTTTTTTCAGTCACAGGAGAAATGACTGAGTTTAGGCAGAATTTATCAGCTATATTAAAGAGGGAGTCCCTGGTATCAGTTTTGGCAAGTGCTAAGCGTGACAGTCATGAACTGAAGCATACTGTGCACCCAAGCCTCTTAATCCATTCACATCACCTACCCGGCCCTGGGGAGCCAGCCCTGAGTGACTTCCCATCGCCCCAGTCACAGCCTGCCCTGGAAGAATTGCAAAGTGAGTTGTTTTGAGGATGCAGCTACCTGCTTGGATTCCTCCACTGTGACCTTCACAAACCTCCCCTGCTGGGTGCTTGCTCTGAGATGAGCCTACCACTTGGAGAAACTCGACATTTTACTTATAACTGTGAGCATAGAAGCATTCAGAAAAAAGAATAGGACAATTCATGAAATTTCCCATGGGCTAACGAGAAAGCGCCCCGTATGTAATAGGGCTTCAATAAATCTCGGAGGAAAACAAGGGGAATGGGGGGAGCTATGAGCTCATAAGAAGACAAATGAAAGTAGTGATGAGATGAAATTTCACATTTTAAGGCAAGATAAGAAAAATTTAAACATAAAACTTTTTCTCTGCCCTTTGGCCTCCTCCGGCCCCACTGGTATGCATTGCACATCTGCAATGGGTGTTAACCAGACCTCTCCAGAAGTAAAGATCAATTATTCTCCTACTGGCGCCAGCCATGTAACTCCTTAGAAGATAACGTTCCTTTCTCAATCCTGTAAAAGGTCATAATGACCCACCCTCACCTTGTACATGCAGAGATCTTCGGTGAACTTTATGTACAATGCCAATATAGAATTTCCCTTAAAGACTGGTGCTGAACAGACTGGTCAGTTGACCTGGGGAGATACTGGACTGCACCTAACGGAAATTCATAGCTTAAATACTTACTTATCCCCTTACTAATATTACCAGCTATACTACTTGTATTCTGCTCATTTTACAAGATTATTGTTTCTTGCATTACCAAATGTGTGACTGAGCCTCAGATAAAATTAATGATGATTAGGTGACTTGAAATCATCGACCAAACGTATAGTTCTGTAAGATCAGTGATTGTGGGACTTCCCTGGCAGTCCAGTGGTTAAGATTCCACACTTTCCCATGACAGTGGGGGACCAGAAATTCTGCAGAGCATGGAGGGTAGAACCCCAGGCCTGGATGAGAGAAAAATAACAACAGCTAACATTTTACTGAATGTTCACCATGCATTGGGCAGAATGCTAGTTTCCATGTGCCAACTCATTGGCCCTTATAATAACTCTATGAGGTTAGTTCTGATATTATTTCTACTTTACAAATGGGGAACCTAGTACCAAAAGGTTAAGCAATGTTCCCAGGGTCCAGGCTCCCCGTTAACATGGGGCTCAGGGCAAGAGTACATGGAGGTCCATAGACCACATGTCAAATATTTGAAAGTTAAGAATCCAGCCATCAAATTATTAACTAAAATATGTTCTCTCATCCTAAAAAAAAAAAGAAAAAAGAAAAAAGAAAAAGATTCGTGCTTCCACCGCAGGGGGTGCAGGTTCAATCCCTGGTCTGGGAATTCAGATACCACGTGCCATGTGGCACAGGCCAAAAAAAAAAAAAAAGATCAGTGATTGTAATAGTTAGTGTAACTCTAGATATGGGAAGAAGCAACAGGAGGGAACCATTTCCTGGACCATAACAGACCAGTGAGACAGGCTGTCCAGAGGCTTTTGCTTACAGTTAACAGGGCCTAGTCCAGTAATATAGCACGTTCAGTGGCCTATCAACGCAATCCTTGCCTGACCTGGGGATGAGCATTCCTAGCGCCATGGGACAAATTGATCACGAAATGTCTCCCAAACCTTGGTCGAATTAAGACTGAAAAGGAAGGCATGGTAAAATAAAGAATGTTGCCCACCATCCAGTCCATAAGAATCAAGTCATTAGCCACTGCAGTGGCTGACCTAAAGTACACCCTGGAAGGAATTCAGGGTGAAGATCAGGATGACATGCTCTGTGCTCTGGGAAAACTGGCAGAACAAGCCTTCAGGTAGTTAGATATTTTCAGGAGAAGTTTTTTAGGAACCTGTATTCCTGCATCTTCCCATACTTAGAAAAGCACTAAAACCACTAATTAAAATTGTTATCCCTCGAGCTAGCAGCAACCTACTGAGATGTGTGCTTGATTGCATGTACCCCCTTCACCAAAATCACATATATACTGGCTGGCCTCCCCCTTTACCTCTTTGGAGTAGTTCTCAGAGCTCTCTGACCGACTGACTGTCTCCCGGGTTATAATCCTCAGTTTGGCTTGAATAAAATTTTCCATTTCTTTCTTAGATTGACTACTTAATTTTTTCCTTGACAATAGGAACAGCAAGAGTATGAGAAGATAGATGACGAATATCCACAGGGAAGTTTGCTGCTTGCTGACATTTGTTGACCATCTACTCTCTGTCAAGCGCTGAGCAAAGTGATTTCCCTACATTCCCTTATTTAATTAAACCCTCCTAAGGGGGCATTGTTATCCCCATTTGTCAGAGAAGGAAACTGAGGCTCACAAACTTGGACTATACTATATCTTAGTCCACAATAAAATATACTATATCTTAGTCCACAATAAAAACAACACTTACCATTTATCAAGGTAACCATTACGCTCAATATTTCATTTAATGTTTAAGATGATCCTAGGAAGAAGGTATTATCCAAGCAAATTAAACAAAAATCTATTTTGTTACACGCCAGGAGGTGCTGGGGGTGCGGGGGACACAGCCGCAGACAGTCCTTGCCCTCATGGACTGTTCAGTCTAGGTGGGAAAGTAGACCCTAACAAATACGAACAGATGGGATGATTTGTTTCAAAATCCCACCTTCTTCCTCCTGACTGGAAGTTCTTACCACAAGAACACACAGCAGCCTTCAGACTGGAAGCAAAGACCCTTTTTCAGTGACTTTTCCTCTGCCAGGCGGGCCCTGTCCTGGCACTCAGGGACACAGTGATGACTTCAACTTCATGCCAGTGAGAAACTCTTTGCTCGGACTTGGCTGCCCACGTACCGTGGCTGCTCAGTGAAACCCTATTAAGTGGCAAATAATGATGGTGGTAAAAAAAAATTTTCTTAAGAAAATGTAATGGCTTCCCTGGTGGCGCAGTGGTTGAGAGTCCACCTGCCGATGCAGGGGAGGAGCGGCTGGGCCCCGTGACCCATGGCCGCTGAGCCTGCGCGTCCGGAGCCTGTGCTCCGCAACAGAAGAGGCCATAACAGTGAGAGGCCCATGTACCGCAAAAAAAAAAAAAAAAAGAAAGAAAAAATAGAAAATGTAAGAAGAACAACGACATGAAAAAGAACAGTCCAGGATCCTTTGGAAGGCAACAAAGCAGAACCATAAAACTGGGCAAGCACAGCCTGGAAAAGCTGAGTGAAGTTAGAGGAGTCTAGAGATTCACGAGGACAAAAAGCAGAAGGAAACATTCGCATGCATGTCTTTCTGCAAAACATTTCAGAAGCCATTTAATGCTGTCTGAAGGTGCAAAAATGCATAAACCCAAAAAGAGGATTTTAGAGGTACCTAAGTTGTAGTGGTAGAGGGGTAAGGGGTGCGAGGGGGTAAGAAAAGTAAAATTAAGGGAAATTCCCCTTAAATCTAAGGGAAAATCTCCTGGTAAGGAGACCTAGAGATGCAAGGAATACTAATGAACATCTTAAGAGTACACTGAAATCAAATTTAAATCAGTAAAATGATTGAAGCAGGGTAATAGGTATCAGGGGTTCTATTTTGTACTGGTTTGAAATTTTCCATTATAAGAAGGTAAAAAAGAAAGAAAAGAACGTCAGTGGCTGGAATACTGGAAGATGGGAGGTGCAGTGGGCCTGCAGTGAGGGTGTGATGGCTGCGGGGTTGGGGGCCAGGGCTGAGTTGAGTGTGGGGTGGAAGACCAGAGTTAGCAAACCAGGGGCGAACTCTGCCCCCTGTCTCCTCTTGGCTACTTTTCTCACATTGGTTCTTAAGGAAGGAAAATGTCAAACACCTCAAAAGTTTAATAGATAAGGGCCAGCAATGGGTGTAAAGTTACTCTCTCTTGTTGATGGGCCAGACAGGAACACAGATTCTGGAACAGACCAACCTGGGTTTGAATCTGACTCTGGCACACCTAACTCTATGGGTCACCTTGGACATGTTACCCAACTCTCATGCGCCTCAGTTTCCTCACCTGTAAAATGGAATTAACCCTGGTAGTACTGCTGGGTTTTGAGAGCATGAATGAGGTAAGGCATGTATGGCACCTGCACATCAGAAGGTTCCAGTAAGTGCTTGCTCTGTCCTCCTTACCACACCAGCCCTGACTGTATTTAGGGCAGGACAACGGTCCTTCTTTAGACTCCAGCCTTGTCTCTCCAACCAGCAGGTCTGGGGCTGGCTGGCTGAACGGGATAAAGTGATATCAGAAAGACAGTGGAGCCACAGGTTAGAGAATGGCTCTGACACACCCAGTCTCCACCCCCCACTTCAAGAAGGCAGCTCTTTGGTACAACTGTGCTGGATGGTACACGAGGACCACATCATCGCCACAGCTTGTTGCCTCCACGGGAAAACCATCTGAATGTGTCCTACTGGCCTTCACAGGCACCGAGAAAACAGAACACGTGTCTGAAAGGGAGACCAACTTACTATTTTTCCTTTTGTCATTCTCAAAACTACTGGTTTGTTCCTTCTCTAGAGTTTTCCATCTTAATTCATGGCTCTAAGCAGTCTCCCAAGAGAGAAATTCAACCTTGCCTGTATTAAGTGTTGGTCATTTGTTGAGTTGTCCAACATGCAGCCCTTTTCCAGCTGGGACAAGCTCCCCTTTGTGGTGAGTGGTAGTGGGTTACAGTCCAGCATCTTCCACCACAAATGCCATTCACCTGTCGTGCACCCAAGGCATGGCCTTACCCAGGCCCGACCAGTTGGCCACTCCTGCCCGTGACTTTGACTCTGGAGTGTGTGCTGCAGCAAAGACTGTGATACCAGGTGCCAGAAACCGTGTCCTAACCAGGCTGTGTCCACTGCCTTTGCATCTGATTCTGTTCTCCAGCCTCCTGACAAGGCCAGGAGCCATCCAACACCCTTCCGGTATGCTCCTTTCCTAAGGTTAGCCAGAGTTGCTTTCTGCTGATGCCTGAGTAATCAATGCACCACCTTTGGGACTTCCCTGGAGGCGCAGTGGTTAAGAATCCGCCTGCCAATGCAGGGGACACGGGTTTGATTCCTGGTCCAGGAAGATCCCACATGCTGTGGAGCAACTAAGCCCGTGTGCCACACAACTGCTGAAGCCCGCGCGCCTAGAGCCCGTGCTCCACAACAAGAGAAGCCACCGCAATGAGAAACCCACGCATTGCAACAAAGAGAGTGGCCCCCACTCGCCACAACTAGAGAAAGCCCGCGTGCAGCAACCAAGACCCAACGCAGCCAAAAATAAAAATAAATTAATTAATTAAAAATATATACCACCTTCACCCTCCTCCCTCACCTTCACTTCACTTTCTAATCCATGGTCTCCTCTCCAGTCTCTTGGTGGCAGGGCTAACCAGCCTCTCAGCAGGTACTGCTGGGAGTCGCCTTCCTGAGCAAATTACTTGGGGACGGGACTTAGGAAGATGAGTGACAGGAGTTGGGCATGGGCCGGATGGGATCCTGTCTTTATTTAGCATTTTGAGATTTGTTCATCATGGAGTTTGGGGCATCAATGTGGATTTTTTTTTAATTGCATTAAAATATCATGTATCTTTACATGCCATCTGCAGCAACATGGGTGAACCTAGAGATTATCATACTAAGTGAAGTAAGTCAGACAGAGAAAGACAAATATCATGTGCTATCACTTATATGTGGAATCTAAAAAAAACATGACACAAATGAACTTATTTACAAAACAGAAATAGACCCACAGACATAGAAAACAAACTTATGGTTACCTAAGGGGCAAGGGAGGGGAGGGATAAATTAGGAGGATGCGATTAACAGATGCACACTACTATGCATAAAATAGATAACCAACAAGGACCTACTGTATAGCACAGGGAATTATACTCAATATTTTGTAATAACCTATAAGGGAAAAGAATATATATATGTATAACTGAATCCCTGTGATGTACACCTGAAACCAACAGGACATTGTAAATCAACTATACTTTAATTTTTAAAAAAAGTCACATGCCAAGGGGAAAAAACCCCACAAAAAAACATGATTGTCTCATAGTGTCCTTTATGTTGCAAAGCACCTCATGAGCACTTTGAGGCTATTACGAAACCTAGTAACTGGGTGAAAGAATATGAATAATGGGATGGTGAAAGAAAGCCAACACACCAAGACATCACCTGCTAAGTTCAGTACAATATTCTCTAAGCAACCCGACAATTTTTTCTGAAAGGGGTAGTGCTGGTCTGTTTCTGGGAATTTCTTTCTCCCTTGATGAAGGTCAAGGGACAAGCAAGGCTAACACCCTCAGATTACATTAGGATTTAAATTCTAGACTAATCATGATGTTGGAGGTGAAAACCCTAGAATGCATTGGAAGCAGGATGTCTTTTAACCCTATCATTTGAATGAAGACCTTTAAAGATACTGTTTTCCCTTGTGAAACAAGTGTGAGGAAGCCTTCATATGAAATCTAGAGGGAGAAAAATAAAACGACATACGGAAAGAGATTACAGGATTAATTACATGATCTGCCTTAGAATGACACAGGAGACTTCACAATCTTTTTAAAGAAGTCACTGTAAATTTGTATCAAACAACTGAATTCTATGCTTTTTTACATAAAAAAAACAAAGAAGCCAAGACTAAAAACACTAGTAGGTGTTTATTTATTCAATTATATTTACATCAAGTCCAAAAGTAAACAAAAAGATATTTATTGAGAATAGTGAATTTGTATTCAACATGAATAAATACACTCAGTTTGCTTTCTACTTCTGTCCTTTGGATTTCCAAATTTAGTCTTTTTTTTTTTTTGCGGTACACGGGCCTCTCGCTGTTGTGGCCTCTCCCGTTACGGAGCACAGGCTCCGGACACGCAGGCTCAGCGGCCATGGCTCACAGGCCTAACCACTCCACGGCATGTGGGATCTTCTCGGACCGGGGCACGAACCCGTGTCCCCTGCATCAGCAGGCGGACTCTCAACCACTGTGCCACCAGGGAAGCCCCAAATTTTGTCTTTTAAGCAGCGACATAAACAGGAAGCAGTACTTGCTCAGGACTCTCTTCTGTGACAGTAGGGTGATTTACTTCATTGAATCGAAATTTAAACTAACAAAAAACTGAAAACTACACTTCAGACTCTTTCAATTGCTTAATCTGAGACAAATAAATGTAAAAAAATTCTATGTAAATATATATTAAGAAAATCTGCAAACTGCCCATAATATAAACAGGTGCTGAAGTTCACTAAATACATTTTCTCTCTCTCTCTCTGTCTCTCTCTCTCTCCCTCTCTCACACACACACACACGCACACACAAATAATCTGCTTATAAACAATGGCTGGCCAGCTAAGGAAGATGATAAAGATTACTACAAATTTTATAATATTTAGTAGCCAATGATAATATTCAAATCTTTGTAGTTTAAAGAACAAGCTTAAGCTAGATCTAACATTACATCAATAAAAATTTAGACTGTCAAACCCTAAGAGCAGACAATTCCCACAGACCATTTGAACTTTCATAATCCCACTCCTGAAAACACATACCCCGAAGACTTCCGAGTACAGATGAGCCACAGTGGTAAGGCCAGATAGTATGCCCACGAAACAACAGCACGATGCCATGAAAGTTCCCTCCTGGCTTCACACTCAAACTCTTAGACCTGAAGCAAACAAGTTACTCAGGTAACAGGTATGGTTTGCCCTGGCCTTGCCCTAAGCAGTGTCGAAACTGCATTTTGAGGTGGGTGGAGGAGAGTTAAATTGGTAACTTTAAATGGCCATGAGAGGTCATTATTAACTTCTCGTTTGATGACAGAGAAGTTGCATTTTTACCCTAACTTTTAACTTTGGTATGAACTTGAGAATGATTCAATACTCTAACCAAAAAACAAGACAAAACAAAACAAAAAAGGAGGGGAGGAAAGATAAAGAATTGGAAAAACAACATGGCAACACAGTTTGATTTCATTTTCTTATCATCACATTCCTGACAACCTATTGAACTTATTTTTCATAACTTCTGGATAAATACTTTCTGTTTCTGTGCAATTCAATCACTTTGACTCTCATACTTTAATATACGGAATATATTCTGCACTGATCGTGTTGTCATTAACAAACAATATTGTGTGTGGGCCCGTGAGTATGTTTGGAGACATATTGCATCTTGTCCCGCCATTGGCACTTACCCTCAGGGAAAGCATTTGGCTGCACCATGTGGAGAAAGATGTGCACAATTTGAAAGAAGATGCCAGTGGGTCCAGCTTCATAAGAATCTTTGGTCTCATAGTTCGTTGGAGGAAATTCAAATTCCAAACCATCAGGAATGTATGTGGATGAGGGCGGTGGCCCCTCTGACATGGTGTCCCCATAAAGCCCCAGCAGCAGCAGGAAGCCAAGGAGAAGGGCCATAGCTAGCAAGATGCCCCAAACATGAGGTGGAACTGGGGGCCTCCCTCTTCAGGGGTTCTGGAAGCCTTGGGGAAGGCAGGAGTGTGTTTCTGTGCAGAAGAGGCGTGGCGAGGACTGAGTCTGCGGAATCCTTGGTTTTCTGGCTGGGTTGGCATGCGGTGAAGGGTGGCAGAGAACCTTCTCGGCTTGTGGGGGGGACGGTCAGTCGATCAAAGCACCATCCCTGGCAGGGAGAGAAGGGGCGGGGTCACTAATGCCTGCAGCCTGCCTGCACTGGCAGCTCCCCTGGAGGAGAGGCTGCAAGGCTTTAGTGCAAGCCCTCAGCCTAATCCGCTGCGGAGGAAGCAAACACAGAGCCTGCTTCAGAGCACAGGGGCAGGAAAGCTGGAAGCTTCCATGCTAGGGGCCAGACCCAGAAATACCAGCTAGTGTAACGAGTGTGTGGTCTTGGAAACTGATATTCATTAAGCACTTACCACATTCCAGACATGTTCTACATGCTTTACAGGTAGGACCTTGGTTAAGGCATTATCCCATTTTACAGAAGAGGCAACTGACTCAGAATTTCAGCAACTTGCCCGAGGCCATGGTTGATTCATGGTGGGGTAGAATTCAAACCCAGTAGTTTGCTTTCAAAGCCCAAGTTTGGACTCTCCCAACTCCAAGACACTCTCCCTACAGAGCCCTCCCTCTCAGTCAGAGAAGCAGAGGCTCCCAGCAGTAGATGAGATGCTTATTTTTCCTCCAGTTTTGGGTTTTTCTCCCCATCTCTGGAGATATGTCTTACTCCACCTTTTATTTTATTAATGTGCTCACTGATCTCATTTCATCCCATCTTCACTCACCCCCAGCCCAAACTAGACAAGCATGGCCTCAAGGGCAGGGAACAAACTCTTTAAGGCCAGGTGACACTGGTTTCTGTCTAACATGCTCATCAGGTAGCCCTGATGGAAATCCCTGTCCCAAGTCACCACCTGGATGACTCGGGGTCCAGACGAGGAGAGGCAGAGCAGAGGGAGACTCCCGCCCTCCCCCGGGGAAAGCGAGAAAGATCAGGAACCTAAAATCGGCTACCAGCCCAGTGTCTAGTGAGGGCAGCGTGGACCTGGCCTCCTCGAGTTTCTCTCCCCAGAACTGAACACAAGGCAGGCATACAGTTGGCTACCAGTAAGAGCTACTGAATATAAAACCAAATAAGCCAAAACAGCTGCTTTGCTTGTACCACTGCAACAGGCTACATGAATCAAAAACAACTGGGATACTCTGCTTGCCCATTCTTTTCTGGGGTCAGGAACACCCTGATTTTCCTTCCTACATCAGATTCACACTCAGGAACTTTCAAAATAAAGACAGGGTGCTCCTGAAACACACACTGCAAGATGAAGGAGAGGGACTACCAAGAAAGTGACACACTGCACAAAAGGCTAGAGGACCCGCTCCCTATATTCCACCAAGTTGAAGAAAGCTCCACACAAGAGGTAGGATTTAATGAGCTACTTGAATGAAGACATTCATTCATACCGGGTCCCCTTAGATACTGCCTCATCTTCTAAGCCTCATAACCACTCCTATTACTTCTGCACAGGCCTGCCAATGGAATGACCCTTGACTCTCCCATTATCAAATCATGGGCTGCTCAGATCCCCAGGGACACCTAGTGCCAACCTCATGGAACCCCTAGCTTCCAGGTCCATCTCACCCACAGACACGGACACACCAGGACCCTGGTGACTGTTTCCAAAGGGCAATCCCTGCCAGGCATGGCTGCTGACAACAACCTGTCCTCAGGCTCTGAAGTGCTCTAGCCTTTCACTGGTTCTACCAGGAATCAGCACCCTGCTCAGACTTCAGATCGTTTCCAGAGAGAACAAATAAGAAGAAGGAAACAAAGCAAGTCGGCTTTTGCAAGACCCCTCTCTGAAGCCTGCAGGGCTGCACAGGGCAGGAGGAAGATGCGAAAGGAGAGGGGGCGTGTGGTTATTCAGGTAGGATAGGACCGTGCTGCTTCAGGCAGGCAGGTGGGCATGCACACACACATCACACACACCATGCATGCACTCACAATGACACACAACTCACAGAGACGAAACACAACACCAGGAACATACACTCCACACACTGACACACATAGGCACACACCACATTCACACCTTATCTTGTTGTCTGATAAAGGGCAGGCAGGAGCACAGCAGCTGATGGATTAGAGGCTCAGCTGCTAAGAAAGGCTGACTTCCTGGTAATGCCACCAAGCCTCAGCTGGGGACAGAGAGAAACACAGCGGGAGGGAAATGGCAGAAGGTCCCCGGGCAGAGCTATGAATAAACAGACTTCCAGACATCCTCAGTGAAGAAGCAGGGGAAAAGAAATCCCAACGGAAATGCAAAGATGGGGTGTTCCACTGACTTAGGGCAGCACCTGAGCATCACGTGCATCTTGCTCCAGAGGGTAGGTCCCTCTTAAAGTTTAGACCACTTTTAGGAACATCTCACTACTTATGAAACACTAGACAATGGATAAAAGGCAAGGCAAGGGCCTCCCTGGTGGCGCAGTGGTTGAGAGTCCGCCTGCCGATGCAGGGGACACGGGTTCGTGCCCCGGTCTGGGAGGATCCCTCATGCCGCGGAGCGGCTGGGCCCGTGAGCCATGGCCGCTGGGCCTGTGAGTCCGGAGCCTGTGCTCCACAGCGGGAGAGGCCACAACAGTGAGAGGCCCGCGTACTGCAAAAACAAAACAAAACAAAAAAAAGTCCAGGCAAAAAGGAAGAGGTTTTCATCTCAGTTTGAACCGTTGTTCCGAAAAAGAAGGTCTGGGTACTTCCCTGGGAAAGCACACTAGGTAGCGAGAACCACTGAGAGCAGCTCAGGAAACTGCCAGCAGAAAACCCAAGACGGCTCCCGACCCAACAGCCGCATCAGCGTAAAACGGAGTCTGTGTTTAAAATGAAATTATAGGACCTCGTTTCTGGAGATGGGGCCCATTAATCTGCATTTTTAACATGCTCCCCTGGTGACAGATTCTTAGACAACTAAGGTTCGAGAGCCAGCACTCTTCCTGAGTTCCCTCCTGGCTAATCCATGCCAATTTCCAAAGACACCTCCATCTTCCCAAACACAACTGCAGAACAACAGACGTGAGGCAAAAGCACCCCAAACGCCCTTCTTGTATCACATTGAACTGATCTAGCCCAACAGCTTGGTGGAGTCCCTGACTTCCTCATCTTCTCCGTACCCTTGGAGTCTGGCGCACAGCAGGCACTCAATAAGGATGGCTGACATCAAATTGTGGCAGGTAGAGAGAAGACTGACACAAAATGGTCACGTTGACCTATTTCAGAAGTGGTCAAGCACCTCTTTATGAGCAGTCTACAGCCCACGGGAGGGAGGTGTTGGATTGCTTGTAGCTGTCTCCTCCAACACAGGGAGCAGACTGTCTCCTCACTGGATTCATCCATGGCGGAACAACTGGTCTACCACTCTGGGGGGGCCATACTTTCAGCTGCAATCCTCAACTTAGCAGCCTTTGGAAATCGCTCCCTTGGGGCCTCTCCCCTCAAACAGGCACTAGACTAATCACTAAGGTAGATTCACCATTTTCTGGTTTATGGGATGAAGATTCCTGGATTCCATCCAAATACACTGAGTTCGAACTGGGAAAGGGACCCAAGAACACGAATTTTAAGCAAATACCTCACAGGACTCTGAGCCTGGGGTCCAGAGATCGGCATTTCCATGAACACTGGTTTAAAAGCAAATACGATGACCATCCAGCTTCATTTCTTCTCTACTTTCTCTTTTTGATGGAATTCTTTTAAATTGCAATTCCTACATGCACTTATTATATAAGTCTTAAGAAGAGAGCATTCAATTTGCTGCTGGCATACAAAGAAAGCTACTTTAAAGCATACAAGCTATACACAACGTTTCTTATCTGGTTTCAGATCCTTTAGCTTTAGCTTTCTCCCCAGATAAATCACATAGAATGAAGGGAGAGCTGAGGCAAAGAGAGAAAGAGGTGTATTATTGAAAATTCATACTAATATTCAGGCAAAGCTCATCAATGCCAACAACCTTTAGGCAAAGCTCATCAATGCCAGTATCGCATAATACAAAGAGACTTTGCATGTAATAAAACAACGACCACCATACAATAATAACCACCTTAATGGCTTTTCCAATAATAAAATTTAAGCTAAATCAGAGAGAAGGACTTTTTAAAAATAATTTAAAAAGAATGCACAGGGCTTCGTTTAGAAAGAATACCTGGTGCTTTCACGGTAGATATGGATTCTCTCACACTAAGTTACCAGCAAATGGTGAGCTGCCTTTTTAACACTACTTTAATAATAAACACAGGAGCAACTGAGAGAATCCCAACAGTAACAGAGAGTAGTGTGTAACCAGTTTTGCAAAAATAACAATTTCCCACTAAATATAACATGACATGAGAACAAATTTAAAACACTGTAAGCTTAAATGTCCCCTTAGCAAGGGTAAAATTTTGAGGAGAAATGCGAGATAGTAAAATACAGACTTGTGCAAGCTGCTCTTAAGATAAGCAATTAAGTCTTGGTTTTTAAACAAGCAGAAAGTAATGATTTTTCTTTTCTTGTTACCAGATTTCAAGTTCTTCTATCAGCATTTTTCCTCTGACCAGCAATTACAATAAAATAAAGTTAAATAAAGAGGAACTTCACTTGTTTTTTAAAAGCATTTATAGAAATCAAGTCAGAGAGAGAAAATATTTTTCAAAGGTTAACTTCAGAATGATCTCTCTTCCTTGGTAACTGCAGACGATGGGCATCTGAGCTCTTCCAAATACCAAAAATGCCGTCACAAAAATAAAGAATTAAAAAATAGGGCAGACTTTGGGAGACTACAACAATGCAGTCAACACTGAGACAGGTTCCCCAGAGAAAAGCCTTCTGCTTCAGTGTGCCCCTGCAGAGCAAGTTGCTGGCTAGGGAGTTTCAGGAGAGGGTGAGGGAGGAGCTCATCACAGCCCATTAAGAACTCTGAGCCCTCCTCCCTCACACTCAGCAACTACAAGTAAGAATACTGGCTGGTCTTGGTAGGGCTCAGTGGGTATCCAGTGTAAATGGTTGAGCCTCGGGAAGACCCAATGTAAGACTGGGTGGCAAATTGGTGTTGGTACTGAGCAGGGGCCACGCTGGCACAAGTGAGGAGACTGGGCCCAACACTGACAGGGACCTGGTGCACCAGAGTGCTAGGGTAGGTGGTATATGCTGCAGCATGCCTTGAGGAGCCCTGCGGGGAGAAGAGATGAGCAATGGAGCTGGTGGAGCCCAATGCAGCAGCAGAAGTGGGGGCAGCATACGTATACAGGTGAGGCTGGCTTGGCAGGTGAGCAGGGGCTGGGGCCAGGTGTGGGTGCCCGGTCGAATGTAGTGGGCTGCCATGCTGGAAGGCGTAATGGGCTTGGGAGAGTGGGGTCACAAACGCCTGCTGCCTGCGGGGGGCAGGGTTGCTGCTTCTCTCCTGCGAGCTTGGAGCTGACGATGACTGCTGGTTCTGGCTAAGGTTGAGTGGCTGTGCTGCGCCGGTCCCCCCACGCTGAGCTCGATATCCTCTGGGGGTGATACAGCATCCAGATGACTGCCCGCTCACTGAAGCCACTGGCTTGGTCTTACTGCTCAGGAGACCTGAGGCCTGGGTTGCTACAGTACAGTCACCAAGCTGAGTTTTCAGTGGAGGTACAATGATGGTGCGGGTGCCAGTGCCATCCCCCACGACTCTGCCGGGACCCTCCGGAAGGGGTCCACTATTGCCCCGGAGAGCACTCCGGGTATCAGTGGAATATGGGCTGCTCAAGGAAGAATCAGAGTCTGGAGAATCATTGACAGTGACATAACTGATGACATTAGACCTTGCCTTCAGGCCAGAGCTATTGGGCTTATATTTGTTGTCCTCTTCCTCATCAGTGTCACTGCGGATAGTGATGACACTCACAGGAGGGCTGGGAGTATCTGGAATGATGATTGGCTGATGCTGATCTTGTACAGGGACTAGGGAATTATAAGAAGATGTGGTACGGAGGGGGCTACTCCCAACCAGAGAATAGTCTTGAGAAGGCAGAACATCCAGAGAGGACTTAGAAGAGACTGGAGCAGACTGCTTATTCTTCTTTGAAGGGAGGAAACTGGATTCTCGTTGTCTGACAACATGGGCAACGCCAACGTTAAGGGGCTGAGCAGTGGCCAATGTCACATGGTTAGTCAGCAAGGACGGCTGCTGCATAGTAGTGCTGTACTGGTTGCCATCAGAGTGGGCATTCCTCCAGTCTGTGAGCTGCTGCCCACTGCCCGTGGCCTCTGGAATCACTGCAGTGGGCTGGACTGAGTTGTGTAGAGCTACCCCAGGCAACTGTTGCCAAGTTGAAGGCAGGAGAATTTGTTGGGTTCCTCCGGGCCAAGCCTGCAGTACAGCGGCAGTCTGTTCAACCAGCGCCGGCCGGCTTGCTGCGCAGCTCAGAGTAAAGGGCACCGCATACTGCGGTGTGATGGTGGCTACTTGAGGGTGGAGGCTTGCTACCATTAGTGGTGTACAGCTTCCCTGTGGAAGAACTCCCGCCTGTCTCTGTAGTGGCTGAGCAGCTGGTGCCTGGGGTACAATGGGCACAGCATTATCCATCCTCACAGGGAATCCAGAATGCCTTGTTGTTGCTTGTAGTCCAGTTTGAAAAGCAGGTGGACATACTATAAATGTTTGTTGGAATGGATCTGTCTGAGTGCAAATATGGGTGGTTCCAGGCTGCAAGCAAACACCCTGCTGGGCAACTCCAGGAACTGGTGCTGCAGATGATGGGTACAAAGCCGACTGGTACTTTAGCAGTGAGACATCTGAATTAGCCAGAGAAAGAGTAGCAGCTGCTGCAGTAGAACTGGAAGCTAGAACACTGGCCTGATTGTGCACGGTATTAAGTTGGTTGCTGAAGCTCACGGTTAGATTTGTGCTTGTGTTTGGGGCAACATGCGTGGTGAAGGGACTCTTGATCTGACTCACTGTATCATACATGTGAACCCTCCGTTTGCAGATCTCCATGTTCTGAAAACAAGACTTAACATGATTGCTATGTGGAAAATCCAGAAGGTGAGTCATTGTCACAAACTGATGGTTAAGAGTTTTCAGAGGAGTAATTCTCTTGTCCGCATCAATTGTTAGCATTTTTTTTAACAGATCAATGTATTCTCTTCGATCCGCCTTCTCTGCCAACATATCTGTTCCCTCTAAGTCTGTGGACATGTTCACCTGAGCCATATCATCTAAACAATTAAAAATGTACTTTCGAGCTTCTTTTGATTTGATCCCAGTCTCCAATTCATGTTCTTCAGGTGTCTTAAGCCTCCACAGTGGGTACCCCAAAGTAGGATCTCTGTTGAAAAAACTGGTTGTTTTGGTTCCGGCACTGAGAAGATATTCAGCTGGCAGGCCTTGTGTTTGTGAAATGTAACGAATCTGATCATATTCTGAAGCACCAGGATAAAGAGGCCACCCCAGGAACAGCTCAGCTATCACACAGCCCAATGACCACATATCAATAGCTTCACAAAATGGTAATCCAAGAATAATTTCAGGGGCTCTGTAGTAACGTGACTGTAAGTAGGCTGAGCACACAGCTTTGGAAACGTGACTAGCAGAACCAAAGTCAATGACCTTCACTCGGTAGGGTTGGCGCACTGGATCGACCAGCATTATGTTTTCAGGCTTAAGGTCAGTGTGAATTAGACCAAGGCTCTTGAGCTTCATCAGGGCTGTGGCCACCTGCTGCAAGATGGGTCTGATGTACTTGAGTGGCAGTGGGCTAAACTTGTTCTGCTTTAGAAAACCATATAAGTTCTGCTCCAGCATCTCGAACACAAGGCAGGTATGATTCTTATGCTGAAAGCACTCATAAGAACGGACAAAATTATACTCATCGGCATTTTCACTGCTTAGGCGGGAAAGGATGCTCACTTCAATCTGTCCTTGCCTGGCATAGGAGGGGTGGTTCTTCAAGATTTTAATAGCCACAATTTCCTTGGTGCTCCGCTTCCAGCACTTAGCCACCTGTCCAAATGTTCCCCGGCCTAAGAACTCCAAGACTTCATAGCTGTTTGTCATAGAGCAAAGGATCTCATGCTGGACCAGCTGGTAATCCCCTTCTCCACTGGAACTGCTACTCTTCGTGGTCACAGTGGTGGTCGTGGCAGAAGCACCCACCACAGTCCTGTTGTGCAGCACGAGAGGGGGATGTTCTTCTATGATTTGCACGCTACCGTTGCTGTCAAATTCCTCACTTTTTCTTTTCAATCCACATTTTTGATATGGCTCAAGCAAAGAAACGTTGCTTCTGTGAGTCAGGGTCTGGCTGCTTTGGAAGGTTGATGTAGCAGCAGAGCTATCAGCAGCTGTGACAACAATATGCTCCCCTACAAGAGCTGGGAGGAGGAGGCCCTGGTCGTAAGCAGGGATGTTGAAATTTGCTACCTGGTGAGAAGAGCTGGTTTGCCCTTGTGTGGTGGGGAGGGTTTTGCTGTGGGTATAGTATTTGTCGTTGCTGCTCTGTCCAGAAACATCCCAACCAGAAGCCTCTATTTTCAGTTTCTTTGCACTGCAGAAGGCACTCGACGACACTGATGGGAGGGGAAACACCTCCAGCTGTGATGCCATACCGCCGGTGTGTCTGGTTCTCAGCCGCCAGCTGGGGCTGCAGTGAGAAGGCGGAGGAGGAGACGAGATCCGGGGCCCTGCCGCTGGGTCATCATATCCCCCGCGCGAGCCGGCCCGGGCCCCGGCCCCCGCCCCCCGGAGCCTACCCGTGCCCGTCTCACGGGGGGAGCGCCCCCAGCCTCCCTCCAGCTCCGCTGCTCGGCCTCTCGCCGCCGCCGCCGCCTCAGCACCGCGCGCTCCCGCCTCAGTCTCTCGCTGCCGTCCGGGGCCACCGCCGGGCCCCCTCTTGAAGCAATTTTTCAAGGAATTTCTTTTAAAAGGATCTGTGTAGGTGCTATCTAGGGTTTTGCGGGGTGGGAGGGCAGATGGGAACTGCCCAACTTCTGAGCCCACCTTTGTGAGTTCTGGGAGTGGCAGCCCTGCCTCCCATTGTGAGGTCAGCTGAGGTGCCCAAACCGAGCCCAGGCTCAGCCAATCAGATGCTTACTCCTGGGCTTGTGCATGAGACACACTGAGGCAGAGGCAGTTTCCACTTCATCCTAGCAATGATGTCAACATGCCAGCAGCCACAGCCAGAGTCTAATGGGGGCAGCCGTGGCCATACACCCATCAGGGGTCCCGTTGCATGTCCTGAGTCCCACTCCTCCGGGCTCCCAAGCCTGGCTAGCCAGCCTTTCTGTCACTTCGCTAAGCCACCCAGTATCCAGTCCCTTTTTTTTTTTTTTTTTTGCTAAAATTACCCAGAATTGGCTTCTGTCATTTTTAACAATGCATCCTGACCTTGATCAAATCTCAGAGCGAACTCTTGTCCCTGCAAAACTGATTTTCTTCGTATTTTAAACAGTCCCGACGAAACAATATTTGGTTTAAAGTTTTATTATTTTCAACCTATCCTTTGATGCACTTTGCTTCACCTTACTAGATACACAGAAATAGTCCAGCGTGGAACTCATAAGGAAGTTCATTACAAAATCATGGGATACATTAAGAAAACAAAACTAAACTAAAGGGCGCTGCTGCAGCGACCAGAGTCCTGGCTTTCAAGACTGGGGAGTCTCTAGCCCCGCTGATGAGCTCTGTGACAGCAGTTGCTTACAATCTCCACGCTTTCCTTTGGGCTAGTCTGTAAAATGGTGTTTTAAATAGTGTGGGAGGGTTGGAAATAGAACAGGGACAACGCCTGGCACACACACACAACTGGCCGTCGATTGAGGGTCTGGACTGCCCCTGCGAACGTCAATATTCTCAACTCCACCGTGGCCGCCAGGCTCACCCTGACAGGCAGAACAGCTTCCAGAACACTGAAGGAGGAAACTCACAAATGAGTGAGAAAAGTAACTTCACACACACTGAATAATAGGAAGTTGCTGATATTCAAGTCTTTTGAAAATGGCAATTTCATATGGTCCAAGCAACCAAAGAACAGCAGCTGTTTGGGTCTCCAAGTGGGTCTCTGTTGGGGTGGGGGGAGGGGACGTTCAAGGACCTCAGTCACACCTGCTTGTGTTAACAAAGATCTGCCGCCTCTCTCAGAAACCCGGGAAAACCTTCCTCCTGCCCGGGCAGGAGCAAGGTCAGCAGCCGCCGCGGGCTACAGGCGCAACCTCTTGCTACGGAAAGCTGGTGGCGCCGCTTCCCCAGCCTTCCCCTCCAACCCACCGCCAGGCCCGGGCCGCTCCTGCCCTCGCTCCCTCCGCGCCAGGAACCTTTCCCCGGCTGCGGGACAAAGGATGGGCGGCAAGGCGGGCGCGGGAAACCAGGAGACTCGACTCGAGGAATCCGCCGTCGCCTGGGGGAGGGGGTTGCCGGAGTAACTTGGCTGCAGCGAGAGAGTCGGCGCCGGTTCCGCGCCGAGGCGCGGGTTGGCTTGGACTGGGGTCGCCGTCCTAAGCCGTGTGCCCCAGGGCCCCCTGATCGCATCCCCCGACGCTCTCGGCGAGGGCTTTCGAGGAAACTGTTTCCTCGGGCCCCCGACTCTCCCGCACCGCGAAGCTCCTCCTCTGTCCACGCTTCCCTTTGTTGTCCTGGCCGGCGCCTTACCCAGCGGGGTGCGCCTCCATCACCCCGTTCTCCATCAGCCAATCGCCAAAAGTTCCCGCGCTGTCCACCCAAAGCGGACCAGGGGGATGCATCAAGCCAGGGGTGCGTGCGCGCGCTCCCAGATGGGCAAGGCGATAAGGCCTCCCATGGCACCCCCCAGAGCCCCGCTCCTGTGATGGTCCATTGCACCGCGTACTTCTTCTAGCAAACCAGAGGAAGGTGACCCCTTTCCATACCCAGCTGGGGAGGGTCAGTGTCCCGCACCCCTCGTTCCACTCCCCAGGACTCCCTTCACCGCCCAACAGTTCCCAAGCCCCGGACCAACCTCGCCTCGTCCGCCGCCCTCTCAGAGAACGAGCCGGTAGCCTCGGGGTCTGGGTCCCACTCGCGCTCCCACCGCCTGCTCGCGCCCCGGAACCTGGCCACATCCGCCAGCTCCCCTCCAGTGGGCGGAAAGAAGACCCACCACGCAGCCCGCAAAGTTTGCGTGCGTCTGCGCCCTGCCCGGAACTCTCGCAGGGTCCACCTCGCCAGCCCCGCAGCTCCTCTGGTTCCCCCGACGCTCCCGGGCTCGCACCACCTACCGCGGCCCGGGGAGAGGGTGCCGAGGGTTGGGAGGAGAAGGGAGCAGAGCAAGCCCCTCCATTCCCCATTCTCCGCCCCCAGCTTTCTGGAAAGGGGTGCACTCAGCCCCCGGGTCGGGGCCGCACACCCCTTCCTACCTCCGGCGTGAGGACGCGGCTACACACCGTGCGCCCGGTCCAGCTCCCGGTTAGCCCTCGCCGCCGCTGCCGCCCCCCTCTTTCCTCCCAGCCCTGCTCGGCCGGCCCCCGCTCATGAATGATTTATGAGTCGGCTTCGGGGACCACCGGGATGGCTTCCGGAGAGGCCGCCCCGCTGCCCCGCTGCCCCGCTGCCCCGCGCGCCGGCCAGACCCCGGGACGGAGCGGGTCCGGAAAGGCGCCTGCCTTGGAGGCGCGCCGGCGAGGCCCAGGGTGCCCTTGGGGACCTGTTGCGGCCTCCCCAGCTCCCGGGCGGGACTTGCGGATGAGGCTGCCGCAATGCACTGCTTCCTGAAATGTACTCACCCGCGGCGGGAGAGCTGAGCGCGCAGCCAGGTGGCGGGTGGGGACTGGCTCGGTACTTTAGAGGTAGCTAATCCTGGAGTTCGGCCCCGCGCGCTCCCGGTTGGACCAGCTAAGCAGCTTCGCCACGATACCCCGGGGCACCCACTGGGACCTAGCTGCATCCATTTCCTGGGGCTAGAGCCCCGCTCAACCGAGCACGTCCCTCCCACAGGACCCAGGCCTCCTTGAGGCAGGCTGAGCGGCCTACTTGGAACGCGGCTCCTCTTCTAAAAACTTCGCATCTCTCTGGTTCCACCTCAGACCTGCCTTGGTTGACTCCCTCTGCCGCTTTAGACGCTTCTAATGCCAGTTTCCAAGACTTAAAAAAAAAATTACTCAAATAGAACAAAACCCCAATTATTTGGTTCGTTAGCGTGTACCAATCGTAATGCTAGTGGCTGGAGCTATAAAACCGGCAAAAAGCAGCCCTTGCTCCCACGTACGTACACAGGCATCCACTATAGCTCCAAGCACACGGAGCTTTCATTACTCCTTTCATATCGGTCTCTTGGCTGTGCGTTGCCTGCCATCCCCTCAAGCTGAGGGGTGGGGACCTTCTGCCACAAGCAACCACTCCCTCTTCTAACTGTGCTCACCTCACTCCTCACTCACTACTTCCTATCTTGAGTGGACAGTACTCTCTGGTAGGAAAAATAAGACTAATGGAAGAAAAGCACCTTCCGGAAGTTAGCACACAGTAGGTGTTTAACGTTTGTGATATGGATGGATTGATGGATGCATGGAAGGATGGACAGACTGACAATTGAATGATGGACAGGAAGGTTAACTCAACAGCTCTTTCACTTACCCCAGAATCTAGCATAAAACAGGTGCTCGAAAGGGCATTATTTTTGTTTGATTTAAATTTAAGCTGATCTTGAATGTGCATATTTCCTGGATAAATGCTAGTTCAGGAAACTTCTGAAAACTGCACTATAGGCATGCAAAGTTAGATGGTGCCCTGAGACATCTAATCAGGCCTGCTGTTTCTTCGTCTGAAAGTGGTCAGGGCCTCTGCTTGAACACCTCCAGAGGCCCCAGCACTTCTGCTCAAGGGCAGCCCTCTCTGGGTGGGGCCCAGAGGTGAGTTCTTCCCTCCTGAGGGCAGCCAGCTCTGCCCTGCCTCAGATTTTGGCCCTGTCCCTTTTCACCACTGGGACTTTGGCTGCTTAATCTCACTGAGCCTGGTTCCTTGTCTGCAAAGTAAAAATAATTATGCCTCAGGAAGCTCATTTTTACTCCTAATAATAATGATGATGATGGGGCTTCCCTGGTGGCGCAGTGGTTGAGAGTCTGCCTGCCGATGCAGGGGACACGGGTTCGTGCCCCGGTCCGGGAAGGTCCCACATGCTGCGGAGCGGCTGGGCCCGTGAGCCATGGCCGCTGAGCCTGCGCGTCCGGAGCCTGTGCTCTGCAACGTGACAGGCCACAGCAGTGCGAGGCCCACGTACCGCAAAATAAATAAATAAATAAATAAATAAAAATAAATAATGATGATGATAATAATAACAATAATAGTGGTGATGGCTAAAACTTAATGAATGCTTACTACAAATGAGGCAGTATGCCAAGTGCTTTATGTGCATTCTTTCATGTAATCTCAGCAACAACAGCATAGGATTATCTCCATCGTAAAGATAAGGCTAAAGGAGTTTCAGTAATTTGCCCAAGGTCACAGAGCTAGTGAGTGGCGCACTGAATCTGAACCCAGATGTGGCCTCCAGTGCCCATGATTATCCTAACATACCAGTGCCCCAAAGATAACATAAAACCCTCTGGGGCCTGTACTCTCCCGACAGATAACGTAGTGTGGATTGAAATGGCTGGTCATCAGTCTTCCTGCAGGCGCTGAATGCTTCAGCTGTTTTTATCCATTTCATACCCCCAACACCTACTCTACCTGGGCCATCATAGGTGTTTAATAAATGAATGAATGAATAGTAAACATAGAACACAATATTAAGATGTGTTCTGAGCAGCCTTAGGCAGACTGTAACAGGAACTAATGATTTATTCTGTTCAACTTGGCTTGGAGTTCTAATCCTACAGTCCCACTATTCAGCACAACTGAATTTCTTTTCTCTTTTTTTTTATAATTGAGGTATAGTTCACTTACAATATTGTGTTAGTTATCGGTGTACAACACAGTAATTCACTTTTTTTTTGGCAGATTATATATCCCTGTGCTATCCTTGTTGCTTATCTCTTTTATGTATCATAGTTTGTAACTGTTAATCCCATACTTCTAATTTGTCACTCCCCACCCTCTCCTCTTCGGTAACCATAAGTTTGTTTTCTATGTCTGTGAGTCTCTTTCTGTTTTGTATATGATTCATTTGTATTATTTTTTAGATTCCACATGTAAGTGATATCATGTAGTATTTGTCTTTCTCTGAGTTATTTCTCTAAGCATAATACTCTCTAGGTCCATCCATGTTGCTGCAAATGGCAATATTCCATTGTTTTTTATGGCTGAGTAATATTCCAGTGTGTGTGTGTGTGTGTGTGTGTTTATATATAACATCTTCTTAAGCCAGTCATCTGTTGATGGGCACTTGGGTTGTTTCCATGTCTTGGCTATTGTAAATAGTGCTGCTATGAACATTGGGGTGCATATATCTTTTAAATTAGAGTTTTTGGTTTTTTTCCAGATATGTACCCAGGAGTGGATCCTATGGCAGCTTTAGTTTTAGTTTTTTAAGGAACTTCTGTACTGTTCTCCATAGTGGCTGCACCAATTTACATTCCCACCAACAGTGTAGGAAGGTTCCCTTTTCTCCACACCCTCTCCAGCATTTATTATTTGTAGACTTTTTGAGGATGGCCATTCTGACCAGTGTGAGGTGATACCTCATCGTGGTTTTGATTTAGTGCAACTGAATTTCTATGTCATGTGTTCTATGCAAGGCCAGAGGGGGTGATGTTATTCCCATACACACACTGAGTCATTTGATGCAAAAATTGTGCCCCTTTCTGAAATTGCTCCTCACTTTGCCTGCCCAAGTGAAATCTAAACAGGAGGCAGCAGGGCATCCTAGAAGGATCCAGAAGATTCATTCAGTTTCAGTCACAAACAGCCAGTGTGTTCCCTGGTAAGTCATGTAACACCCCTGGGCTTCACATTCCTCACTGGTCAATAGCCATGCTCAATGACCACATAGGGCTAAAGGCTACCATCTTGGACAGGGCAGACAGCACATTTCCATCATCACAGACAGGTCTATTGGACAGCGCTGGGTTAAATAGTGACACATAATAAAGGGACAATTACAACAGGACTACAATAACAAACTTAAGTTTCAAGAAAAGTGATCAGGGTTATGTAACATTAGAAATGAAATGTTGATTCAAATCAGTTATTGTCAGAGTACACAACACTTGGTCATTCAACAATCCTCCATCTTTGACAAGATGTTCCTTATGAAGAACTTTGAATATTTTTTTCTGAGGCACTAAGACTAAAACAAAATAGGTTAGTTAGTATATTATTCTAATTAGCCTGAAAATTTCTATAAATAACTATGTTCCCTCAAAATAATGTATGTGTATGACCAATAAACATTGCAGCATATGATGCTTTAGAAAAATGGGTTTATGCAAACTCAACGTCCACTGCCTTGTCTTCTTAAGACTGAAATTTGTGTAAGAGACAGCCAGGGAGAGAGGGAAAAGGAGAGAGAGACAGAGAGCCAGCGAGAGGGAAAGAGAAACTGTTCTCAATAGAAATCCCACCAGTTTGGAAGGGAATGACTTCATGTAAACCAAGGTTCTCCTATAAATGTTTTACCTCATGATTGCCTATTAATCTTGCTTTTTTCCACTTGCCTCTGGACTTAGATGCCAAAAAATAACATTGCTGGTGTTTAATAACCAAAAGCCAAGAATACATTCTTCTTGTACTTTGAGAACATTCAGCTAAGATTTGTAACTCATCCATCAAGCCCACTGCATCCTAATTCAGAGGAAAAAAAACTTCCATCTAGTTTGGACCAAGAGGAAGAAAGAGAGAGAAGGGGCCAGGCCAAGGGCAGTACCTCAGAGCCTGGATTCCAAACCTGGGGAGAACTTAGAAAACTCAGTCACAATTTAAGGAGGCAGGTATTGGGTAGTTTTATATTTTATGTGCTCTATCTGTCTTTCGGTAACTGTTTCAAATAAATGCCTCATCTCTAGGGCTGGCTTTCATCTGTGGCTTTCCCCCTGACATCATTTTTAACATGCACTAACTCAGATGGGGCTTCATAATCTGACTTCAGTAACAGTATGGAAAAAATGAGAGCAGCAGAAGGTCAGAGAATTATAAAGTGTTAGGATACTTGCTCTTATTTTCTGGAGGAAAGCAAGGTTCTTTCCAGCTAAATGTTATTGAGAGATTGCAGAAGGAGGTAGACAGGAAAATTCCACAATTCCTGATTCTATAGTTTTCAGTTTTTATTATATCCCAAAAGAGATCCACCCAGGAACTTTTATTTATACAGCACAAAACTTACATCTATGCATGCAGTGTTTTACCCCTCTGGGGATACTTACTATTATTACTTTCCTCTAAAGAACTATTAATTTGCATTTATCTTCTGCATCATATGAAAGCACTTATTAAGCATCTGTTAATTATTCATACATTCATTCATTCAGTAACATTTACTCAGCACCTGAAACCGAGCAGGACCCTGAGGAGTTCTCCCAGCTAACCAGAGATTTATGGCTCAGATAATGTTCCAACCACAAGAGAGACCTGATGGCTACTTGGAACCATGTAATCAAGACAATCATCTCTGAAAATAGAAGATTACCTCCTCCCTAGCATGTAGCCACTTCCTCTTTTCCCTATATAATCTCCAAGCAAAACCTGGGGAGTTGGGAGTTGGTTCTTTGGGACATGAGTCCACCTTCTCCCCAGGATTGCCAGCTTCCTCAATAAAGCTATCTTTCTTTCACCTAACACTTGTCTCTCAGTATTGGATTCTTGAGCAACAAGCAACTGAATCTGAGTTCAGTAACACTGCTACTCATCAGGAGCTAGAGATTCTAGTTACCCTGACCCAGAACATACTAATGAAAAGTCAGTCACACTGTAACAGGGGAAGGTGTGGGGAAGTTTTATATTTTGTGTGCTGAATCTGTCTTCTGGTAACTCTTTCAAATGAAACTTATGAAAAAAATCTTTTATCAAACACTATCTTTTCCTCTTATTTACCCTCATTGTGAGACTTTCTAAAAAAGCATTCTCTGCAAAATTCTTTTTTGCTTCATATTTGATGTGCTACCTAAGCTATCATTAGATATTTATTTTAAATCAATATTTAAAATATTTATTTTAAATCCACTAAAATTTCTGCTAATTAAAACACCATTCACTTTTGCCAGAGCAATCAACGTGTTAAATTATAGTCCCAAACACCTACTCATGTCAGAGAGTGAAAGGTGGAGCTATGTTTTGTGGTATAGTGTGGAAAACCTGGGAGTTGGAGCTTGAACAGAACGGGGAATGAGCCCTAGCTCTGTTACTCCATTCACTCACTCATTCATTCATTTTTCTCCTTCATTCATTCACTTACACATGCATTTGACAAATTGTGATTGACCACCTTCTGTGGGCCAGACTGAGCAAAGAGATAGGGCAGAGAATAACAAAGGACACCCTTGGCCTCCCAGAGCCAACCCCTTCATAAAGGAGACACACAAGCCAACAAATCAATAAGCATGTTCACTGTACACCCTTCAGTAAGTACTTGATGTCTCTGAGCTTCAGTTTCCTCACCTACAAACCAAAGGTTTTGCAAAGATTAAATGAGATGACATATGTAACATACCTGTAGGTATGCTGCATAGCAGCTATTATTTCTGCTCTTACTATTTCTCTGTCAAACTCCCTTTCACCCCTACCCCCTATCTTTCTTTCCAATTTCATAAATTAGGGTGTAGGGCTATTGGGTCCACAAGCTAAATATTCATCCCATAAATATTTACATAATATGTCCTAAGGATTTGTAAGGCTCAAAGCCAGAGAGGCTGAAGAAGCTGGATATATTCTGACTTCTGCTCTGCAAAAGAAATTGTCCAAAACTTGGAAATGGGCAAAGGAGATGACTGGGCATATTTTCAGTGGAGTGAGGGGCATGATCTAAAGGACCTTCTGGGAATTATTGGACCTTACAGAGGTGTGTATCTGATTGTATTTATATTGACTAAGCTATATCACAACTCTGTAAAGGTAGAAGTTAAAATTGTAGAACACCTGGAGACTTCCCTGGTGGCGCAGTGATTAAGAATCCGCCTGCCAGTGCAAGGGACACGGCTTCGATCCCTGGTCCAGGAAGATCCCACATTCTGCGGAGCAACTAAGCCCATGTGCCACAACTGAGTCTGCGTGCCCCAACTACGGAAGCCCATGCTTCATTATGGAGGGAAGAAAAATTACAAACGAAGTGAGAATATTGTTCTAGATCAGGGTTTTTTAACCTCAGTGCTCTCGACATTTGGGGCTGGATAACCCTTTGCTGTGGGTCTGTCCTGTGCATTGTAGGATGTTCAAGCATCCCTTATTTCTACCCACCAGACAGAAGTAGCGCCCTGCCCCCTTCCCCTGAATTGTGGCAAACAAGTATTTTCAAAATCTAGGGTTTGATTTTTTTTCAGTCACAGGAGAAATGACTGAGTTTAGGCAGAATTTATCAGCTATATTAAAGAGGGAGTCCCTGGTATCAGTTTTGGCAAGTGCTAAGCGTGACAGTCATGAACTGAAGCATACTGTGCACCCAAGCCTCTTAATCCATTCACATCACCTACCCGGCCCTGGGGAGCCAGCCCTGAGTGACTTCCCATCGCCCCAGTCACAGCCTGCCCTGGAAGAATTGCAAAGTGAGTTGTTTTGAGGATGCAGCTACCTGCTTGGATTCCTCCACTGTGACCTTCACAAACCTCCCCTGCTGGGTGCTTGCTCTGAGATGAGCCTACCACTTGGAGAAACTCGACATTTTACTTATAACTGTGAGCATAGAAGCATTCAGAAAAAAGAATAGGACAATTCATGAAATTTCCCATGGGCTAACGAGAAAGCGCCCCGTATGTAATAGGGCTTCAATAAATCTCGGAGGAAAACAAGGGGAATGGGGGGAGCTATGAGCTCATAAGAAGACAAATGAAAGTAGTGATGAGATGAAATTTCACATTTTAAGGCAAGATAAGAAAAATTTAAACATAAAACTTTTTCTCTGCCCTTTGGCCTCCTCCGGCCCCACTGGTATGCATTGCACATCTGCAATGGGTGTTAACCAGACCTCTCCAGAAGTAAAGATCAATTATTCTCCTACTGGCGCCAGCCATGTAACTCCTTAGAAGATAACGTTCCTTTCTCAATCCTGTAAAAGGTCATAATGACCCACCCTCACCTTGTACATGCAGAGATCTTCGGTGAACTTTATGTACAATGCCAATATAGAATTTCCCTTAAAGACTGGTGCTGAACAGACTGGTCAGTTGACCTGGGGAGATACTGGACTGCACCTAACGGAAATTCATAGCTTAAATACTTACTTATCCCCTTACTAATATTACCAGCTATACTACTTGTATTCTGCTCATTTTACAAGATTATTGTTTCTTGCATTACCAAATGTGTGACTGAGCCTCAGATAAAATTAATGATGATTAGGTGACTTGAAATCATCGACCAAACGTATAGTTCTGTAAGATCAGTGATTGTGGGACTTCCCTGGCAGTCCAGTGGTTAAGATTCCACACTTTCCCATGACAGTGGGGGACCAGAAATTCTGCAGAGCATGGAGGGTAGAACCCCAGGCCTGGATGAGAGAAAAATAACAACAGCTAACATTTTACTGAATGTTCACCATGCATTGGGCAGAATGCTAGTTTCCATGTGCCAACTCATTGGCCCTTATAATAACTCTATGAGGTTAGTTCTGATATTATTTCTACTTTACAAATGGGGAACCTAGTACCAAAAGGTTAAGCAATGTTCCCAGGGTCCAGGCTCCCCGTTAACATGGGGCTCAGGGCAAGAGTACATGGAGGTCCATAGACCACATGTCAAATATTTGAAAGTTAAGAATCCAGCCATCAAATTATTAACTAAAATATGTTCTCTCATCCTAAAAAAAAAAAGAAAAAAGAAAAAAGAAAAAGATTCGTGCTTCCACCGCAGGGGGTGCAGGTTCAATCCCTGGTCTGGGAATTCAGATACCACGTGCCATGTGGCACAGGCCAAAAAAAAAAAAAAAGATCAGTGATTGTAATAGTTAGTGTAACTCTAGATATGGGAAGAAGCAACAGGAGGGAACCATTTCCTGGACCATAACAGACCAGTGAGACAGGCTGTCCAGAGGCTTTTGCTTACAGTTAACAGGGCCTAGTCCAGTAATATAGCACGTTCAGTGGCCTATCAACGCAATCCTTGCCTGACCTGGGGATGAGCATTCCTAGCGCCATGGGACAAATTGATCACGAAATGTCTCCCAAACCTTGGTCGAATTAAGACTGAAAAGGAAGGCATGGTAAAATAAAGAATGTTGCCCACCATCCAGTCCATAAGAATCAAGTCATTAGCCACTGCAGTGGCTGACCTAAAGTACACCCTGGAAGGAATTCAGGGTGAAGATCAGGATGACATGCTCTGTGCTCTGGGAAAACTGGCAGAACAAGCCTTCAGGTAGTTAGATATTTTCAGGAGAAGTTTTTTAGGAACCTGTATTCCTGCATCTTCCCATACTTAGAAAAGCACTAAAACCACTAATTAAAATTGTTATCCCTCGAGCTAGCAGCAACCTACTGAGATGTGTGCTTGATTGCATGTACCCCCTTCACCAAAATCACATATATACTGGCTGGCCTCCCCCTTTACCTCTTTGGAGTAGTTCTCAGAGCTCTCTGACCGACTGACTGTCTCCCGGGTTATAATCCTCAGTTTGGCTTGAATAAAATTTTCCATTTCTTTCTTAGATTGACTACTTAATTTTTTCCTTGACAATAGGAACAGCAAGAGTATGAGAAGATAGATGACGAATATCCACAGGGAAGTTTGCTGCTTGCTGACATTTGTTGACCATCTACTCTCTGTCAAGCGCTGAGCAAAGTGATTTCCCTACATTCCCTTATTTAATTAAACCCTCCTAAGGGGGCATTGTTATCCCCATTTGTCAGAGAAGGAAACTGAGGCTCACAAACTTGGACTATACTATATCTTAGTCCACAATAAAATATACTATATCTTAGTCCACAATAAAAACAACACTTACCATTTATCAAGGTAACCATTACGCTCAATATTTCATTTAATGTTTAAGATGATCCTAGGAAGAAGGTATTATCCAAGCAAATTAAACAAAAATCTATTTTGTTACACGCCAGGAGGTGCTGGGGGTGCGGGGGACACAGCCGCAGACAGTCCTTGCCCTCATGGACTGTTCAGTCTAGGTGGGAAAGTAGACCCTAACAAATACGAACAGATGGGATGATTTGTTTCAAAATCCCACCTTCTTCCTCCTGACTGGAAGTTCTTACCACAAGAACACACAGCAGCCTTCAGACTGGAAGCAAAGACCCTTTTTCAGTGACTTTTCCTCTGCCAGGCGGGCCCTGTCCTGGCACTCAGGGACACAGTGATGACTTCAACTTCATGCCAGTGAGAAACTCTTTGCTCGGACTTGGCTGCCCACGTACCGTGGCTGCTCAGTGAAACCCTATTAAGTGGCAAATAATGATGGTGGTAAAAAAAAATTTTCTTAAGAAAATGTAATGGCTTCCCTGGTGGCGCAGTGGTTGAGAGTCCACCTGCCGATGCAGGGGAGGAGCGGCTGGGCCCCGTGACCCATGGCCGCTGAGCCTGCGCGTCCGGAGCCTGTGCTCCGCAACAGAAGAGGCCATAACAGTGAGAGGCCCATGTACCGCAAAAAAAAAAAAAAAAAGAAAGAAAAAATAGAAAATGTAAGAAGAACAACGACATGAAAAAGAACAGTCCAGGATCCTTTGGAAGGCAACAAAGCAGAACCATAAAACTGGGCAAGCACAGCCTGGAAAAGCTGAGTGAAGTTAGAGGAGTCTAGAGATTCACGAGGACAAAAAGCAGAAGGAAACATTCGCATGCATGTCTTTCTGCAAAACATTTCAGAAGCCATTTAATGCTGTCTGAAGGTGCAAAAATGCATAAACCCAAAAAGAGGATTTTAGAGGTACCTAAGTTGTAGTGGTAGAGGGGTAAGGGGTGCGAGGGGGTAAGAAAAGTAAAATTAAGGGAAATTCCCCTTAAATCTAAGGGAAAATCTCCTGGTAAGGAGACCTAGAGATGCAAGGAATACTAATGAACATCTTAAGAGTACACTGAAATCAAATTTAAATCAGTAAAATGATTGAAGCAGGGTAATAGGTATCAGGGGTTCTATTTTGTACTGGTTTGAAATTTTCCATTATAAGAAGGTAAAAAAGAAAGAAAAGAACGTCAGTGGCTGGAATACTGGAAGATGGGAGGTGCAGTGGGCCTGCAGTGAGGGTGTGATGGCTGCGGGGTTGGGGGCCAGGGCTGAGTTGAGTGTGGGGTGGAAGACCAGAGTTAGCAAACCAGGGGCGAACTCTGCCCCCTGTCTCCTCTTGGCTACTTTTCTCACATTGGTTCTTAAGGAAGGAAAATGTCAAACACCTCAAAAGTTTAATAGATAAGGGCCAGCAATGGGTGTAAAGTTACTCTCTCTTGTTGATGGGCCAGACAGGAACACAGATTCTGGAACAGACCAACCTGGGTTTGAATCTGACTCTGGCACACCTAACTCTATGGGTCACCTTGGACATGTTACCCAACTCTCATGCGCCTCAGTTTCCTCACCTGTAAAATGGAATTAACCCTGGTAGTACTGCTGGGTTTTGAGAGCATGAATGAGGTAAGGCATGTATGGCACCTGCACATCAGAAGGTTCCAGTAAGTGCTTGCTCTGTCCTCCTTACCACACCAGCCCTGACTGTATTTAGGGCAGGACAACGGTCCTTCTTTAGACTCCAGCCTTGTCTCTCCAACCAGCAGGTCTGGGGCTGGCTGGCTGAACGGGATAAAGTGATATCAGAAAGACAGTGGAGCCACAGGTTAGAGAATGGCTCTGACACACCCAGTCTCCACCCCCCACTTCAAGAAGGCAGCTCTTTGGTACAACTGTGCTGGATGGTACACGAGGACCACATCATCGCCACAGCTTGTTGCCTCCACGGGAAAACCATCTGAATGTGTCCTACTGGCCTTCACAGGCACCGAGAAAACAGAACACGTGTCTGAAAGGGAGACCAACTTACTATTTTTCCTTTTGTCATTCTCAAAACTACTGGTTTGTTCCTTCTCTAGAGTTTTCCATCTTAATTCATGGCTCTAAGCAGTCTCCCAAGAGAGAAATTCAACCTTGCCTGTATTAAGTGTTGGTCATTTGTTGAGTTGTCCAACATGCAGCCCTTTTCCAGCTGGGACAAGCTCCCCTTTGTGGTGAGTGGTAGTGGGTTACAGTCCAGCATCTTCCACCACAAATGCCATTCACCTGTCGTGCACCCAAGGCATGGCCTTACCCAGGCCCGACCAGTTGGCCACTCCTGCCCGTGACTTTGACTCTGGAGTGTGTGCTGCAGCAAAGACTGTGATACCAGGTGCCAGAAACCGTGTCCTAACCAGGCTGTGTCCACTGCCTTTGCATCTGATTCTGTTCTCCAGCCTCCTGACAAGGCCAGGAGCCATCCAACACCCTTCCGGTATGCTCCTTTCCTAAGGTTAGCCAGAGTTGCTTTCTGCTGATGCCTGAGTAATCAATGCACCACCTTTGGGACTTCCCTGGAGGCGCAGTGGTTAAGAATCCGCCTGCCAATGCAGGGGACACGGGTTTGATTCCTGGTCCAGGAAGATCCCACATGCCGTGGAGCAACTAAGCCCGTGTGCCACACAACTGCTGAAGCCCGCGCGCCTAGAGCCCGTGCTCCACAACAAGAGAAGCCACCGCAATGAGAAACCCACGCATTGCAACAAAGAGAGTGGCCCCCACTCGCCACAACTAGAGAAAGCCCGCGTGCAGCAACCAAGACCCAACGCAGCCAAAAATAAAAATAAATTAATTAATTAAAAATATATACCACCTTCACCCTCCTCCCTCACCTTCACTTCACTTTCTAATCCATGGTCTCCTCTCCAGTCTCTTGGTGGCAGGGCTAACCAGCCTCTCAGCAGGTACTGCTGGGAGTCGCCTTCCTGAGCAAATTACTTGGGGACGGGACTTAGGAAGATGAGTGACAGGAGTTGGGCATGGGCCGGATGGGATCCTGTCTTTATTTAGCATTTTGAGATTTGTTCATCATGGAGTTTGGGGCATCAATGTGGATTTTTTTTTAATTGCATTAAAATATCATGTATCTTTACATGCCATCTGCAGCAACATGGGTGAACCTAGAGATTATCATACTAAGTGAAGTAAGTCAGACAGAGAAAGACAAATATCATGTGCTATCACTTATATGTGGAATCTAAAAAAAACATGACACAAATGAACTTATTTACAAAACAGAAATAGACCCACAGACATAGAAAACAAACTTATGGTTACCTAAGGGGCAAGGGAGGGGAGGGATAAATTAGGAGGATGCGATTAACAGATGCACACTACTATGCATAAAATAGATAACCAACAAGGACCTACTGTATAGCACAGGGAATTATACTCAATATTTTGTAATAACCTATAAGGGAAAAGAATATATATATGTATAACTGAATCCCTGTGATGTACACCTGAAACCAACAGGACATTGTAAATCAACTATACTTTAATTTTTAAAAAAAGTCACATGCCAAGGGGAAAAAACCCCACAAAAAAACATGATTGTCTCATAGTGTCCTTTATGTTGCAAAGCACCTCATGAGCACTTTGAGGCTATTACGAAACCTAGTAACTGGGTGAAAGAATATGAATAATGGGATGGTGAAAGAAAGCCAACACACCAAGACATCACCTGCTAAGTTCAGTACAATATTCTCTAAGCAACCCGACAATTTTTTCTGAAAGGGGTAGTGCTGGTCTGTTTCTGGGAATTTCTTTCTCCCTTGATGAAGGTCAAGGGACAAGCAAGGCTAACACCCTCAGATTACATTAGGATTTAAATTCTAGACTAATCATGATGTTGGAGGTGAAAACCCTAGAATGCATTGGAAGCAGGATGTCTTTTAACCCTATCATTTGAATGAAGACCTTTAAAGATACTGTTTTCCCTTGTGAAACAAGTGTGAGGAAGCCTTCATATGAAATCTAGAGGGAGAAAAATAAAACGACATACGGAAAGAGATTACAGGATTAATTACATGATCTGCCTTAGAATGACACAGGAGACTTCACAATCTTTTTAAAGAAGTCACTGTAAATTTGTATCAAACAACTGAATTCTATGCTTTTTTACATAAAAAAAACAAAGAAGCCAAGACTAAAAACACTAGTAGGTGTTTATTTATTCAATTATATTTACATCAAGTCCAAAAGTAAACAAAAAGATATTTATTGAGAATAGTGAATTTGTATTCAACATGAATAAATACACTCAGTTTGCTTTCTACTTCTGTCCTTTGGATTTCCAAATTTAGTCTTTTTTTTTTTTGCGGTACACGGGCCTCTCGCTGTTGTGGCCTCTCCCGTTACGGAGCACAGGCTCCGGACACGCAGGCTCAGCGGCCATGGCTCACAGGCCTAACCACTCCACGGCATGTGGGATCTTCTCGGACCGGGGCACGAACCCGTGTCCAGCAGGCGGACTCTCAACCACTGTGCCACCAGGGAAGCCCCAAATTTTGTCTTTTAAGCAGCGACATAAACAGGAAGCAGTACTTGCTCAGGACTCTCTTCTGTGACAGTAGGGTGATTTACTTCATTGAATCGAAATTTAAACTAACAAAAAACTGAAAACTACACTTCAGACTCTTTCAATTGCTTAATCTGAGACAAATAAATGTAAAAAAATTCTATGTAAATATATATTAAGAAAATCTGCAAACTGCCCATAATATAAACAGGTGCTGAAGTTCACTAAATACATTTTCTCTCTCTCTCTCTGTCTCTCTCTCTCTCCCTCTCTCACACACACACACACGCACACACAAATAATCTGCTTATAAACAATGGCTGGCCAGCTAAGGAAGATGATAAAGATTACTACAAATTTTATAATATTTAGTAGCCAATGATAATATTCAAATCTTTGTAGTTTAAAGAACAAGCTTAAGCTAGATCTAACATTACATCAATAAAAATTTAGACTGTCAAACCCTAAGAGCAGACAATTCCCACAGACCATTTGAACTTTCATAATCCCACTCCTGAAAACACATACCCCGAAGACTTCCGAGTACAGATGAGCCACAGTGGTAAGGCCAGATAGTATGCCCACGAAACAACAGCACGATGCCATGAAAGTTCCCTCCTGGCTTCACACTCAAACTCTTAGACCTGAAGCAAACAAGTTACCCAGGTAACAGGTATGGTCTGCCCTGGCCTTGCCCTAAGCAGTGTCGAAACTGCATTTTGAGGTGGGTGGAGGAGAGTTAAATTGGTAACTTTAAATGGCCATGAGAGGTCATTATTAACTTCTCGTTTGATGACAGAGAAGTTGCATTTTTACCCTAACTTTTACCTTTGGTATGAACTTGAGAATGATTCAATACTCTAACCAAAAAACAAGACAAAACAAAACAAAAAAGGAGGGGAGGAAAGATAAAGAATTGGAAAAACAACATGGCAACACAGTTTGATTTCATTTTCTTATCATCACATTCCTGACAACCTATTGAACTTATTTTTCATAACTTCTGGATAAATACTTTCTGTTTCTGTGCAATTCAATCACTTTGACTCTCATACTTTAATATACGGAATATATTCTGCACTGATCGTGTTGTCATTAACAAACAATATTGTGTGTGGGCCCGTGAGTATGTTTGGAGACATATTGCATCTTGTCCCGCCATTGGCACTTACCCTCAGGGAAAGCATTTGGCTGCACCATGTGGAGAAAGATGTGCACAATTTGAAAGAAGATGCCAGTGGGTCCAGCTTCATAAGAATCTTTGGTCTCATAGTTCGTTGGAGGAAATTCAAATTCCAAACCATCAGGAATGTATGTGGATGATGGCGGTGGCCCCTCTGACATGGTGTCCCCATAAAGCCCCAGCAGCAGCAGGAAGCCAAGGAGAAGGGCCATAGCTAGCAAGATGCCCCAAACATGAGGTGGAACTGGGGGCCTCCCTCTTCAGGGGTTCTGGAAGCCTTGGGGAAGGCAGGAGTGTGTTTCTGTGCAGAAGAGGCGTGGCGAGGACTGAGTCTGCGGAATCCTTGGTTTTCTGGCTGGGTTGGCATGCGGTGAAGGGTGGCAGAGAACCTTCTCGGCTTGTGGGGGGGACGGTCAGTCGATCAAAGCACCATCCCTGGCAGGGAGAGAAGGGGCGGGGTCACTAATGCCTGCAGCCTGCCTGCACTGGCAGCTCCCCTGGAGGAGAGGCTGCAAGGCTTTAGTGCAAGCCCTCAGCCTAATCCGCTGCGGAGGAAGCAAACACAGAGCCTGCTTCAGAGCACAGGGGCAGGAAAGCTGGAAGCTTCCATGCTAGGGGCCAGTCCCAGAAATACCAGCTAGTGTAACGAGTGTGTGGTCTTGGAAACTGATATTCATTAAGCACTTACCACATTCCAGACATGTTCTACATGCTTTACAGGTAGGACCTTGGTTAAGGCATTATCCCATTTTACAGAAGAGGCAACTGACTCAGAATTTCAGCAACTTGCCCGAGGCCATGGTTGATTCATGGTGGGGTAGAATTCAAACCCAGTAGTTTGCTTTCAAAGCCCAAGTTTGGACTCTCCCAACTCCAAGACACTCTCCCTACAGAGCCCTCCCTCTCAGTCAGAGAAGCAGAGGCTCCCAGCAGTAGATGAGATGCTTATTTTTCCTCCAGTTTTGGGTTTTTCTCCCCATCTCTGGAGATATGTCTTACTCCACCTTTTATTTTATTAATGTGCTCACTGATCTCATTTCATCCCATCTTCACTCACCCCCAGCCCAAACTAGACAAGCATGGCCTCAAGGGCAGGGAACAAACTCTTTAAGGCCAGGTGACACTGGTTTCTGCCTAACATGCTCATCAGGTAGCCCTGATGGAAATCCCTGTCCCAAGTCACCACCTGGATGACTCGGGGTCCAGACGAGGAGAGGCAGAGCAGAGGGAGACTCCCGCCCTCCCCCGGGGAAAGCGAGAAAGATCAGGAACCTAAAATCGGCTACCAGCCCAGTGTCTAGTGAGGGCAGCGTGGACCTGGCCTCCTCGAGTTTCTCTCCCCAGAACTGAACACAAGGCAGGCATACAGTTGGCTACCAGTAAGAGCTACTGAATATAAAACCAAATAAGCCAAAACAGCTGCTTTGCTTGTACCACTGCAACAGGCTACATGAATCAAAAACAACTGGGATACTCTGCTTGCCCATTCTTTTCTGGGGTCAGGAACACCCTGATTTTCCTTCCTACATCAGATTCACACTCAGGAACTTTCAAAATAAAGACAGGGTGCTCCTGAAACACACACTGCAAGATGAAGGAGAGGGACTACCAAGAAAGTGACACACTGCACAAAAGGCTAGAGGACCCGCTCCCTATATTCCACCAAGTTGAAGAAAGCTCCACACAAGAGGTAGGATTTAATGAGCTACTTGAATGAAGACATTCATTCATACCGGGTCCCCTTAGATACTGCCTCATCTTCTAAGCCTCATAACCACTCCTATTACTTCTGCACAGGCCTGCCAATGGAATGACCCTTGACTCTCCCATTATCAAATCATGGGCTGCTCAGATCCCCAGGGACACCTAGTGCCAACCTCATGGAACCCCTAGCTTCCAGGTCCATCTCACCCACAGACACAGACACACCAGGACCCTGGTGACTGTTTCCAAAGGGCAATCCCTGCCAGGCATGGCTGCTGACAACAACCTGTCCTCAGGCTCTGAAGTGCTCTAGCCTTTCACTGGTTCTACCAGGAATCAGCACCCTGCTCAGACTTCAGATCGTTTCCAGAGAGAACAAATAAGAAGAAGGAAACAAAGCAAGTCGGCTTTTGCAAGACCCCTCTCTGAAGCCTGCAGGGCTGCACAGGGCAGGAGGAAGATGCGAAAGGAGAGGGGGCGTGTGGTTATTCAGGTAGGATAGGACCGTGCTGCTTCAGGCAGGCAGGTGGGCATGCACACACACATCACACACACCATGCATGCACTCACAATGACACACAACTCACAGAGACGAAACACAACACCAGGAACGTACACTCCACACACTGACACACATAGGCACACACCACATTCACACCTTATCTTGTTGTCTGATAAAGGGCAGGCAGGAGCACAGCAGCTGATGGATTAGAGGCTCAGCTGCTAAGAAAGGCTGACTTCCTGGTAATGCCACCAAGCCTCAGCTGGGGACAGAGAGAAACACAGCGGGAGGGAAATGGCAGAAGGTCCCCGGGCAAAGCTATGAATAAACAGACTTCCAGACATCCTCAGTGAAGAAGCAGGGGAAAAGAAATCCCAACGGAAATGCAAAGATGGGGTGTTCCACTGACTTAGGGCAGCACCTGAGCATCACGTGCATCTTGCTCCAGAGGGTAGGTCCCTCTTAAAGTTTAGACCACTTTTAGGAACATCTCACTACTTATGAAACACTAGACAATGGATAAAAGGCAAGGCAAGGGCCTCCCTGGTGGCGCAGTGGTTGAGAGTCCGCCTGCCGATGCAGGGGACACGGGTTCGTGCCCCGGTCTGGGAGGATCCCTCATGCCGCGGAGCGGCTGGGCCCGTGAGCCATGGCCGCTGGGCCTGTGAGTCCGGAGCCTGTGCTCCACAGCGGGAGAGGCCACAACAGTGAGAGGCCCGCGTACTGCAAAAACAAAACAAAACAAAAAAAAGTCCAGGCAAAAAGGAAGAGGTTTTCATCTCAGTTTGAACCGTTGTTCCGAAAAAGAAGGTCTGGGTACTTCCCTGGGAAAGCACACTAGGTAGCGAGAACCACTGAGAGCAGCTCAGGAAACTGCCAGCAGAAAACCCAAGACGGCTCCCGACCCAACAGCCGCATCAGCGTAAAACGGAGTCTGTGTTTAAAATGAAATTATAGGACCTCGTTTCTGGAGATGGGGCCCATTAATCTGCATTTTTAACATGCTCCCCTGGTGACAGATTCTTAGACAACTAAGGTTCGAGAGCCAGCACTCTTCCTGAGTTCCCTCCTGGCTAATCCATGCCAATTTCCAAAGACACCTCCATCTTCCCAAACACAACTGCAGAACAACAGACGTGAGGCAAAAGCACCCCAAACGCCCTTCTTGTATCACATTGAACTGATCTAGCCCAACAGCTTGGTGGAGTCCCTGACTTCCTCATCTTCTCCGTACCCTTGGAGTCTGGCGCACAGCAGGCACTCAATAAGGATGGCTGACATCAAATTGTGGCAGGTAGAGAGAAGACTGACACAAAATGGTCACGTTGACCTATTTCAGAAGTGGTCAAGCACCTCTTTATGAGCAGTCTACAGCCCACGGGAGGGAGGTGTTGGATTGCTTGTAGCTGTCTCCTCCAACACAGGGAGCAGACTGTCTCCTCACTGGATTCATCCATGGCGGAACAACTGGTCTACCACTCTGGGGGGGCCATACTTTCAGCTGCAATCCTCAACTTAGCAGCCTTTGGAAATCGCTCCCTTGGGGCCTCTCCCCTCAAACAGGCACTAGACTAATCACTAAGGTAGATTCACCATTTTCTGGTTTATGGGATGAAGATTCCTGGATTCCATCCAAATACACTGAGTTCGAACTGGGAAAGGGACCCAAGAACACGAATTTTAAGCAAATACCTCACAGGACTCTGAGCCTGGGGTCCAGAGATCGGCATTTCCATGAACACTGGTTTAAAAGCAAATACGATGACCATCCAGCTTCATTTCTTCTCTACTTTCTCTTTTTGATGGAATTCTTTTAAATTGCAATTCCTACATGCACTTATTATATAAGTCTTAAGAAGAGAGCATTCAATTTGCTGCTGGCATACAAAGAAAGCTACTTTAAAGCATACAAGCTATACACAACGTTTCTTATCTGGTTTCAGATCCTTTAGCTTTAGCTTTCTCCCCAGATAAATCACATAGAATGAAGGGAGAGCTGAGGCAAAGAGAGAAAGAGGTGTATTATTGAAAATTCATACTAATATTCAGGCAAAGCTCATCAATGCCAACAACCTTTAGGCAAAGCTCATCAATGCCAGTATCGCATAATACAAAGAGACTTTGCATGTAATAAAACAACGACCACCATACAATAATAACCACCTTAATGGCTTTTCCAATAATAAAATTTAAGCTAAATCAGAGAGAAGGACTTTTTAAAAATAATTTAAAAAGAATGCACAGGGCTTCGTTTAGAAAGAATACCTGGTGCTTTCACGGTAGATATGGATTCTCTCACACTAAGTTACCAGCAAATGGTGAGCTGCCTTTTTAACACTACTTTAATAATGAACACAGGAGCAACTGAGAGAATCCCAACAGTAACAGAGAGTAGTGTGTAACCAGTTTTGCAAAAATAACAATTTCCCACTAAATATAACATGACATGAGAACAAATTTAAAACACTGTAAGCTTAAATGTCCCCTTAGCAAGGGTAAAATTTTGAGGAGAAATGCGAGATAGTAAAATACAGACTTGTGCAAGCTGCTCTTAAGATAAGCAATTAAGTCTTGGTTTTTAAACAAGCAGAAAGTAATGATTTTTCTTTTCTTGTTACCAGATTTCAAGTTCTTCTATCAGCATTTTTCCTCTGACCAGCAATTACAATAAAATAAAGTTAAATAAAGAGGAACTTCACTTGTTTTTTAAAAGCATTTATAGAAATCAAGTCAGAGAGAGAAAATATTTTTCAAAGGTTAACTTCAGAATGATCTCTCTTCCTTGGTAACTGCAGACGATGGGCATCTGAGCTCTTCCAAATACCAAAAATGCCGTCACAAAAATAAAGAATTAAAAAATAGGGCAGACTTTGGGAGACTACAACAATGCAGTCAACACTGAGACAGGTTCCCCAGAGAAAAGCCTTCTGCTTCAGTGTGCCCCTGCAGAGCAAGTTGCTGGCTAGGGAGTTTCAGGAGAGGGTGAGGGAGGAGCTCATCACAGCCCATTAAGAACTCTGAGCCCTCCTCCCTCACACTCAGCAACTACAAGTAAGAATACTGGCTGGTCTTGGTAGGGCTCAGTGGGTATCCAGTGTAAATGGTTGAGCCTCGGGAAGACCCAATGTAAGACTGGGTGGCAAATTGGTGTTGGTACTGAGCAGGGGCCACGCTGGCACAAGTGAGGAGACTGGGCCCAACACTGACAGGGACCTGGTGCACCAGAGTGCTAGGGTAGGTGGTATATGCTGCAGCATGCCTTGAGGAGCCCTGCGGGGAGAAGAGATGAGCAATGGAGCTGGTGGAGCCCAATGCAGCAGCAGAAGTGGGGGCAGCATACGTATACAGGTGAGGCTGGCTTGGCAGGTGAGCAGGGGCTGGGGCCAGGTGTGGGTGCCCGGTCGAATGTAGTGGGCTGCCATGCTGGAAGGCGTAATGGGCTTGGGAGAGTGGGGTCACAAACGCCTGCTGCCTGCGGGGGGCAGGGTTGCTGCTTCTCTCCTGCGAGCTTGGAGCTGACGATGACTGCTGGTTCTGGCTAAGGTTGAGTGGCTGTGCTGCGCCGGTCCCCCCACGCTGAGCTCGATATCCTCTGGGGGTGATACAGCATCCAGATGACTGCCCGCTCACTGAAGCCACTGGCTTGGTCTTACTGCTCAGGAGACCTGAGGCCTGGGTTGCTACAGTACAGTCACCAAGCTGAGTTTTCAGTGGAGGTACAATGATGGTGCGGGTGCCAGTGCCATCCCCCACGACTCTGCCGGGACCCTCCGGAAGGGGTCCACTATTGCCCCGGAGAGCACTCCGGGTATCAGTGGAATATGGGCTGCTCAAGGAAGAATCAGAGTCTGGAGAATCATTGACAGTGACATAACTGATGACATTAGACCTTGCCTTCAGGCCAGAGCTATTGGGCTTATATTTGTTGTCCTCTTCCTCATCAGTGTCACTGCGGATAGTGATGACACTCACAGGAGGGCTGGGAGTATCTGGAATGATGATTGGCTGATGCTGATCTTGTACAGGGACTAGGGAATTATAAGAAGATGTGGTACGGAGGGGGCTACTCCCAACCAGAGAATAGTCTTGAGAAGGCAGAACATCCAGAGAGGACTTAGAAGAGACTGGAGCAGACTGCTTATTCTTCTTTGAAGGGAGGAAACTGGATTCTCGTTGTCTGACAACATGGGCAACGCCAACGTTAAGGGGCTGAGCAGTGGCCAATGTCACATGGTTAGTCAGCAAGGACGGCTGCTGCATAGTAGTGCTGTACTGGTTGCCATCAGAGTGGGCATTCCTCCAGTCTGTGAGCTGCTGCCCACTGCCCGTGGCCTCTGGAATCACTGCAGTGGGCTGGACTGAGTTGTGTAGAGCTACCCCAGGCAACTGTTGCCAAGTTGAAGGCAGGAGAATTTGTTGGGTTCCTCCGGGCCAAGCCTGCAGTACAGCGGCAGTCTGTTCAACCAGCGCCGGCCGGCTTGCTGCGCAGCTCAGAGTAAAGGGCACCGCATACTGCGGTGTGATGGTGGCTACTTGAGGGTGGAGGCTTGCTACCATTAGTGGTGTACAGCTTCCCTGTGGAAGAACTCCCGCCTGTCTCTGTAGTGGCTGAGCAGCTGGTGCCTGGGGTACAATGGGCACAGCATTATCCATCCTCACAGGGAATCCAGAATGCCTTGTTGTTGCTTGTAGTCCAGTTTGAAAAGCAGGTGGACATACTATAAATGTTTGTTGGAATGGATCTGTCTGAGTGCAAATATGGGTGGTTCCAGGCTGCAAGCAAACACCCTGCTGGGCAACTCCAGGAACTGGTGCTGCAGATGATGGGTACAAAGCCGACTGGTACTTTAGCAGTGAGACATCTGAATTAGCCAGAGAAAGAGTAGCAGCTGCTGCAGTAGAACTGGAAGCTAGAACACTGGCCTGATTGTGCACGGTATTAAGTTGGTTGCTGAAGCTCACGGTTAGATTTGTGCTTGTGTTTGGGGCAACATGCGTGGTGAAGGGACTCTTGATCTGACTCACTGTATCATACATGTGAACCCTCCGTTTGCAGATCTCCATGTTCTGAAAACAAGACTTAACATGATTGCTATGTGGAAAATCCAGAAGGTGAGTCATTGTCACAAACTGATGGTTAAGAGTTTTCAGAGGAGTAATTCTCTTGTCCGCATCAATTGTTAGCATTTTTTTTAACAGATCAATGTATTCTCTTCGATCCGCCTTCTCTGCCAACATATCTGTTCCCTCTAAGTCTGTGGACATGTTCACCCGAGCCATATCATCTAAACAATTAAAAATGTACTTTCGAGCTTCTTTTGATTTGATCCCAGTCTCCAATTCATGTTCTTCAGGTGTCTTAAGCCTCCACAGTGGGTACCCCAAAGTAGGATCTCTGTTGAAAAACCTGGTTGTTTTGGTTCCGGCACTGAGAAGATATTCAGCTGGCAGGCCTTGTGTTTGTGAAATGTAACGAATCTGATCATATTCTGAAGCACCAGGATAAAGAGGCCACCCCAGGAACAGCTCAGCTATCACACAGCCCAATGACCACATATCAATAGCTTCACAAAATGGTAATCCAAGAATAATTTCAGGGGCTCTGTAGTAACGTGACTGTAAGTAGGCTGAGCACACAGCTTTGGAAACGTGACTAGCAGAACCAAAGTCAATGACCTTCACTCGGTAGGGTTGGCGCACTGGATCGACCAGCATTATGTTTTCAGGCTTAAGGTCAGTGTGAATTAGACCAAGGCTCTTGAGCTTCATCAGGGCTGTGGCCACCTGCTGCAAGATGGGTCTGATGTACTTGAGTGGCAGTGGGCTAAACTTGTTCTGCTTTAGAAAACCATATAAGTTCTGCTCCAGCATCTCGAACACAAGGCAGGTATGATTCTTATGCTGAAAGCACTCATAAGAACGGACAAAATTATACTCATCGGCATTTTCACTGCTTAGGCGGGAAAGGATGCTCACTTCAATCTGTCCTTGCCTGGCATAGGAGGGGTGGTTCTTCAAGATTTTAATAGCCACAATTTCCTTGGTGCTCCGCTTCCAGCACTTAGCCACCTGTCCAAATGTTCCCCGGCCTAAGAACTCCAAGACTTCATAGCTGTTTGTCATAGAGCAAAGGATCTCATGCTGGACCAGCTGGTAATCCCCTTCTCCACTGGAACTGCTACTCTTCGTGGTCACAGTGGTGGTCGTGGCAGAAGCACCCACCACAGTCCTGTTGTGCAGCACGAGAGGGGGATGTTCTTCTATGATTTGCACGCTACCGTTGCTGTCAAATTCCTCACTTTTTCTTTTCAATCCACATTTTTGATATGGCTCAAGCAAAGAAACGTTGCTTCTGTGAGTCAGGGTCTGGCTGCTTTGGAAGGTTGATGTAGCAGCAGAGCTATCAGCAGCTGTGACAACAATATGCTCCCCTACAAGAGCTGGGAGGAGGAGGCCCTGGTCGTAAGCAGGGATGTTGAAATTTGCTACCTGGTGAGAAGAGCTGGTTTGCCCTTGTGTGGCGGGGAGGGTTTTGCTGTGGGTATAGTATTTGTCGTTGCTGCTCTGTCCAGAAACATCCCAACCAGAAGCCTCTATTTTCAGTTTCTTTGCACTGCAGAAGGCACTCGACGACACTGATGGGAGGGAAAACACCTCCAGCTGTGATGCCATACCGCCGGTGTGTCTGGTTCTCAGCCGCCAGCTGGGGCTGCAGTGAGAAGGCGGAGGAGGAGACGAGATCCGGGGCCCTGCCGCTGGGTCATCATATCCCCCGCGCGAGCCGGCCCGGGCCCCGGCCCCCGCCCCCCGGAGCCTACCCGTGCCCGTCTCACGGGGGGAGCGCCCCCAGCCTCCCTCCAGCTCCGCTGCTCGGCCTCTCGCCGCCGCCGCCGCCTCAGCACCGCGCGCTCCCGCCTCAGTCTCTCGCTGCCGTCCGGGGCCACCGCCGGGCCCCCTCTTGAAGCAATTTTTCAAGGAATTTCTTTTAAAAGGATCTGTGTAGGTGCTATCTAGGGTTTTGCGGGGTGGGAGGGCAGATGGGAACTGCCCAACTTCTGAGCCCACCTTTGTGAGTTCTGGGAGTGGCAGCCCTGCCTCCCATTGTGAGGTCAGCTGAGGTGCCCAAACCGAGCCCAGGCTCAGCCAATCAGATGCTTACTCCTGGGCTTGTGCATGAGACACACTGAGGCAGAGGCAGTTTCCACTTCATCCTAGCAATGATGTCAACATGCCAGCAGCCACAGCCAGAGTCTAATGGGGGCAGCCGTGGCCATACACCCATCAGGGGTCCCGTTGCATGTCCTGAGTCCCACTCCTCCGGGCTCCCAAGCCTGGCTAGCCAGCCTTTCTGTCACTTCGCTAAGCCACCCAGTATCCAGTCCCTTTTTTTTTTTTTTTTTTTGCTAAAATTACCCAGAATTGGCTTCTGTCATTTTTAACAATGCATCCTGACCTTGATCAAATCTCAGAGCGAACTCTTGTCCCTGCAAAACTGATTTTCTTCGTATTTTAAACAGTCCCGACGAAACAATATTTGGTTTAAAGTTTTATTATTTTCAACCTATCCTTTGATGCACTTTGCTTCACCTTACTAGATACACAGAAATAGTCCAGCGTGGAACTCATAAGGAAGTTCATTACAAAATCATGGGATACATTAAGAAAACAAAACTAAACTAAAGGGCGCTGCTGCAGCGACCAGAGTCCTGGCTTTCAAGACTGGGGAGTCTCTAGCCCCGCTGATGAGCTCTGTGACAGCAGTTGCTTACAATCTCCACGCTTTCCTTTGGGCTAGTCTGTAAAATGGTGTTTTAAATAGTGTGGGAGGGTTGGAAATAGAACAGGGACAACGCCTGGCACACACACACAACTGGCCGTCGATTGAGGGTCTGGACTGCCCCTGCGAACGTCAATATTCTCAACTCCACCGTGGCCGCCAGGCTCACCCTGACAGGCAGAACAGCTTCCAGAACACTGAAGGAGGAAACTCACAAATGAGTGAGAAAAGTAACTTCACACACACTGAATAATAGGAAGTTGCTGATATTCAAGTCTTTTGAAAATGGCAATTTCATATGGTCCAAGCAACCAAAGAACAGCAGCTGTTTGGGTCTCCAAGTGGGTCTCTGTTGGGGTGGGGGGAGGGGACGTTCAAGGACCTCAGTCACACCTGCTTGTGTTAACAAAGATCTGCCGCCTCTCTCAGAAACCCGGGAAAACCTTCCTCCTGCCCGGGCAGGAGCAAGGTCAGCAGCCGCCGCGGGCTACAGGCGCAACCTCTTGCTACGGAAAGCTGGTGGCGCCGCTTCCCCAGCCTTCCCCTCCAACCCACCGCCAGGCCCGGGCCGCTCCTGCCCTCGCTCCCTCCGCGCCAGGAACCTTTCCCCGGCTGCGGGACAAAGGATGGGCGGCAAGGCGGGCGCGGGAAACCAGGAGACTCGACTCGAGGAATCCGCCGTCGCCTGGGGGAGGGGGTTGCCGGAGTAACTTGGCTGCAGCGAGAGAGTCGGCGCCGGTTCCGCGCCGAGGCGCGGGTTGGCTTGGACTGGGGTCGCCGTCCTAAGCCGTGTGCCCCAGGGCCCCCTGATCGCATCCCCCGACGCTCTCGGCGAGGGCTTTCGAGGAAACTGTTTCCTCGGGCCCCCGACTCTCCCGCACCGCGAAGCTCCTCCTCTGTCCACGCTTCCCTTTGTTGTCCTGGCCGGCGCCTTACCCAGCGGGGTGCGCCTCCATCACCCCGTTCTCCATCAGCCAATCGCCAAAAGTTCCCGCGCTGTCCACCCAAAGCGGACCAGGGGGATGCATCAAGCCAGGGGTGCGTGCGCGCGCTCCCAGATGGGCAAGGCGATAAGGCCTCCCATGGCACCCCCCAGAGCCCCGCTCCTGTGATGGTCCATTGCACCGCGTACTTCTTCTAGCAAACCAGAGGAAGGTGACCCCTTTCCATACCCAGCTGGGGAGGGTCAGTGTCCCGCACCCCTCGTTCCACTCCCCAGGACTCCCTTCACCGCCCAACAGTTCCCAAGCCCCGGACCAACCTCGCCTCGTCCGCCGCCCTCTCAGAGAACGAGCCGGTAGCCTCGGGGTCTGGGTCCCACTCGCGCTCCCACCGCCTGCTCGCGCCCCGGAACCTGGCCACATCCGCCAGCTCCCCTCCAGTGGGCGGAAAGAAGACCCACCACGCAGCCCGCAAAGTTTGCGTGCGTCTGCGCCCTGCCCGGAACTCTCGCAGGGTCCACCTCGCCAGCCCCGCAGCTCCTCTGGTTCCCCCGACGCTCCCGGGCTCGCACCACCTACCGCGGCCCGGGGAGAGGGTGCCGAGGGTTGGGAGGAGAAGGGAGCAGAGCAAGCCCCTCCATTCCCCATTCTCCGCCCCCAGCTTTCTGGAAAGGGGTGCACTCAGCCCCCGGGTCGGGGCCGCACACCCCTTCCTACCTCCGGCGTGAGGACGCGGCTACACACCGTGCGCCCGGTCCAGCTCCCGGTTAGCCCTCGCCGCCGCTGCCGCCCCCCTCTTTCCTCCCAGCCCTGCTCGGCCGGCCCCCGCTCATGAATGATTTATGAGTCGGCTTCGGGGACCACCGGGATGGCTTCCGGAGAGGCCGCCCCGCTGCCCCGCTGCCCCGCTGCCCCGCGCGCCGGCCAGACCCCGGGACGGAGCGGGTCCGGAAAGGCGCCTGCCTTGGAGGCGCGCCGGCGAGGCCCAGGGTGCCCTTGGGGACCTGTTGCGGCCTCCCCAGCTCCCGGGCGGGACTTGCGGATGAGGCTGCCGCAATGCACTGCTTCCTGAAATGTACTCACCCGCGGCGGGAGAGCTGAGCGCGCAGCCAGGTGGCGGGTGGGGACTGGCTCGGTACTTTAGAGGTAGCTAATCCTGGAGTTCGGCCCCGCGCGCTCCCGGTTGGACCAGCTAAGCAGCTTCGCCACGATACCCCGGGGCACCCACTGGGACCTAGCTGCATCCATTTCCTGGGGCTAGAGCCCCGCTCAACCGAGCACGTCCCTCCCACAGGACCCAGGCCTCCTTGAGGCAGGCTGAGCGGCCTACTTGGAACGCGGCTCCTCTTCTAAAAACTTCGCATCTCTCTGGTTCCACCTCAGACCTGCCTTGGTTGACTCCCTCTGCCGCTTTAGACGCTTCTAATGCCAGTTTCCAAGACTTAAAAAAAAAATTACTCAAATAGAACAAAACCCCAATTATTTGGTTCGTTAGCGTGTACCAATCGTAATGCTAGTGGCTGGAGCTATAAAACCGGCAAAAAGCAGCCCTTGCTCCCACGTACGTACACAGGCATCCACTATAGCTCCAAGCACACGGAGCTTTCATTACTCCTTTCATATCGGTCTCTTGGCTGTGCGTTGCCTGCCATCCCCTCAAGCTGAGGGGTGGGGACCTTCTGCCACAAGCAACCACTCCCTCTTCTAACTGTGCTCACCTCACTCCTCACTCACTACTTCCTATCTTGAGTGGACAGTACTCTCTGGTAGGAAAAATAAGACTAATGGAAGAAAAGCACCTTCCGGAAGTTAGCACACAGTAGGTGTTTAACGTTTGTGATATGGATGGATTGATGGATGCATGGAAGGATGGACAGACTGACAATTGAATGATGGACAGGAAGGTTAACTCAACAGCTCTTTCACTTACCCCAGAATCTAGCATAAAACAGGTGCTCGAAAGGGCATTATTTTTGTTTGATTTAAATTTAAGCTGATCTTGAATGTGCATATTTCCTGGATAAATGCTAGTTCAGGAAACTTCTGAAAACTGCACTATAGGCATGCAAAGTTAGATGGTGCCCTGAGACATCTAATCAGGCCTGCTGTTTCTTCGTCTGAAAGTGGTCAGGGCCTCTGCTTGAACACCTCCAGAGGCCCCAGCACTTCTGCTCAAGGGCAGCCCTCTCTGGGTGGGGCCCAGAGGTGAGTTCTTCCCTCCTGAGGGCAGCCAGCTCTGCCCTGCCTCAGATTTTGGCCCTGTCCCTTTTCACCACTGGGACTTTGGCTGCTTAATCTCACTGAGCCTGGTTCCTTGTCTGCAAAGTAAAAATAATTATGCCTCAGGAAGCTCATTTTTACTCCTAATAATAATGATGATGATGGGGCTTCCCTGGTGGCGCAGTGGTTGAGAGTCTGCCTGCCGATGCAGGGGACACGGGTTCGTGCCCCGGTCCGGGAAGGTCCCACATGCTGCGGAGCGGCTGGGCCCGTGAGCCATGGCCGCTGAGCCTGCGCGTCCGGAGCCTGTGCTCTGCAACGTGACAGGCCACAGCAGTGCGAGGCCCACGTACCGCAAAATAAATAAATAAATAAATAAATAAAAATAAATAATGATGATGATAATAATAACAATAATAGTGGTGATGGCTAAAACTTAATGAATGCTTACTACAAATGAGGCAGTATGCCAAGTGCTTTATGTGCATTCTTTCATGTAATCTCAGCAACAACAGCATAGGATTATCTCCATCGTAAAGATAAGGCTAAAGGAGTTTCAGTAATTTGCCCAAGGTCACAGAGCTAGTGAGTGGCGCACTGAATCTGAACCCAGATGTGGCCTCCAGTGCCCATGATTATCCTAACATACCAGTGCCCCAAAGATAACATAAAACCCTCTGGGGCCTGTACTCTCCCGACAGATAACGTAGTGTGGATTGAAATGGCTGGTCATCAGTCTTCCTGCAGGCGCTGAATGCTTCAGCTGTTTTTATCCATTTCATACCCCCAACACCTACTCTACCTGGGCCATCATAGGTGTTTAATAAATGAATGAATGAATAGTAAACATAGAACACAATATTAAGATGTGTTCTGAGCAGCCTTAGGCAGACTGTAACAGGAACTAATGATTTATTCTGTTCAACTTGGCTTGGAGTTCTAATCCTACAGTCCCACTATTCAGCACAACTGAATTTCTTTTCTCTTTTTTTTTATAATTGAGGTATAGTTCACTTACAATATTGTGTTAGTTATCGGTGTACAACACAGTAATTCACTTTTTTTTTGGCAGATTATATATCCCTGTGCTATCCTTGTTGCTTATCTCTTTTATGTATCATAGTTTGTAACTGTTAATCCCATACTTCTAATTTGTCACTCCCCACCCTCTCCTCTTCGGTAACCATAAGTTTGTTTTCTATGTCTGTGAGTCTCTTTCTGTTTTGTATATGATTCATTTGTATTATTTTTTAGATTCCACATGTAAGTGATATCATGTAGTATTTGTCTTTCTCTGAGTTATTTCTCTAAGCATAATACTCTCTAGGTCCATCCATGTTGCTGCAAATGGCAATATTCCATTGTTTTTTATGGCTGAGTAATATTCCAGTGTGTGTGTGTGTGTGTGTGTGTTTATATATAACATCTTCTTAAGCCAGTCATCTGTTGATGGGCACTTGGGTTGTTTCCATGTCTTGGCTATTGTAAATAGTGCTGCTATGAACATTGGGGTGCATATATCTTTTAAATTAGAGTTTTTGGTTTTTTTCCAGATATGTACCCAGGAGTGGATCCTATGGCAGCTTTAGTTTTAGTTTTTTAAGGAACTTCTGTACTGTTCTCCATAGTGGCTGCACCAATTTACATTCCCACCAACAGTGTAGGAAGGTTCCCTTTTCTCCACACCCTCTCCAGCATTTATTATTTGTAGACTTTTTGAGGATGGCCATTCTGACCAGTGTGAGGTGATACCTCATCGTGGTTTTGATTTAGTGCAACTGAATTTCTATGTCATATGTTCTATGCAAGGCCAGAGGGGGTGATGTTATTCCCATACACACACTGAGTCATTTGATGCAAAAATTGTGCCCCTTTCTGAAATTGCTCCTCCCTTTGCCTGCCCAAGTGAAATCTAAACAGGAGGCAGCAGGGCATCCTAGAAGGATCCAGAAGATTCATTCAGTTTCAGTCACAAACAGCCAGTGTGTTCCCTGGTAAGTCATGTAACACCCCTGGGCTTCACATTCCTCACTGGTCAATAGCCATGCTCAATGACCACATAGGGCTAAAGGCTACCATCTTGGACAGGGCAGACAGCACATTTCCATCATCACAGACAGGTCTATTGGACAGTGCTGGGTTAAATAGTGACACATAATAAAGGAACAATTACAACAGGACTACAATAACAAACTTAAGTTTCAAGAAAAGTGATCAGGGTTATGTAACATTAGAAATGAAATGCTGATTCAAATCAGTTATTGTCAGAGTACACAACACTTGGTCATTCAACAATCCTCCATCTTTGACAAGATGTTCCTTATGAAGAGCTTTGAATATTTTTTTCTGAGGCACTAAGACTAAAACAAAATAGGTTAGTTAGTATATTATTCTAATTAGCCTGAAAATTTCTATAAATAACTATGTTCCCTCAAAATAATGTATGTGTATGACCAATAAACATTGCAGCATATGATGCTTTAGAAAAATGGGTTTATGCAAACTCAACATCCACTGCCTTGTCTTCTTAAGACTGAAATTTGTGTAAGAGACAGCCAGGGAGAGAGGGAAAAGGAGAGAGAGACAGAGAGCCAGCGAGAGGGAAAGAGAAACTGTTCTCAATAGAAATCCCACCAGTTTGGAAGGGAATGACTTCATGTAAACCAAGGTTCTCCTATAAATGTTTTACCTCATGATTGCCTATTAATCTTGCTTTTTTCCACTTGCCTCTGGACTTAGATGCCAAAAAATAACATTGCTGGTGTTTAATAACCAAAAGCCAAGAATACATTCTTCTTGTACTTTGAGAACATTCAGCTAAGATTTGTAACTCATCCATCAAGCCCACTGCATCCTAATTCAGAGGAAAAAAACTTCCATCTAGTTTGGACCAAGAGGAAGAAAGAGAGAGAAGGGGCCAGGCCAAGGGCAGTACCTCAGAGCCTGGATTCCAAACCTGGGGAGAACTTAGAAAACTCAGTCACAATTTAAGGAGGCAGGTATTGGGTAGTTTTATATTTTATGTGCTCTATCTGTCTTTCGGTAACTGTTTCAAATAAATGCCTCATCTCTAGGGCTGGCTTTCATCTGTGGCTTTCCCCCTGACATCATTTTTAACATGCACTAACTCAGATGGGGCTTCATAATCTGACTTCAGTAACAGTATGGAAAAAATGAGAGCAGCAGAAGGTCAGAGAATTATAAAGTGTTAGGATACTTGCTCTTATTTTCTGGAGGAAAGCAAGGTTCTTTCCAGCTAAATGTTATTGAGAGATTGCAGAAGGAGGTAGACAGGAAAATTCCACAATTCCTGATTCTATAGTTTTCAGTTTTTATTATATCCCAAAAGAGATCCACCCAGGAACTTTTATTTATACAGCACAAAACTTACATCTATGCATGCAGTGTTTTACCCCTCTGGGGATACTTACTATTATTACTTTCCTCTAAAGAACTATTAATTTGCATTTATCTTCTGCATCATATGAAAGCACTTATTAAGCATCTGTTAATTATTCATACATTCATTCATTCAGTAACATTTACTCAGCACCTGAAACCGAGCAGGACCCTGAGGAGTTCTCCCAGCTAACCAGAGATTTATGGCTCAGATAATGTTCCAACCACAAGAGAGACCTGATGGCTACTTGGAACCATGTAATCAAGACAATCATCTCTGAAAATAGAAGATTACCTCCTCCCTAGCATGTAGCCACTTCCTCTTTTCCCTATATAATCTCCAAGCAAAACCTGGGGAGTTGGGAGTTGGTTCTTTGGGACATGAGTCCACCTTCTCCCCAGGATTGCCAGCTTCCTCAATAAAGCTATCTTTCTTTCACCTAACACTTGTCTCTCAGTATTGGATTCTTGAGCAACAAGCAACTGAATCTGAGTTCAGTAACACTGCTACTCATCAGGAGCTAGAGATTCTAGTTACCCTGACCCAGAACATACTAATGAAAAGTCAGTCACACTGTAACAGGGGAAGGTGTGGGGAAGTTTTATATTTTGTGTGCTGAATCTGTCTTCTGGTAACTCTTTCAAATGAAACTTATGAAAAAAATCTTTTATCAAACACTATCTTTTCCTCTTATTTACCCTCATTGTGAGACTTTCTAAAAAAGCATTCTCTGCAAAATTCTTTTTTGCTTCATATTTGATGTGCTACCTAAGCTATCATTAGATATTTATTTTAAATCAATATTTAAAATATTTATTTTAAATCCACTAAAATTTCTGCTAATTAAAACACCATTCACTTTTGCCAGAGCAATCAACGTGTTAAATTATAGTCCCAAACACCTACTCATGTCAGAGAGTGAAAGGTGGAGCTATGTTTTGTGGTATAGTGTGGAAAACCTGGGAGTTGGAGCTTGAACAGAACGGGGAATGAGCCCTAGCTCTGTTACTCCATTCACTCACTCATTCATTCATTTTTCTCCTTCATTCATTCACTTACACATGCATTTGACAAATTGTGATTGACCACCTTCTGTGGGCCAGACTGAGCAAAGAGATAGGGCAGAGAATAACAAAGGACACCCTTGGCCTCCCAGAGCCAACCCCTTCATAAAGGAGACACACAAGCCAACAAATCAATAAGCATGTTCACTGTACACCCTTCAGTAAGTACTTGATGTCTCTGAGCTTCAGTTTCCTCACCTACAAACCAAAGGTTTTGCAAAGATTAAATGAGATGACATATGTAACATACCTGTAGGTATGCTGCATAGCAGCTATTATTTCTGCTCTTACTATTTCTCTGTCAAACTCCCTTTCACCCCTACCCCCTATCTTTCTTTCCAATTTCATAAATTAGGGTGTAGGGCTATTGGGTCCACAAGCTAAATATTCATCCCATAAATATTTACATAATATGTCCTAAGGATTTGTAAGGCTCAAAGCCAGAGAGGCTGAAGAAGCTGGATATATTCTGACTTCTGCTCTGCAAAAGAAATTGTCCAAAACTTGGAAATGGGCAAAGGAGATGACTGGGCATATTTTCAGTGGAGTGAGGGGCATGATCTAAAGGACCTTCTGGGAATTATTGGACCTTACAGAGGTGTGTATCTGATTGTATTTATATTGACTAAGCTATATCACAACTCTGTAAAGGTAGAAGTTAAAATTGTAGAACACCTGGAGACTTCCCTGGTGGCGCAGTGATTAAGAATCCGCCTGCCAGTGCAAGGGACACGGCTTCGATCCCTGGTCCAGGAAGATCCCACATTCTGCGGAGCAACTAAGCCCATGTGCCACAACTGAGTCTGCGTGCCCCAACTACGGAAGCCCATGCTTCATTATGGAGGGAAGAAAAATTACAAACGAAGTGAGAATATTGTTCTAGATCAGGGTTTTTTAACCTCAGTGCTCTCGACATTTGGGGCTGGATAACCCTTTGCTGTGGGTCTGTCCTGTGCATTGTAGGATGTTCAAGCATCCCTTATTTCTACCCACCAGACAGAAGTAGCGCCCTGCCCCCTTCCCCTGAATTGTGGCAAACAAGTATTTTCAAAATCTAGGGTTTGATTTTTTTTCAGTCACAGGAGAAATGACTGAGTTTAGGCAGAATTTATCAGCTATATTAAAGAGGGAGTCCCTGGTATCAGTTTTGGCAAGTGCTAAGCGTGACAGTCATGAACTGAAGCATACTGTGCACCCAAGCCTCTTAATCCATTCACATCACCTACCCGGCCCTGGGGAGCCAGCCCTGAGTGACTTCCCATCGCCCCAGTCACAGCCTGCCCTGGAAGAATTGCAAAGTGAGTTGTTTTGAGGATGCAGCTACCTGCTTGGATTCCTCCACTGTGACCTTCACAAACCTCCCCTGCTGGGTGCTTGCTCTGAGATGAGCCTACCACTTGGAGAAACTCGACATTTTACTTATAACTGTGAGCATAGAAGCATTCAGAAAAAAGAATAGGACAATTCATGAAATTTCCCATGGGCTAACGAGAAAGCGCCCCGTATGTAATAGGGCTTCAATAAATCTCGGAGGAAAACAAGGGGAATGGGGGGAGCTATGAGCTCATAAGAAGACAAATGAAAGTAGTGATGAGATGAAATTTCACATTTTAAGGCAAGATAAGAAAAATTTAAACATAAAACTTTTTCTCTGCCCTTTGGCCTCCTCCGGCCCCACTGGTATGCATTGCACATCTGCAATGGGTGTTAACCAGACCTCTCCAGAAGTAAAGATCAATTATTCTCCTACTGGCGCCAGCCATGTAACTCCTTAGAAGATAACGTTCCTTTCTCAATCCTGTAAAAGGTCATAATGACCCACCCTCACCTTGTACATGCAGAGATCTTCGGTGAACTTTATGTACAATGCCAATATAGAATTTCCCTTAAAGACTGGTGCTGAACAGACTGGTCAGTTGACCTGGGGAGATACTGGACTGCACCTAACGGAAATTCATAGCTTAAATACTTACTTATCCCCTTACTAATATTACCAGCTATACTACTTGTATTCTGCTCATTTTACAAGATTATTGTTTCTTGCATTACCAAATGTGTGACTGAGCCTCAGATAAAATTAATGATGATTAGGTGACTTGAAATCATCGACCAAACGTATAGTTCTGTAAGATCAGTGATTGTGGGACTTCCCTGGCAGTCCAGTGGTTAAGATTCCACACTTTCCCATGACAGTGGGGGACCAGAAATTCTGCAGAGCATGGAGGGTAGAACCCCAGGCCTGGATGAGAGAAAAATAACAACAGCTAACATTTTACTGAATGTTCACCATGCATTGGGCAGAATGCTAGTTTCCATGTGCCAACTCATTGGCCCTTATAATAACTCTATGAGGTTAGTTCTGATATTATTTCTACTTTACAAATGGGGAACCTAGTACCAAAAGGTTAAGCAATGTTCCCAGGGTCCAGGCTCCCCGTTAACATGGGGCTCAGGGCAAGAGTACATGGAGGTCCATAGACCACATGTCAAATATTTGAAAGTTAAGAATCCAGCCAACAAATTATTAACTAAAATATGTTCTCTCATCCTAAAAAAAAAAGAAAAAAGAAAAAAGAAAAAGATTCGTGCTTCCACCGCAGGGGGTGCAGGTTCAATCCCTGGTCTGGGAACTCAGATACCACGTGCCATGTGACACAGGCCAAAAAAAAAATAAAATAAAATAAAAACAAAGATCAGTGATTGTAATAGTGTAACTCTAGATATGGGAAGAAGCAACAGGAGGGAACCATTTCCTGGACCATAACAGACCAGTGAGACAGGAAGGAAGGAATTCAGGGTGTAGATCAGGATGACATGCTCTGTGCTCTGGGAAAACTGGCAGAACAAGCCTTCGGGTAGTTAGATGTTTTCAGGAGAAATTTTTTAGGAATCTGTATTCCTGCATCTTCCCATACTTAGAAAAGCACTAAAACCACTAATTAAAATTGTTATCCCTCGAGCTAGCAGCAACCTACTGAGATGTGTGCTTGATTGCATGTACCCCCTTCACCAAAATCACATATATACTGGCTGGCCTCCCCCTTTACCTCTTTGGAGTAGTTCTCAGAGCTCTCTGACCGACTGACTGTCTCCCGGGTTATAATCCTCAGTTTGGCTTGAATAAAATTTTCCATTTCTTTCTTAGATTGACTACTTAATTTTTTCCTTGACAATAGGAACAGCAAGAGTATGAGAAGATAGATGACGAATATCCACAGGGAAGTTTGCTGCTTGCTGACATTTGTTGACCATCTACTCTCTGTCAAGCGCTGAGCAAAGTGATTTCCCTACATTCCCTTATTTAATTAAACCCTCCTAAGGGGGCATTGTTATCCCCATTTGTCAGAGAAGGAAACTGAGGCTCACAAACTTGGACTATACTATATCTTAGTCCACAATAAAATATACTATATCTTAGTCCACAATAAAAACAACACTTACCATTTATCAAGGTAACCATTACGCTCAATATTTCATTTAATGTTTAAGATGATCCTAGGAAGAAGGTATTATCCAAGCAAATTAAACAAAAATCTATTTTGTTACACGCCAGGAGGTGCTGGGGGTGCGGGGGACACAGCCTCAGACAGTCCTTGCCCTCATGGACTGTTCAGTCTAGGTGGGAAAGTAGACCCTAACAAATACGAACAGATGGGATGATTTGTTTCAAAATCCCACCTTCTTCCTCCTGACTGGAAGTTCTTACCACAAGAACACACAGCAGCCTTCAGACTGGAAGCAAAGACCCTTTTTCAGTGACTTTTCCTCTGCCAGGCGGGCCCTGTCCTGGCACTCAGGGACACAGTGATGACTTCAACTTCATGCCAGTGAGAAACTCTTTGCTCGGACTTGGCTGCCCACGTACCGTGGCTGCTCAGTGAAACCCTATTAAGTGGCAAATAATGATGGTGGTAAAAAAAAATTTTCTTAAGAAAATGTAACGGCTTCCCTGGTGGCGCAGTGGTTGAGAGTCCACCTGCCGATGCAGGGGACACGGGTTCGTGCCCCGGTCCGGGAAGATCCCACATGCCGCGGAGCGGCTGGGCCCCGTGACCCATGGCCGCTGAGCCTGCGCGTCCGGAGCCTGTGCTCCGCAACAGAAGAGGCCATAACAGTGAGAGGCCCACGTACCGCAAAAAAAAAAAAAAAAAGAAAGAAAAAATAGAAAATGTAAGAAGAACAACGACATGAAAAAGAACAGTCCAGGATCCTTTGGAAGGCAACAAAGCAGAACCATAAAACTGGGCAAGCACAGCCTGGAAAAGCTGAGTGAAGTTAGAGGAGTCTAGAGATTCACGAGGACAAAAAGCAGAAGGAAACATTCGCATGCATGTCTTTCTGCAAAACATTTCAGAAGCCATTTAATGCTGTCTGAAGGTGCAAAAATGCATAAACCCAAAAAGAGGATTTTAGAGGTACCTAAGTTGTAGTGGTAGAGGGGTAAGGGGTGCGAGGGGGTAAGAAAAGTAAAATTAAGGGAAATTCCCCTTAAATCTAAGGGAAAATCTCCTGGTAAGGAGACCTAGAGATGCAAGGAATACTAATGAACATCTTAAGAGTACACTGAAATCAAATTTAAATCAGTAAAATGATTGAAGCAGGGTAATAGGTATCAGGGGTTCTATTTTGTACTGGTTTGAAATTTTCCATTATAAGAAGGTAAAAAAGAAAGAAAAGAACGTCAGTGGCTGGAATACTGGAAGATGGGAGGTGCAGTGGGCCTGCAGTGAGGGTGTGATGGCTGCGGGGTTGGGGGCCAGGGCTGAGTTGAGTGTGGGGTGGAAGACCAGAGTTAGCAAACCAGGGGCGAACTCTGCCCCCTGTCTCCTCTTGGCTACTTTTCTCACATTGGTTCTTAAGGAAGGAAAATGTCAAACACCTCAAAAGTTTAATAGATAAGGGCCAGCAATGGGTGTAAAGTTACTCTCTCTTGTTGATGGGCCAGACAGGAACACAGATTCTGGAACAGACCAACCTGGGTTTGAATCTGACTCTGGCACACCTAACTCTATGGGTCACCTTGGACATGTTACCCAACTCTCATGCGCCTCAGTTTCCTCACCTGTAAAATGGAATTAACCCTGGTAGTACTGCTGGGTTTTGAGAGCATGAATGAGGTAAGGCATGTATGGCACCTGCACATCAGAAGGTTCCAGTAAGTGCTTGCTCTGTCCTCCTTACCACACCAGCCCTGACTGTATTTAGGGCAGGACAACGGTCCTTCTTTAGACTCCAGCCTTGTCTCTCCAACCAGCAGGTCTGGGGCTGGCTGGCTGAACGGGATAAAGTGATATCAGAAAGACAGTGGAGCCACAGGTTAGAGAATGGCTCTGACACACCCAGTCTCCACCCCCCACTTCAAGAAGGCAGCTCTTTGGTACAACTGTGCTGGATGGTACACGAGGACCACATCATCGCCACAGCTTGTTGCCTCCACGGGAAAACCATCTGAATGTGTCCTACTGGCCTTCACAGGCACCGAGAAAACAGAACACGTGTCTGAAAGGGAGACCAACTTACTATTTTTCCTTTTGTCATTCTCAAAACTACTGGTTTGTTCCTTCTCTAGAGTTTTCCATCTTAATTCATGGCTCTAAGCAGTCTCCCAAGAGAGAAATTCAACCTTGCCTGTATTAAGTGTTGGTCATTTGTTGAGTTGTCCAACATGCAGCCCTTTTCCAGCTGGGACAAGCTCCCCTTTGTGGTGAGTGGTAGTGGGTTACAGTCCAGCATCTTCCACCACAAATGCCATTCACCTGTCGTGCACCCAAGGCATGGCCTTACCCAGGCCCGACCAGTTGGCCACTCCTGCCCGTGACTTTGACTCTGGAGTGTGTGCTGCAGCAAAGACTGTGATACCAGGTGCCAGAAACCGTGTCCTAACCAGGCTGTGTCCACTGCCTTTGCATCTGATTCTGTTCTCCAGCCTCCTGACAAGGCCAGGAGCCATCCAACACCCTTCCGGTATGCTCCTTTCCTAAGGTTAGCCAGAGTTGCTTTCTGCTGATGCCTGAGTAATCAATGCACCACCTTTGGGACTTCCCTGGAGGCGCAGTGGTTAAGAATCCGCCTGCCAATGCAGGGGACACGGGTTTGATTCCTGGTCCAGGAAGATCCCACATGCCGTGGAGCAACTAAGCCCGTGTGCCACACAACTGCTGAAGCCCGCGCGCCTAGAGCCCGTGCTCCACAACAAGAGAAGCCACCGCAATGAGAAACCCACGCATTGCAACAAAGAGAGTGGCCCCCACTCGCCACAACTAGAGAAAGCCCGCGTGCAGCAACCAAGACCCAACGCAGCCAAAAATAAAAATAAATTAATTAATTAAAAATATATACCACCTTCACCCTCCTCCCTCACCTTCACTTCACTTTCTAATCCATGGTCTCCTCTCCAGTCTCTTGGTGGCAGGGCTAACCAGCCTCTCAGCAGGTACTGCTGGGAGTCGCCTTCCTGAGCAAATTACTTGGGGACGGGACTTAGGAAGATGAGTGACAGGAGTTGGGCATGGGCCGGATGGGATCCTGTCTTTATTTAGCATTTTGAGATTTGTTCATCATGGAGTTTGGGGCATCAATGTGGATTTTTTTTTAATTGCATTAAAATATCATGTATCTTTACACGCCATCTGCAGCAACATGGGTGAACCTAGAGATTATCATACTAAGTGAAGTAAGTCAGACAGAGAAAGACAAATATCATGTGCTATCACTTATATGTGGAATCTAAAAAAAACATGACACAAATGAACTTATTTACAAAACAGATATAGACTCACAGACATAGAAGACAAACTTATTGTTACCAAAGGGGTAGGGGGAGGGATAAATTGGAAATTTGGGATTAACAGAAACATACTACTATATATAAAATAGATAACCAACAAGGACCTACTGTATAGCACAGGGAGCTATATTCAATATCTTGTGACAAACCACAGTGGAAAAGAATTTGAAAAAGAATTTTTTTTTTTTTTTTGCGGTACACGGGCCTCTCACTGTTGTGGCCTCTCCCGTTGCGGGGCACAGGCTCCGGACGCGCAGGCTCAGTGGCCATGGCTCACGGGCCTAGCTGCTCCGCGGCTTGTGGGATCTTCCCAGACCGGGGCACGAACCCGTGTCCCCTGCATCAGCAGGTGGACTCTCAACCACTGCGCCACCAGGGAAGCCCGAAAAAGAATTTTTATATACGTGTGTGTGTGTGTGCGTGTATATATATATATATATATATGTATATATATATATATATATATATATAAACTGAATCACTTTGCTGTACACCTGAATCATTATAAAGCAACTATACTTCAACTTAAAGAAATTATGCATCTTCATTAATGAGCTTTTAGGCACCCCTTACATTTTGTGCTGGCCCTGTGTGACTCCATGCAACACTGGCCAAGACCAGAGCCTATCCATGCATTTCCCTTTGTTCACTAAATAAGTTCTTTGGGGCGTGGCTCTGCATTCGACTATACTAAGCTCTAAGCCTGCAGAGATGATGAACACCAAGCCCAGCCCTCAAGATTGTCACCATCTAGTGGGGGAAACAAACAAAGGACACTCTGAATTCTAGGTGCACCAACAGAGAGCAAGGGCAAGGTTAGTGTGGGCATAAAGAGAGGAAGCAAAGCTCAGCTCAGCCCCAGCTGGATCAGGGAAGGCTTCCCAGGGTCCCTGGTGCTCAAGCTACTTCTTTGGAGTGAGAAGTTCAGCAGGTAGAAAAGGAGGAGGACCTTCTGAGCAAAGCAGTCAGCATTCCTAGGTGTCTTTCTGAAACCGAGCAGGATCCTATGGGGCCCTCCTGGGGAAAAAAGACTTTCCATGTCCCCCCATTTCTTGTTTGTACGAAAAAGGCTTCAGCCTCCTAGGCCTTCCCTGAACTCCAAAGGGAAGATTCAAACAGTTACTAATTACTGGAGTGAGGGAAAGCAGAAACAAAGGAGGAGCAGTCAAGAAACAATGGTGCAGGTCTTCCCTGGTGGCGCAGTGGTTAAGAATCCGCCTGCCAACGCAGAGGATGTGGGTTCGAGCCCTGGTCCGGGAAGATCTCACATGCTGCGGAGCAACTAAGCCCGTGCACCACAGCTACTGAGCCTGTGCTCTAGAGCCCATGAGCCACAACTACTGAGCCCGCGTGCCACAACTACTGAAGTCCACGCGCCTAGAGCCTGTGCTCCACAACAAGAGAAGCCACCGCAATGAGAAGCCCACGCACTGCAACAGAGACCCAACAGAGCCAAAAATAAATAAAATAAATAAATTATAAAGAAAAGAAAGAAACAATGGTGCAGTGATGGGGCAGGGTCCTGGTTCCTCCTCAAGGGATATACAGAACAATCTGGTACACATCTCTGAGTTCTGCTACAGGAACTAAGGCCCCCACCCAGGTGGAGGTTGGTACCTTCAGGCTGAGCACAAGCACGTGGACCCCTTCTGGTTGGAATCAGAAGGCTGATGATTGATATTCCTGGAACACCACCCCGTAACCTCAAAATCAACCAATCAGAGGAAGGTCACCTACCCTGCAACCCTCCTTTCAAATTCTGTTTATAAAAACTCTTCCCCAAAACCCACCAGGGAGTTCAGGCTTTTTAAGCATGAGCCACCCATTCTTCTAACTTGGCCCTTGCAATAAACCTTTTTTCTGCTCCATACTCTGATGTTTCAGTTTGTTTGGCCTCACTGTGCTTCCAGGACTGAACTTGGGTTTGACAACATTCAGATTCAGTCAGTGATATTGTAGGGTTTGATTGCAAAGTGTGTGGAACACAATTTGGAGAAAATGAATAATGAACAGTGAATCTAGAGAAGGAGGTTGGAAGGGGTCAGGCTGTGAAGGGGCTCATACAACAACCATGCTAAGGGATTTGGACCATCTGAAGGCAATGGAGGAACCATCAATGGTTATAAAGTAGAGGAGGAATGGTATGACATTAGTTTTAGGTAGATTATTCCAGAAGGAAGGCTGGGGAGGAGGAAGCTGTGTGGTGTGGGAGAGAGGAGCCTGACAAGACACTATCCAGTGTGGGTGCTCAGGGCCTGGTTCACAAGGGCCTTGGTGTCTTATTCAGGAGTCTGGCTTTTTCCTCTACGTTGAAGAGCTCTGGCCTTTGGAATATCCATTAGATTAACCTCTCCTTAGAGAGGTTGCCTCTCTCCACCCAATTGCTGGCAAGAAGTCTAATTATTATATACAGCAAATGTCTGCTGGCCTCAACACCTTAGATCAACAAAATAAAGTCTTGGAGACTTCTCTGGTGGTGCAGTGGATAAGACTCCGTGCTCCCAATGCAGGGGGCCCAGGTTCGATTCCTGGTCAGGGAACTAGATCCCACATGCATGCCACAACTAAGAGTTCACATGCCACAACTAAGGAGCTGGCGAGCCACAACTAAGACCTGGCCCAACCAAATAACTAAAATAAATAAATAAAGTCTCATTTACATTTCTGTCCCAATTAGAAGTCTCCATGCCCTGCCCACCCCGCTCTTACCTAAGCAGAAAAGTAGATGCTTTTTAAAGTACCAATGAGGTATTTTGGGGAGTCCCCAAAGGTGTCTGTTCTCTGCCTTCATCCACCACTCAGAGCCCAACATGGTCTTCAGCTGCTGCTCTGACACCCATGGCCACAAAACCACCGGAAGCCTGTCTCCTGCCCCTGCAGACACAGCCCATCACAGGACCCAACATCATTATCACTACCATCTCCAAATTGCTACAGGCCCTTAAAACATGGAGCTCCACAGGTGCTGCACAGATCTCAGGTGTATGGCCTCATCCCCAAATCTGGGCCATAATTTGGAAGGCTAAAAGAATCCCCAGAGGGCACCTGGCCCAATGGTTCTCAAACTCTAGCCCACCCATCACTGAGAGCCGGTCTGAGGGATTCCCCCACTAAAACCCAGTAAGACCCAAATAAACCTGGATCTTCTTGCCCCTTAAGGCCTGCCTTCACACGCCGTGGCTCTCCAGGTACACCCTTCCGCTCTATCTGCCTCCAAACTGCCCTGCGTGGTGACTGCAGCCAGTCTCCCGAGGGACGAGAGACGCGGAGGAGAACATCACCCATCATGAGGCCTGCAGAGCTTCCTTACCATCCCCCTTTTCTCACACCGCCACTCAGATCTCCCCCCTCCCTTCTTTCCAGAAACTCCCTGCTCATGTAGTCCTTGATGCTGGCAGCAGAAGCCGCAGGATTCAGTAGACTGTAGTTAGAGGATCACTGGAAGATGGGTACCAGAGGTTCCGGAGGATCCTCAGCTCAGGGATTTTTCCGTCAATCGCACGATAGGGGAAAAGAGAATACTGGAGAAAGCCCAGACCAGGCCCCTGCATCACGGAAAGAGAGACACCGTGGGGGATGGAAAGGTGTGGGCGTTAAGCTTTTCAGAACAAAAGGCACAACAGTGATGTGTATCTTACAAAGATAATACTTTATAAAAGCCCATTTACTCCTCCACTACCGGAAGCCTTTTCTCAAAGGGCTTCCATTCTGAGTGTGGTTTTCTAACTCTGAGGCAGGGAGCCCTAGGGTTTGCTCAGGACAGGAGTCTTAAGTCCCAGCCCCATTTCAAGGGGAACGAACACCTAGGTGTCAGTTACATATGTTAGGTTACTAAATAAGATCTTCATTTAAGAAAAAAAGCATCCATACTCTACCCCAACTCAGCATTTAAAATTGGCCTAGGAAAAGCCCTGAGCTTCACTAGTAGTCAAGCAGCACACAAACAATAAGGACGTGGCCAGGACCGTTCCTTGCCCACCCATGTGCTCTCTGCGCTTCCTCTTTCGCTCACTGAGATCATGAATAAGCAGTACCCATAGCCTCCTCCAGTAAAGATTACATTTCCCAGCCTTCCTCGGAGTTAGCACTGAATTCTGGTTAAGCAGAATAAAGCCAGAGTGGTGTATGCAGTTCTCGGAAATGTCCTTAGAGGGCGTATTAATGAGGGTTCTCCAGAGAAACAGAACAGGAGATCTATATGGAGATTTATTACTAAGAATTGGCTCACGTGATTTTGGAAGCTGAGGAGTTCCTCAATCTCCCAACAGCAAGCTGGAGCCCCAGGGAAGTCGGTAGTATACTTCAGTCGGAGTCTGAAGGCCTTAGAACCAGGGAAGCTGATAAAGTAAATCCCAGTCTACAGACAAGAAAAGATGAAATGAAATGTCCCAGGTCAAGCAGGGGAAAAAAAGGGGGAAATCTCTTCTTACTCAAGCTTTTGTTCTGTTCAAACCCTCAACAGATTGGACAACGCCCAAACCACACTAGGGAGGATAATCTACTAAATTCACTCATTAAAATGCTAATTTTTATCAGGAAATCCCCTCACAAACACATCCAGAAGCAATGTTTAAACTGGGCACCTGTGGCCAGTCAAGGTGACACATAAAATGAACCATCACAGAGGAAGAGGGTGCCTCCTTCTTCATCTCTTCCTCCTACCTGCTGCCCAGAATTTGGATTGATGGTTGGAGCTCCAGCAGCCATCTTGGGCCATGAGTTGATCTTGAGAATAGAAGCCATGCACAGCAGAGCAACATAAAAGGAAAAAGTGAAGCATCACTTCAGCTCACACTGCCTTCCTTCCACCAGTGTTATAATGAGTGACAAACAAATATCTATGAAGTTTAAGCTACAGTTTTGTTTTGTTTTCTGCTCTGTTACTTGTAGCCAAACTTCCTCAAAACTAATAAAATGCCAATATATCACATTCAATTAAAGATGGTGGGTCCTGTGGGGGCTTTTGTGTCATTCATTTCTGCGTTTATTAGTATAGTGTATTTGGACTCTCTTTCTCTCTCTAACCACAGACTCTTCATTCAGGGAAGGTCTGGCTATAGTTGCTGCACATTTGATAGATAGAGCAAGAGGCTGGGAGGAGGGAGGACAATTCTAAATTTAAGGCAGAACAAACCACTTCTTCCCTGTCATTCATTTGTTCTTTTTAATTTAACCAATGCTGACTGACTCTGTGCCAGGTACTATGCAGTATCTCATCTAATCCTCACTGACAACACAATGAGGGAGGCATCATCCCCATTTTTCAGATCAGGAAACTGAGGTTCTGAGAGGTAAGGAAATGGCAGAGTGAGAATCAGTCTGCCTCCCTTGATTCTGCATTGATTATTTTTTAAAATCGTCAAACATATTTTCATTTGGCTAAGTGGGAACTTGATTCCACAAACTTACTTCAACAAGGCAGAGAATGAAATAGTATAAAGCATCCAGTTCTCAGGTGATAAGGAGGCTGGGGTTGGTCAATCAGTTAACCACTATCTATTGAGCACCTACTGTGTGCCATGTACTATTCTTCAAGTGGGTCACCAATGTGATGTTTACAGAGCACCTTTCCTTTGAAGTGCAAGCATCACCGTTTCTGTGCAGAACCCACACTGCCCTGGCACACTCTCATGGTTCAGAAGAAAAAATAACAGCCAGGGGTACAGGGATTTAGGTTTGGTTCCATCTCTACCGCCTGTCCACTGTGCGCCTTCAGATAGGTTGGGTAACCTCTCTGTCTCCCCTTCAGGGCCTTTGAGAGTTTCCCCTGCCTTTGCTTGTGCTTCTTTTGAGTGTTCCTTAATTCAGACTTGGTCAAAGCTTGTCGGGCAGTGCTATTTAGAGTTTTCCAGGAAATTACACTCTCAATGGAAATTCAGGAACCTTCCATTAGGCCCCCAAAATAATTCACATAAACATCGGGCTTCAGTTGCACTTTCCTTTTATAAAAGAGAGAAGACATTTGAGAAGGAACTGTTGTTACAGTTGAAATAGTCCCTGGAATCATGTTCTCTCACCTCCTCCTTGACTTTTTGCTTTTAGGAACCTCCTCTGGGAAAGAGTCCCATTGGAATGTGTTTCCAAAATATATTTGGTGATAAGAACATGGGGTTCTTGATTAAACTAACAAACAAACAGAAGCAGTATCCCAAGTCAGTCTTGGAGCTGTGATTCTGCAGATCAGAATGAGGCCAGGGATAGATATTCTTAAGAAGCACCCAGGGCCTGGGCTAAACTAAGACTTGAGTCCGCATCCTGAGGTTACATGGAAGTTGGAATCAGAAGTTTGAATCCTGATCTTCCTATTTATTAGCTGTGTGATCTTGGGCACGTGTTCTACTCAACTCACAAAGTATTCATGAGCAAGCGTCCGTATTACGCGCCAGATCATGTGCCTAGCTGAAGTGCTGTTGGTGGAAGGTGAGAAGCCAGCCTGCCTATGGGTGTTGCAGAGCCTGAAGGGGAGACTAACAAAGAGCAGGGACCACTAAAGGTGAAGAATGCCACCAAAGCGGAGGGGGACCCCATAGAGGTACCCAGCATACCTGGCCCGGTCTGCAGGGGACGGGAGTGGCTTCCCTAAGAAAAGGGGGTTCAGGTTGCAAAGGTTGACTAGGACTCGGCCAGGTGAGCAGGTTGGACGAGAGCACTTTAGGTATCAGGACAAATGCGCAGAGACCAGGTAAGTACCTGAATGCGGGCCTCCTGAGTCCAGAAAGAAATCCAGGAGGCCACGGGGTAGCCGGGGAAACTGGGGTGGGAAGGGGAGGCAGATCACAAGTGGTCTCATCCGCGCATGCGCTCTATCTTAAAGGCGAAAGGAAGTCCCTCAAAGATGAGGGGTGGTCATGGCGCCATCGGATGTTGAGGGCACGTTCCTGAGCCTCCGAATCTTCCTCTGTAAACGAGGGGTTTTGAGGCGCCTCTGCTTTCCTCTTTCCCACCTGTGGTCTAATTCTCCACCCAGGGAGCGATGTTTTCACACCAGAAGCCAGATCCTGTTCCTCCTTTGCTTAAAAGCCCCTGATGGCCCCCATCTCAGAACAGCGTCCAAAGTGCCCAGCGTAGCCTGTAACAATATGCCACGCCCTTCCCGGGCCTCCCTGTGGCCCCCAGGCCCCCAGCACACTTCCCGGCAAGTTGTGCCGCGGCTGCGTCCTCCGCCTGGGGTCTCAGACCCAGACGCCACTCAGCCCCTCCCGACGGCACCGCTCGCTGTCCCTTGAGGTAGCTCAGGTTTTCTTTGGAGCACATTCACCTGTCATCTCATATATTTATTTGTCTAGTTCTTTCTTGTCTGCTCCCCGCAGCAGAAGGTGAGCTCCCGGGGAGCAGGGATTTGGTGTCTGCTTGCTGCTGTTTCCCCAGGGTCTGGTGCAGAGCTCCAGCCCATAATATCAGAACAATACCTATCTCACATGTTTGAGAAGCTCAAATAATAGAATTATTGTGTAAGTAGCATTGGGTTCAGTAAGTACTTAGGAAGTACTTCCCTGTTTCTTTCTACCCCAATCCCCCATCTTCCAGACTCCCGTTAGAAGTCCTTCCCAGGGCACCATTTACCCCTGAGCCCCCAATTGCCCCACTGGGCCCTCTGCCCCGCCTGCCAGCCCCTGACTCTGTCCCTGACTGACCTGCAGGTTTCGTACTGCCCCGCTGCTGGCTTGGCTGTGTCCAGGGAGAAGATGGCATGTGTCACGGTTACCACACACTGTGGCTGAGGCTGTTTGGAGGTTGGCAACGCTAGTTATAGTCCTGCTGCCCCTGGATCCTGTGTGGTCAGGGCCTGGGTGTGGCCATCACCCCGGGCGGCATCAAATGCATGCCAGGGCATGTAATGAATCTGGACCATTTTGCAGGGACAGAAAAAAACAAAACTCTTCCTTAAGCTTTGACTGATGGCTTCTTTTCTCCTGACCCCGACACAAACAGATGGTTTTCATCTGATTTTCTCCAGCAGTGACCTGGGATCACGTGCAGAAAGCCTGCTGACTGCCCCTGCCCCTTCCTACAATCTACCTGCTAGGGTCGTGGAGATGGCAAGCAGTCTGCAACAGGGCGGCCCAGGCAATGTTCTGCAAAGGCTCTCTCCTCCTGCCTCTTACTCAGAACTCACAGGGATTTAAACAAAAAGCGGGGCCTTGCAGCACATGGAATTTCACTGTGGCACGTGGACTTAGTTGTGGCACACATGCAGGATCTAGTTCTCTGCCCAGGGATTGAACCCAGGCCTCCTGCATTGAAAGTGCTGAGTTTTACCCCCTGGACCACTAGGGAAGTCCCCCTAGGCGGGGGCGGTCTTTAAAATCACCTAGATCAGGGTTGTTGAACCTGAGGCTTCTGACTGGCTGAGGGGTTTGGACTTGGGCTCTGAGCCTGGGTGCAAGATGGTGTCAGTCTGTGGACCAGAGGGTGCTTGATTTTTTGATTCTCAGAACCAATTTGTGCAAACATCCGGCCTGGGGAAGAGGAATAACACCTGTGATCACAGCGTGGATGGCAGCTCAGTCTCCTAGGGCTCCGAGACCTCCATCTGCCAGGTCACCAGCACTGCTCAGGACAAAACCATGGGCATATAAATAACAATGAACACGGAAACAATAGAAAACAAGCTTAGAAGAAACAAAGCAAAAGGAGATCAACATGTTAGTAGCCACAATCGTTTCTGGGAGCAGTGGGACAAAAGTCTTTCTCTTTTCTATTCTTTTACATTTTTTTCTGTATTTTCCAGATTTTCTATTTTAAAAGCCTTTTCTTGAAAGCATCATTAAAAGAAGAAAAATTTCTTTGAAGGAAAAAAAAATCACTAGCATTGTATAAATGTATCTCCATCCAACCCCTCTTTTTCTATTTTTTTAGGTTTGAAGGTTTTTCTGTTGTTCCAGTTTGTAAGGAGTACATTTTGGTTAACAACTTTTCTAGAAAAAAAGCATGAGAGTTTAAGAATGCATTAGTTTTCACTCTGGAAGTATTTAAGGATTTCGCAGAAATGCTTTAAAGGACAATTTTCATGTTCTGATAAGTTCTGTAAATGGCAGAGTGCATTATTTGGAAAGATGCTTTTTTATGAATAGTTTTTTATTTCACTTACACTGTTGTAAAGTTTTATTTCTTCAGGGACTGAACAAAATTCAGGGAGCTGTGTTTGCCCTGAGATACCACTTCAGGGCAACCCTCTTATTTTTCTATTCTTAGCTTCAATGGAGGTTTTAAAAATAAAATTTTAAACTGTGGCTTCAGCTGATGAGTCCAATGTGATAGCTACTGAACCTAATAATTATAAGACTTCCTAGAATAAATTTAATTGGCACACAAACACTTGCAATCAGCTGTTATTGTTGCTATAAATATCTCTAAAGCCCTGGGTAAAGCTATGCTAATTGTTCTGGCCTCCGGAAAAATGTTAGTTAGGCATCACCCATATATGGGCCCTCATTGTAGCCAGTTGTTTTGATTCATCTGGGGCAGAGGTCTATGTAGTTCAGAGAAACTCCTCACACACACAGAAGACAGCAGAAAGTTATTCTCATTCTTGTGGAAAAAGACACTTTTTTTTTTTACCCCATTTGGTGTGTTAGAATCAGGTTTACAAATCCATCCCTGTTTATATCTAGCTATGACATCTTCTAGAATTTCATTCTGAATTTACAGGGATAAAAATAATTTGAATATAAGCCATTAAGCTAAATATAAGCCATTTTGTCTTTAAATATATAAGTCTGACTTTAAACCCTTGTTCTGCTTCTTAGTAGCTGTGTGACCCTGGGCAGCTCACACAACTTCTCTGATCCTTATTTATAAAACAGGAATGGTAATATACATGCCATAAGATGTATATGCTGTTAAGACTGCAGTTTTTTGGAAATAAGGTTTTGGGAACTAAAGTATAATATGGCATTATTAGAACAGTGTGGAACACACACAGCACATTTAAATTCATTTCATTTTCCCCAGGTAATTCTCAGAGAAGAATGTCAATTTTATTCAATTAAGCAAACATTAATTGAGCACTTATTATATGCAAAGTCCTGGGGATACCAACCCTCCATTCAATATTTTTAAGAAGCTCATCATCTTTTTTTTTTAATTTATTTATTTTATCTATTTATTTTTGGCTGCATTGGGTCTATGTTGCTGTGCGCGGGCTTTCTCTAGTTGTGACGAATGAGGGCTACTCTTCGTTGTGATGCGCAGGCTTCTCACTGTGGTGGCTCCTCTTGCTGCTGACTAGGAGTCCGGGCTTCAGTACTTGTGACTCACGGGCTCTAGAGTGCAGGCTCAGTAGTTGTGGTGCACGGGCTTAGTTGCTCTGCGGCATGTGGGATCTTCCCAGACCAGGGCTCGAACCCATGTCCCCTGCATTGGCAGGTGGATTCTTAACCAATGCGCCACCAGGGGAGCACCGCTCATCATCTTCTAAGGAGGACAGACCCCCTCTTATGTCCTAATTACACCAGATTGGGAAAATTGCTTTAACTGAAGTCTAAAGAACGTGCTCAGGGTTCCAAGGGAAAGGAATATTAGTTTTGACTGGTACAAAAAGGTTTTTATGAAAAGGTTTAAGAGCCTCAACCCAGCTCTCAAAGGATGAATAGTTCTGACCTGAAAGAGAAGAAAGATTTGGAAAACAGAGAATGGAGAAAGAACACTGTAAGAGGCAAAAGCATAAAGGAAGGCAAGACAGAGTAAATGTGTGTGGTGTGGTCGAGGAAAGCTGCGGAGGACTGTGTCCCCTCAGGGGAGATGACCAAGTGCCAGAGAGAGAAAGATGGGGAACAGAGTCGCCAAAGGCCTAGGTAGAAATACCTGTGGCTCGTCCACATTGCCTCTGTCAGTGCCTGCCCCTTTAAGGCAGGCTGATCTCCAGAAAGGCAAGTCTTGGAACTCTAGTGGAAGGTCAGTAGACATCTATCACCTTTAATTATTTACTCAGCAAATACTCATCCAGTATCTACTATGTGTCAGGCCCTGTCTGAGACCCTTGGGAGGCAACAGTGAGCAAAACACAGTTCCTGCCTTCATGGGGTTCCATTCTACCAGGGCAAACAGATGATAATCAGATAAACAAATAAATGTCCTATAGAATAAAATTTTAGGGCATAGTGCTGTGAAGTACAAGAAAGTGTAGGGGATAGACATGAGGTATTTTCCACAGGGTCGTCAGAGATGTCTCTCGGAGGTGACACTTGAGCAGAGATCCAAGTTAAGTGAATAACTGTGGGAAGAGGGTTCCAGGGAGAAGCACGGCAGGTGCAAAGGCCCTGATATGGATAGGGTCGCTTCATGTGCTCAGGGAAGAGCAAGAAGCCTAGGTGGCTCCAGTGCAGGGTTTGGAAATGAGGTCAGAGATTTGAAGAGGCAGATGAAGGTTTCTAAACCCTAAGCTCTGTAACGCATCCCCCAATCATGCTCTGACCTTCTGAGCTTGGTCCTCCTGGATTTTGAACTTGGCTTTTCCAGGGCAGATTCTCTTGACTCCCTATTGGCTCCCTCTGCCCTTACAGGAACCCCTGGCTCCCGTGCCACCCAGGGCACATAATTCTGGACACTAGTCTTTGGAAAGGAAACACATAGAAAAGGGAATTGGTCACTTGGGTGGCTGTGCGTCCCCCACCAGTGTCCTCATCAAATTCTCACCTTGATTCTCCAGGCTGGCGGCAGGGAGGGGGATTTCCCAGTGGGGAGGGCCATGGCAGTTTTGACTCTGGGACTCCCCTGGTGTCATCACACCCCTGCTGGCCCTTTTCTCTCTCTGACCTAACCCTGAACACAGACCCTTCCATCGATTTGTTCCAGCCCAGCTGAGACCAGGCTGGATAGTTGAGCAAGATTTTACAGGGGGCTTAGGGAACACCAAAGGGATGTAACTAGAATAACTGACAACTACCACCGCCACGGTTGCTCTCAGAACCCTCAAGGCCACCCACAGCTCTCCCCTGCCTGGCTCAGCCTCTTCCCAGGCAGCAGCCACTGCTCCCTACTCCTGGGGTCCTGGTCCCCACGGAGGGGCCCACAGAGAAGCAGGCAGCCAACGCCTCACCAGTTTAAGGTCTGCCTTCCACATTACTTCCCGTCCCAGAATCCTCCTCTTCCCGCCTGATTGACACCAGGGTCACTGTAGGAGACCCTGCCCAGCACCCCAAGGGCTTGTAGCCCCAGCTTAATCCTATCAGAGTGAAACCAAGTTCCCCTAAAACCAAGTTCCCTTACTGAGTTTATTAACCTCTCTATTCAAAACTTCATTTCCTTTCTTGTCCCGCCTTAGTTTCCCTCGGGATTGAGGAGTGTCAAAGAAAAGTGGGGATTGAAACCAAGCAGGACCCTGTGAGGCCCTCCTGGGTACGAAAGACCCTCCATGCTCCCGTTTCTCTTTTTTTTTTTTAAACACCTTTATTGGAGTATAATTGCTTTACAATGGTGTGTTAGTTTCTGCTGTATAACAAAGTGAATCAGCTATACATATACATATATCCCCATATCTCTTCCCTCTTGAGTCTCCCTCCCTCCCACCCTCCCTATCCCACCCCTCTAGTCACAAAGCGCCGAGCTGATCTCCCTGTCTTGTCTGTAGAAAAAAGGCTTGAATCCCCTAGGTCTTCCGGAAGTTCCAAAGAGCAGACTCAAGCAGTTAACGATTAGAACAATAGAGTTGATTTCAGACGCACGCAGCAGTAAGCGGCAGCTTGCATCAAGCAGCAGTGAGCAGTAGTTGGAAGAAAGATCTTAGTTCCCAGACGGGGAGTCCTAACTGCTAGACCACAGAGGCCAGCGGCTAGGGCCTAAACCCCCAGTTCTTGCCTGCCTTGTCAGGAAAGAATTCAGGCTAGGAGGCAGAAGGTAAAAAAAAAAGTAAAAAAATTATTGGAAAAGCAGAGTACATGCGGAAAGATGCAGGGGCGAACTCAGAGAGAGAGTCTCGCCTTTGGGAAGTTTAAATCCTTTATAAAGGGGCAGTTTTCCGGGTCTTTGTCTTCTTCTGGCCAATCATCTTGCTTTGTGCTCCCTGGCTAATTTGTCTCAGGACCCTCCCCTTAGGTGCGTACGCATCTCTTAGCCAAGACAGATCTCGACGCAAAGGATTCTGGGGGAAGCAAGACTCATTATGGCCTGGAGTTGTCCCCTGATTTTGATCCCCAAGGAGCCTTTCTGCACATGAGTAGTGTCTCCCTTGCCCCAAGGAGGGGGGAAGCAGAGACCCCTTGATCCTTTACTCAATCAAAGTTTTGCCTCTCTTTGTTCCTGCCATGACTGTTGTCTTAAGGCCTCCACAAGAGGCAAAGCTTGGCTAATTACCCAGTCCCTGTCATAGCTTCCATTTCAGAGAGTAAACAGGAGGTTGATTTTAAATGTCTAACCTGGAGCCCATCTAACTCTTGTCTCAGGAAATGCAAACAGGAGACTAGTTGTAAGTGTCTGGCCTGAAGCGCACTTTTTCCTGCCCTACGAAATGTAAACAGAAGGCCAACTGTAAATGCCTAACCTGGAGCCCATCTATCTCCTGCCTCAGAGTCACCAGACTTCTAGCTCCTCCTGAAGATACAGAGAACAATCTGGTGCATATCTTTCAGTTGTTCTATAAAAACTAAGACCCCCACCCAGGTGGAGGATGGTGACTACATGCTGACCATAAGCACGTAGACCCGAGGCTGGTGGGAACCAGAAGGTTGATGACTGGGATTCCTGAAACATCACCCTGTTACCTCACCACCAAGCAGTCAGAAGAAGGTCCACCAGCTGGTCAGGCATCCTAGGACATCCTATCCACTAACACTGTCTTTAAAACCTTGCCTGGAAGCCATCAGGAAGTTGGGGGTCTTTTGCACACAAGTTGCCTGTTCTCCTTGTTTGCTGCCCTGCAAATAAACCCCGACTTTGCTGCAAACACCCTCTGGCAGAGTTTGGCTCTTGGTGCCTTGTGCACACGAGCCCTTGCTCGGTAACCAGAGCATTGTGCTCTCAGTGTCATTCAGAGCTCACAGATTCTCCTATGGGAGGATTCCTCGCAGCTCGACCGGTGCCCCTGGACTCAGTTCGCCCTTGCCCTGAGCTGCTTGGGGCAGGAATTCCCACCTGGCCTGGCTTCTGGAAGCTCATCTCTGCTCAGCAGCCCCAGCATGGTGGGGAGGGAGAGGGGGGTAGCCTGGAGGGGGCTGGCCTCCTGTCCTGCACGCTGCCTGTGCTGCTGAGTCTCTGGCTCAAGGGGCTGGTGGGCTCACCGGGGGTGTCCTGAAGTCCGGCTAGTCTCAGGGTACAGTACGTGGCTCCTTCTACCCATCATGCCTTGAGCTGAAGACCTGTCACCCTGTTTACAAGTTAGACACCGAAGCAAATGGAGCAGAGTAGTTCTCCAGATTCCAGGGGGACACAGAAGCAGCAGAGCCTAGATGAGATTGGAGGACAGAGGCCAAGAGGGTCACGCCATGTAACGTAGCGGTTTATACTGAGAGTGAATACACGTAAACTTGATAGATTTGACTCAGGATCATATTATATCCCAGACACAATGCATGTGATCCATTTTGTTTCAACATCTTTATTGGAGTATAATTTCTTTACAATAGTGTGTTAGTTTCTGCTTTATAACAAACTGAGGGGGCTTCCCTGGTGGCGCAGTGGTTAAGAATCTGCCTGCCAATGCAGGGGACACGAGTTCGAGCCCTGGTCCGGGAAGATCCCACATGCCGCAGAGCAACAAAGCCTGTGTGCCGCAACTGCTGAGCCTGCGCTCTAGAGCCTGTGAGCCACAACTACTGAGCCCACGTGCCACAACTACTGAAGCCCATGTGCCTAGAGCCCGTGCTCCGCAACAAGAGAAGCCACTGCAATGAGAAGCCCGCACACGGGAATGAAGACTCAACGCAGCCCAAAATAAATAAATAAAATAAATAAATTTATTAAAAAAAACAAAATAAAGTGAATTAACTATACATATACGTATATCCCCATATCCCCTCCCTCTTGCGTCTCCGTCCCACCCTCCCTATCCCACCCATCTAAGTGTGATCCACTTTCTTGACTCCCAAGGTGAAGAGACTTGGTAAAGTTCCATTGCTGAGGAATGGAGTTGGGGGACTGGGTGCAGATTGGCCTGACTCCGGGCCTGGGATTTTAGCTACCACACCACACTGCTTCTTAAGCACAGATGCCTGAAGTTTGGGGAGGAGAAAACAAAGTCGGGAAGAATCCACTGAAGCAGGTTTCTGGGCCATCATGACATGCTGTGCTGAGCTCATGGCCCTTGTCCATCATAGAATGTACAGTGGAATCATCTAGAATACAGTAGGGAACCACCCAGCTGCCAAGGCAAGAAGAGGACCATAGTAGTGTCCCCAAGACAAAGGCTGCCAAGCCTCTAGGAGAGAAAATCGAACACATTTATGAATACTTCCTCACCCCTGATTTCCTATCATCATGGCAGCCACCCTGTTATGGATTGAATTGCATCCCCCAAAATTCATGTTGAAGTCCTTGCCCTTAGTACCTCACAATGTTACCTTTGGAGACAGGGTCTTTACAGAGGTAATTCGTTAAGCTAAGGTCATTAGGGTGGGCCCTAATTCAAAATGGCTGGTGTCCTTATAAAAAGGGGACATTTGGACAAAGGCAGACATAGAGGGAAGATGCTGTGCAGAGAAACAGAGGGAAGACGGACATCTACAAGCCAAGGAGGGAGGCCAGGGACACATACCTTCGCTCGCTGTGAGACAGTGCCTGTCTGTCGTCTAGGCCACCAGTTTGTGGAACTTGGTTACAGCAGCCCTAGCGAATGAATTGACACCCCACGTGGGAAGAGTTATTGTCTCTACTTTACAAATGAGGAAACAGAAGCTCAGAGAGATTTCATGTGGCCCCTCAAGGGTCCTTGCATCCAGTAGGAGGCTGAGATTTGGGCTGCCAAGCCTTTTCCCACTGCCTGGAGCTGCTCCTGCAGGGGGCAGGGGGCAGGGGGTTGGGGAGCCCTGAGGTTTCCCACACAGGGGCCAGGCTGCGCCCTCGTGCTGCAGCAGAGGAGGCCCTGACTCTAATTATGATCATTTGTTCCCTTCTGTGGTTAGGTAGCAACCGTTCTAATGATCTCCCGGGTACTCACATGGGACTAGGGCACCTCCTTCTTGGAGGCAGGAGGGGATCCAATTCCTGGCAGCCAGGAGGAAGAAAGTTTCCTTATTTACACAGTAAAGCTAATGAAAACCTTGTTGGAAATCCCAGCTCTTTACACCCCCAGGGGAGGGGGTGGGGGAACTGAACCCTGGGAAAGTAAGTAAGGTGTTTGCAGGAAATGTTTGAAAGTGAAAGTATGTGGCCCTCGGTGGCGGTCCCCTTTCCCATGCTAGTGTCATCCCATCACAGCTCAGGGTTTACTGACTCCCTCCCAGGGGTCTTCTGGCCTTCACCGCTTCGCCCATCCCAGCCTCTCCACACCTTGCGGGGCAGGGGCTGCTCTTATTTCTCCCTTGGACAGAGAAGGAAACCCAAGATCAAGGAAACAGGAAAACGAGCCCAAATCCACCCGGCCAGTGAGTGGCAGAGCTGAGAGTCATACACAGCCTTTTATTGTCTCACCATAGAACTCATCTGGAGACCGTTGCTGAGCACTTGCTGTTTGTCGGAGGGAAGGAGGGGAAGAATGAAAACAGGGGCTGCCTCTCTAGACTGTCTGGAGGCCTCTAAGCCCCGTCCTGCTACGAGCTGCCTCATCCACTCGGTTTCCTAAAAGCGCTGTTGAAACTGGCAACCAGGTTGGTCCTGTGACCGAGGCCCTGAGGCCACAAAGCAGGTGCAACTGTGACCTCACTTCCATCCCGTTCATCCTGTGACACCGGCTTTCCAGCCTGGGGCTCAGGGAGAGCCAGGGGGTCAGGCTCGAAGGATGGAGAGGGCTTAAGCGGGAAGTGACTCACCTTGAACGAGCACATCAGAGGTAAAGAACAACGATTAAGTCCAGCAAAGGGCACAACATCCACTGACCCTCCACACGCCACTCCCCACCCCCTCGCCGGGCCCTGAGGGCTGCACTGGGCTGAGTCTGCACAGGAAATGGGGGGACTGGCTCCTCATCCAGAAAAGAGCCTCAAGGTTCCAAGGGCCCTAAGTGGCCCCTCGCCCTCAGAGGGTGGTAGGGTGCCCTGAGGCACAGGGCGCTGTGTGAGAGGTGCTGGCCTCTCCTGGAGCATCAGGCAAAAGCTCCAGAGGAGAATTTCTCCACTGCAGTTCCTTCCTTGTGTAGGAAGAGGGCGGGAGGGTCAGTCCAGCAGATCCAGCCACTGGGCAGGCATAAGCTACAGGCACAGCCCTATTCTCCTTTTTTAAAAATTGAGGTAGATTCACATAATATAAAATTAGCCATTTTAAAGTGTACAGTTCATTGGTATTTAGTACATTCACAGGGTTGGACAGCTACTGTCTCTGTCTAGTACCAACACACTTTCATCACCACCAAGAAAGCCCCGATCCCATTAAGCAGGTGCTCCCTTTCCTCGCCTCCCAGCCCCTGGCAAGCCCCCATCTGCATCTGTCTTGATGGAGTCACCTCTTCTGGTTATTTCCCACAAATGGAAGTGTACGACCCTCTCTTCCTATCAACAGCCTGCAGAGCATCAGATCGAGAAGGGCTGAACTGTACATTTCATTCTGATATATTTTAACCTTTGTTGAGACTTTCTTTGTGTGTGATAAAGAAAGTCACACATTTCATGGTAGAAAACCTAGAAACTGAGAAAATCCCAAAGAAGAAACTTAAAATTGTTCCTTGTCCCATCCCTCAGAATAACTACACTAATATTTCAGAGATAAATATTCCACTTTTTCCCCCCAAGCAAATATCAGTGAGCATCTAGGCTGCTCTACCCGGCTCTGTGCCTTGGGTTGGTTTCTTAACCTCTCTGTATCTCCTTTCCTCACCTGTACAATGGAGATGATAATAGTACCTACTTCATGTGTCCATTGAGAGGATAAATAAGTGAATAATACATGTGAAACACTGAAAACGGGGTGAGCCACAGAATAAATGCTCAGCCAATGCATCCACGTCAGCTATTATCATACTTTTTCCCACAACTCAATGTCATGAGGATTATTATATCTGCAGAGGAAGAAACCGAGGGTCAGAGAGGTCAAGTAATTTGCCAAAAGGCAAAAGGAAGCAATTATTCTTTTTTGAGTACCTCTATGTGCTAGGTCATTATCACTGCCTCATTTTACAGAGAAGGAAATTGAGGTGCTGAGAGGTTAGTGTGTCCAAGGTCACACGGCAAGTTCGGGGCAGAGCTGGTTATTAGCAGTCCTGGGGTCTTCCTCCATCCTGCCCCACTGCCTTCTTCCGTGTAACGAGGGCCCCTAATCTGGGATTTACAATCACGTGGCCAGGGCGCCTCACCTTTGTGTGGTTCCAAGCATCCGGTTCTGCCTTCCTGGTTTCCCAGGGCTACTGTCAGCTTCCTCCCTGGCTGCTTGCTCTGGTCATCTCTGGGCTGTAACTGGAGACACTCCTGCAGCATCTCCAGTGTCTCTCCGAGCGGAGTCAAACACCCTGTGGAAGCAGGCTTGTCAGTGCCCCAGTTTCTACTGCCGGAGCCCCTCGGGTGCTGCTCAGAGACAGTCCAGGGCCTTTGAGCAAGGCACCTCCAGGTTACAATATCTGCTGTGAGCTCAGAGCCAGGCACCAGGCCTCCCTTCACAGATGCCATCCACTGACGCCTCCCACCTCTGCCCTGGAGCAGGGTAAGCCCTGTGAAACACCGAGAAACGCCTCAAGCCCGGTGAAGCAAGGAAGACGTCTCAGGCTGGAACCCATAGCTCTGCCAGCTCACCATGGTCAGCACTGGATGTTGTTACTGAAACAATTCATTGGGCCGTAGAGCTTTCCCTGAGATTCCACAGGAGGGCTTCGAGGCTGCAGCCTTTTCCTAGGATGCTAATTAGAAGCACAACCCAACCAATACAGCGTCATAAATTATTCAACTTGGAGGACCACAGGGACGCAGGGTTCATGCTGCTGCCTGAATGCCTCCAGGGCATGCTTGTTCCTGCCGTCCTCTGTCTGTCTGGAGACCTCCAGAGACGGGAGTACTTCTCAGCAGGAGCTGCTCCCTAGTCACTGGGACTAGAGGCCCGCACGGCTGCCTTGGTCCTGGCAGCCCCATTGAACCCCATCTGGGCTGCTGCCTGGCTGGGCAGTAGATGAGGCTGCCTGGCTTGTCAAACGGGAGTTGAGTCTGGAAACTGGACACACCTCCCTTCAGTGAAGTTCCCCAAAGTCCTCCAGCTTGGGGCTTGGTGGGAGTCGGGTAGACCTTCTGTTCCTGAGTTCCCAGAGCATCCACAGGTGAAGACTTACTTGTGAATTTAGAAATGGCAAATGCCTTGGACTCTGTCCCTTGAGGACGTCAAGCACCTGCTAAGTGATGAGATGCACGAGCATGGGTAGCACCATTGTGCTGTGCTGCATGGATGGGGACGCTGTCAGTGTTTGGGTGTGGCTTTGACACTGGGGAAGACTTAGAACGTCCACACAGAATAGACCTGTGGGGCAGGTGATGCCTCCGGGGGCCTCTGCCTACCCAAGCTCTCTCCTTGGCCTTTCTGAACTAATGAAAACTCACTTAATACACCTGGAAAAGTCCTATCGTCCATGACCCATGGAGAAGGCTCCCAATCAATAGAGAAGGTTCCCACACTTGGACTTCAATCGAAGGATCAGAGGACAAAGCAACCCAATCACTCTAACCTCTAGACCACACTCCTGTTATACGTGTGGCAGGCCCTCCAGGGGGGTTCCTCCGCTGGCCTGACTCTCTTCCCCTGCTGCCAAAGCCCAGACCAGATCTGGGCACCCCCTCTCCCACCTGCTCAAGGGAGCTAGTGTCTCTGTGGCCACAGGCAATGAATGTGGCTCAGTTTGAGCCATGTGTGGTCCCTCATTCCCCACATCCATGATTGCTTAGGTGTGGGCTTGGGATGTAACCCTAGCTCCTGACACAAAAGGAGAGGGTCCTTTGGGGATTTGGGAAAGGATTTCTTCCCTGATGGAAAGGATATGTGAGGAGAAATTGCCCCTCTTGTTCCTGGACATGATTCTGTGAAGACAGGCGATCAGAGACTGAGGCCGCCATCTTGCAACCATGAGGCAAACCTGAGGACAAAAGCCAGTAAACCAAGAAGCAGTGTAGAAAGCACCCAGGCCCTTGATAAAATTAAACAGCCTGCTCCCAGCTGCCTTTGTACGACTTATAGACGAGATAATAAATCCTTAGGTGCTGAAACCCATTGATTTCCAACCTTTAGTGTGTGTATGAGGATCACTCAGGGAGCTTGTTAAAACAGGGATGCGCACTGGGGCTGGAGTGAGGCTCCCTAATTTGCATTTTCAGCAAACTCCCAGATGATGCTGATGCTGATCCAGGGACCGCACTTGAGTAGCCATGGCTGAAAGCCATTTTAGTTGTGTGCTCTATTTTTCACAACCCAAAGCATCCTAGCTGATAAGTGTTTTGGGCTGGTACGTGACAACGAAGTTTACTTCATATTCACAAAGCTCTGATGCAACACTAGTTCATTTGATCCTCACCACCAGCTTAGGAGGTGGCTTGCTTTGCGGAAGAGGAAACTGAGACTTAGAAATTTTCATTTGCCAGAAGCCTTTTGTTTGCAAGGGACAGAAACATGGCTCCAAAGGAGTTTAAGCACAAAGGGAAAGCTGTTGACTTAGGTGTCCAGAAAGAATAGGGGAAAATCCAGGCACAGCTGGATCCAGTGATTCATATGATGTTGCCAGGGCTTCATTTTGTTTTATTCTTTCTGATCTTTGACCACCTTTCTTCAAATAGCAGAGAATCTGACCAGTAGCAACCCAAGGCTCCCATCCCATCACACTGGATTAAGACTCTAGAGTGGAGTGTTTCTCTTGCCCAGTGTCCACATATGAAACCCCTGGACCAATCCCCAGGAGGAAAAATTGGAAACAGTGAGAATGGTTAGGAAGTGACCCAAATTGCCAGGCATGAGATGACATGACTCATGTCAGGCTGGGAGGCATGAAGGTTGTGAAAAGCAGTCAGTGTGTTTAAATTCAAATACCTTTGTAAGATTTTCATGTCAATATATTTAAAAATCAGACAAAAATACTTTACCAGAATTCCTGTTGCAGGGCTTGGTCCTGAAAATGTGACTCCCTGTGTTTGTAGTTTTTATCTGACCCTGCAGCTTGGAGATGTTAATTATTACCTCCTCCATGAGTTATGGGGCCCTGAGAGCAGAAAACACGTCATTCATTCATTTCCTCAACAAATATTTGTGGGCCCTGCTGTGTGCCCAGCTCGAGGAATGGCGCTGATAATGCTGTGTCCGTCCCAGTGAGGACGTGGCATATGGATAGTCGGGCTCCCTGTGGACCAGGCATCCAGGAGGTGCATCTTTGTGCCCCTCCTGTAGTACAAAGAACCACTTCATCACACTCTCCTCAAATTTCATTCTGTGATTGTAATATTCAGCTTTGTCTTGGCTTTGAATAAAGACTGATTTTACCATCTGCCAATTTAGAATTTGGTCAAAGGCACATTTAGTGACCCCCAGAATGTGTGCACGCACACACGCGCGCGCGCGCATACACACACACGCCTCGTTATCCCAATATCTCCAAGCCTCGCCAGGCTGGAGTTATGATCACATTAACCATAATCCCTATGGTTGGCAAGTAGTTCTTTTGTTTATATTCTCAGCCTTTTCCGTCCCAAAAAGCATATTAGCTGGGTCAGAATGGATCTTAAATATCAGCTTCCAGATGATCTTCAGATCTCCTGTACTGCCCTCTGGACCTGAAGTCTTGAATCTGACTTGTTTTGCCAAAATTCCACTTCTCTTCAATTCCCTTGCAAAGATGCCCCAGTACTTTTGGCGGCTGTGTAAGTTCATCCATCTCTGGTTCACGGAAAGACAAGGAAATCACAGTTGGGGTGGTTTGGGCTGATATTAGATTTGGACCTAATTAGATGTGGGCTTCCACGCGGTGATGCCCATCCACATGGTGATGCCCATTCATGTGGCCATGCCCATTCATGCAGTGATCCATCTACGTGGTGATGCCCATTATTGCAGTGATGATGCCCATCTATGTGGTGATGCCCATCAGCCAGGCAGAGCAGCCATCTTGGAAGCCTCTGCAGAGAAGTTCTGCTTGAAGACTTGGGATAAAACTGGGGCATCTAGAGAGGAGAACAGACACAAAAGGGAACTCACCCTGGGTTACAACCAGGGTTGAAGGGCAGGGAGAAAGCAGAGCAAATGCAAATGGAAGAGACAGAGAAGCAGTATCCGGAGAAAGGGCAGTGCAAGATGGCTGAGTCCAGGCAGGAGCATTTCTGGAGGGAAGGAGAAATGCAGTGAAAGCACCAAGAGGGCAAAGTCAAGTGGGACTGACAACAGCAGAGCAGGCGAGTGGCATAGGTGAGTGTCTGCCTGCCTGGACCCTCTCCCTGCCTCTGGAGGTGGGCACAGCAGACACTGTGATCCTGTGATCTCTAGCTCCCAAATGAGTCTGCTGAGGACCAGAGAACTGTAGGAACTTCTTCAAAGTCACACAGGTTATTCTAATGCTTATGTGTCCTGGGACCTTGGCCAGTGTCCTTTTGGCTCCATCCAGCTGCCAGGGGCAGTGATCACTCCAACGGACAGCAGCTGTGCAGGAAGAATCGGTCACTGGAAAGGTCAGCTGAACTGCAGCTCAAACACGTTGAGATCTGAATCTTTTTTAAAACCCATACAAGCCTGCTGAAATTAACCATCCAACTTCACCATCCAACTGTCCTCTCAGGAGGCAGAGTTTGTGGATAAATTTCTGTATATCATTACAAGTTTCCAAAATAGTCTTCCTTCTCTGTGTTGGGGAAACCGGCCAGACTTCCCAGGAGACATGACGATACCAGAGGCTTCCCTGCATCCACTAAATGGAAAACAAGCCTTTAGCACTGTTGTGAATTCCCTAAACTACTAGTTCTCCACCCTGACCAAGAGGTTAAGTCCTTTGTGACGCTGTCTCCCAGCCAGGGGACGGTCCGCCCACAGCCCTACCGCCAGCTGGTTCCATCTACTGTGGGGAGCCTGGGAGAGAGATGATCACTAAGGTAACCCAAGGCCCCGGGGGCGGGCAGACACAGACACACAGCAGCTGCCACTGCTGGGCACACAGCCTACGCCCTGCTCTGGGGGGACTCCCGGGGGCCTTTGGCCAGATGAGGCCTCAGACCCGACTCCTGCAGGCCTGCCTGGAGAGAGCTGCTTGGAGAGAGTCTTCTTGGTCTCTTCACACTCCTGTTGGATCATGGAGACCCCAGGGACCATCTCCACCTGGGGAGACTGAGGCCAGGAGTGGAACTGACACTTAGCAGCAGAGCTGGTACTTACCCTCAGTGGTCCTGATACCTGCTCCTTCTTTAGGGTGATGTCTTGATTCAGTGGGCTCCCCAGGATCCCATAGAGAGGGGCTGAACATTGCTGCCATGGATGGCATTCATTCATTCATTCATTCACTCAGTAGGCATACCAGATGTCTACTATATTAGTTTCCCAGGGTTACCATAACAAATTACCACAAATTTGGTGACCTGAAATAACAGGACGTTATTCTTGTACAGTTCTGGAAGCAAGAAGTCCAAAGTCAAGGTGTTGGCAGGGCAGTGCTCCCTCCGAAGGACGTAGGGGTGAATCCTTCCTTACCTCTTCCAGCTTCTGGTGGCTCCAGGTATTCCTCGGCTGGTGGCTGCATCACTCCGAAGTCTGCCTCCTGAATGTGTCCTGAGCTGCTGAAGTGCAGGCCCGGGCACCTTGAGACCAGAGCAGAGTGTGGTGACACCATGGCATGAAGACTTGGCTTTTGAATTTCAGGGTCCACAGGCAAGTGGCACACCTTTCCTGGAGCTGGCCTGGATGCACAGTGAGGCGTAACAGCAAGGGAAGCAATCTACAACCCCAGGGGCTGGACAGGCCAAGGGAATCCAAGGAAGGAACCAGACTAGAGACTTCCTGGAAAAAATTCTGCCCAAGAGGCTGCTTGCTGGGCAAGGGGACCTCCAGGGTGAACCCTAGGGTTGGAGATGTGATGGGCAGAAGCTGGGAGAGGTCAGACAGAGAGCGCACCTCCCACACCAAGAGCCCCAGGTGGTGACAAGGGTGGGTATCAGGGGAAGGGGATATCCCTGAAGAGCACACAAAACACCCCATGAAAGTGAGAGGAGAAAAAGGGCCATTATGGGTGAGTTGTTCACCCCCACCCACCAAATATGTTGAAGTCCTAACACCCAATACCTGTGAATGTGACCTTATTTGCAAATGGGGCTGTGACTAATGTCATTGGTGAAGATGAGGTCACACCACAGTAGGAGGGGCTCTTAAGCCACTGTGACTGGGGTCCTCACAAGAAGAGGGAAAACTGGGCTCAGGCACAGAGAGGAGAAGGCCGTGTGAAGACAGAGGCAGAGACTGGAGTGATGCTGCTACAGCCAAGGAACGCTTAGAGCCAATAGAAGCTGGAAGAAGCAAGCGAGGATCCTCCCCTGGGGACTTCAGAGGGAGCGTGGCTCTGCCAAAACCATGATTTTTGACTTCTGGGCTCCAGATTGTGAGAGAACAGATCTCTGTTGATTGAAGTGCCCCATATTGTGGCTCTTTGTTATGGCAGCCCTAGGAAATTAACAAGGGGACCAACCTTTGAGCATCCACCACATAGCAGGTACCAGTAGCCAGATATTCCGACAGGAATTCAACAGAACTGCCTTGCCTTCACATCTCCTCTCCCTTTGCTCACCCTTCTCCTCCAGCTCTGGAGGAGCCAGACACGGCAAAGCCTATCGGGGAGAGGGGAGGAAAAATCTGAGCCGAAGGACACACAATGCCCTCATTCCTGCTGTTGCTCTGCCTGAACTGGGGGAAGGGTACTGCTTCAAATGGGATGTGAGACAAAAAAAGAAAAAGGAAAAAAAAATACCTGCCTTAGATTAGACAGGAATCTTTTTTTTTAAATCAATTTATTTATTTTTAGCTGCATTGAATCTTCACTGCTGTGCCCAGGCTTTCTCTAGTTGCGGTGCGCGGGGGTTACTCTTCGTTGCGATGCACAGGCTTCTCATTGCGGTGGCTTCTCTTGTTGCAGAGCACAGGCTCTAGGTGCACGGGCTCAGTAGTTGTGGTTCGTGGGCTTTAGAGCACTGACTCAGTAGTTGTGGTGCACAGGCTTAGTTGCTCCATGGCATGTGGGATCTTCCCGGACCAGGGATCAAACCCATGTCCCCTGCTTTGGCAGGTGGATTCTTAACCACTGCACCACCAGGGAAGCCCTAGACTGGAATCTTTATACTATCTGAAAATGACCAGAACGGGGTACGGGATCCACCTATATAATGTGGGAAATTGCCTCCAAGAGCCAAGACTGGGAAAGAATTCAAAGGAAACATGCAGGTAGAAATATCTGATGGGCTCTGATACGAAACTTCCCCCTAAGCCTCAGCAGGAGCCAGAGTGCCTCTCTAAAGACGAGGGTGGCGGCAGGAGGTTATCTCAGAATCCTTGCCTTCCTTTGTGCTTTTCCAAAATGGAAAGAACCCTCAATTCAGCTTCACAGAAGTCTTCTCCAGGGACTGAAACCTAACCTGGAGCCCAGGTCACTGCAGGGAAATGATCCAGACTTCAAGGAATTGTAAAACATGTACTCAGGCAACAGCTTTACCTGGAGGCTGGCCAACGAAAGTCACCTAGTGGCCAGGGCAATATTCTGTAGTTGAAGGAGTGCTTTCCGAGAGGGGAAAACCTTTGAGACTGGAGATGGTGATACAAATGCCAGAGTAAATAGAGCAGGGTTTCCTGGTTGAGGGCATGGGTGCTCGAGGCAAACAGCGTGGGTCTTTGTTCTAGCCATCTGTGCAGTTGGCTAAGTGGCTTTATCATCAGGGTCAACTGCAGGAAACAAAAGCCTCTAGTAGTTTCTAGGCAAAAAGAGAATTAGTACAGGGAATTAGGTGCTTACAAAGTCATCTGAAGGCTGAAGGGAGTCGGGGGCTCTAGACTCGGTCTCCAGGAGTATTTAAAGAGTAGAAAGGATTTGTTTTCATCGGTATAAGATACCGACATGTCAGTGACTGTTGTCAAGGAAGAAGTGTGTTATCCTCACAGATCCCTAGAAACAGGAGGCATAGCATGTTATGTAGGGCCACATGGGGAAGCACCATGGTCTGCTGGGGGCAGTGGGAGCAAGGGTAAAACATGAACAAGAAAGAGCCTTTATCACGGTTTCCAGGGGAAGGAACTTGCTGCAGGGTAGGCAGGCTTGGGATTGGCTGGTGTGAATAACTTCAGCAGACTGTGGGGCATAGGTGCTGTCCTTAGTTGTCTGGTACCTGGCCTTGGGGTGATTAGGGCAGGTGAATAGAGGCTCAGATGGTGAGAGCCTTGGAGGAGGTGGCTGGGTTATGGGCTCTGGGTTATTGGCTGGTTTGCATAGGAAACACATGTGTACAGACCAGCCATTGGCTGTCTCTAGGAATTAGCTACTATGGAAGGGACAGTCCCTCCAGGGTCAGCAAAGCCCCAAGATGTCAAAGCATCAAAAATACAGAATAAAAAGACTCGATTAATACAAGAATGATTTCTTTACTACTGTAGAATTGACCAATAGGATGTGGAATGGTTTCTGAAACGTTATGGAAAGTGAGGAAACAGGCCACAAGGAAGCTGCTGAGTGTAAGAGGATAAAGACATGTATATAAACTGCTAGCAGAGCTAAAGGCATCAAGTCTTCACAGTGACTGCTATCATTCTTTTTTTTTTTTTTTTGCGGTATGCGGGCCTCTCACTGTTGTGGCCTCTCCCGTTGCGGAGCACAGGCTCCAGACGCGCAGGCTCAGTGGCCATGGCTCACGGGCCCAGCCACTCCATGGCATGTGGGATCTTCCCGGACCGGGGCACGAACCCGCGTCCCCTGCCTCGGCAGACGGACTCTCAACCACTGTGCCACAAGGGAAGCCCGTGCTGTCATTCTTATTATTGTTTTGAATTCTGTAACTTGGGCAGCACAGACAATGATCATTAGGCTTGAAGTTGAAAAGGGAAAATGTCCCTGTCATTTGATTATCCATTAATACAGTACTCCCAGGGACGCAGGTCTGATCGCATGTGCGTACTTGTCAGCCTTCAGATGCACCAAGTTAAACTGAACCGCAGTGTATTGGGGATAAGGGATAGTTCTGAACCTCATCTTTCCATGAGGGCTTGAGCATTGTTGGGGGTAAAATTGCCTATGAGACGACCTAGCAAAAATTGTTTCCAGCACCTTCCTGAAATATCCCAAGAGCTTTTCCATACATGTAATGTTTTCTGCTGCCCACCAGGTAAGCAGCAGGGTAATGAAGAGCCAAACCCTAAATCCAGCCAAGGAGGGCCAACCTCTGAATCCATTTCCTGGAGTTGGGGAAACAAAACGAGGGAACCGTTCAGTGGGTGGAGCCTCAGGGACAGCAGGGGTGGGGCAGACCACAAAGCCCCCCCAAGTCAACACAGGCCAATGTTGTCTCCTTCAGCCTGGCTTGTCCCGCCCAGTTTCCCTGACTGAAATTGCATTTCTCTGCACTTTCACTCACAACTTTTATGGGTTGCATTTTTTTTAATGAAATAACTCTTTTTTATTTATTTTTAAATTTATTTTGGCTGCATTGGTCTTCCTTGCTGCACCTGGGCTTTTTCCAGTTGCGGTGAGCGGGGGCTACTCTACTTTGCAGTGCACCGGCTTCTCATTGCGGTGGCTTCTCTTGTGGAGCACGGGCTCTAGGCGCATGGGCTTCAGTAGTTGCGGCATGCAGGGTTACTTGCTCCATGGCATGTGGGATCTTCCTGGACCAGGGATCGAACCCGTGTCCCCTGCATTGGCAGGTGGATTCTTAACCACTGCACCCCCAGGGAAGTCCCTTATGGGTTGTATTAATAACACATCCTTCACAATTACAAAAGTAATAGACACTCACTGTAAGACAGAGACATGCACACTGTATAAAGATAAATCACCATACTGACAAGGATGGCTATACTGCAAAGGATAACAGCAGGTGTTGTAAGGATGTGCAGTGATTCGAGCCCTCAGACACAGCTGATGTTTAGCACTGCTGCTCTGCAGAACAGTCTGGCAGTTCCTCAAAATGTTAAACAGAATTATCCCATGACCCAGAAATTCCACTCGTAGGGATATACACAAGAGACATGAAAACATATGTCCACATAAGAGCTTGCCCGTGAATGTTCATGGCAGAATTGTTCATAATAGCCAAAAAGTGGAATCAACCCAAATGTCCATCAACTGATGAAGAGATAAAGAAAATGTCGTCTATCCACACAATGAATATAATTCAGCAATAAAAAGGAATGAAGTCAGGGAGGGAGAAGGGTAAGATGGGACGAAGTGAGAGAGTGGCATGGACATATATACACTACCAAATGTAAAACAGATAGATAGTAGGAAGCAGCTGCATAGCACAGGGAGATCAGCTCAGTGCTTTGTGACCACCGAGAGGGGTGGGATAGGGAGCGTGGGAGGGAGACGCAAGAGGGAGGAGATATGGGGACATATGTATATGTATAGCTGATTCACTTTGTTATAAAGCAGAAACTAACACACCACTGTAAAGCAATTATACTCCAATAAAGATGTTTTTAAAAAAAAAAGGAATGAAGTACTGATACAGGCTACAACATGGATGAACCTTGAAAATATTAGGCTAAGTGAAATAACTCACAAAAGATCACATATTGTAAGGAATGTCCAGAAAAGGCAAATTATAGACAGAAAGTATATTAGTGGTTGCTTAAGCCTGGGGTGGATGAGATGGGGAGTGACTACTAATGGGTACGGGGTTTCTTTTGTGATTACAAGAATGTTCTAAAATTGATGGTGGTGGTAATGGTTGCACAACTCTATGAATATACTAGAAATCACTGAATTATACTCCTTAAATGGGTGGATTTTATGGTACATGAATTAAATCTCAATGAAGCTGTTATAAAAATTAGTTATGAAAACTTATGTCCACACAAAGACCTGCATACGGATGTTTATAGCAGCTTTACTCATAATTGCCAAAACATGGAAGCAACCAAGATGCCCTTTAGTAAGTGAATGGATACTACAGTACATCCAGATGATGGAATATTATTCAGTGCTAAAAAGAAGTGAGCTATCAAGCCATGGAAAGACATGAAGGAAACTTAAATGCATACTACTAAGTGGAAGAAGCCAATCTGAGAAGGCTACATACTGTATGAGTCCAATAATCTGATTTTCTGGAAAAGGCTAAATTATGCAGGCAGTAAAAAGATCAGTGGTTGCCAGGGGTTGGGGGAATGGAGGGAGGGATGAATAAGTAGAACATAGAGGATTTTTAGGGCAGTGAAACTATTCTGTACGATACCATAACAGTAGATACATATCATTACATATTTGTCAAAACCCATAGAAGGTACAACACCAAGAGTCAACCCTCCTGTAAACTATGGACTTTGGGTGATCATGATGTTTCCACATGGGATCATCCATTGTAACAAGTGTACCACTCCCTGGGGGATGTTGATGGTGGGAGTGGAGGTGGTGAATGTCAGAGACCAGGGTGCATATGGGAACACTCTGTACTTTTCTACTCAGTTTTGATGTGAACCCAAAATTGGTCTTAAAAAATAAGGCCTTTTTTTTTAAATCACTTAAAATTTAAAAAATCACTTAAGAGTCTGATCACATACACACATGATAACTCAAACATTTTAATCGTGTGCTTGGAGTCTTTGTAAAGACCTTTTTATATAGTTTCACGTTATAGTATTTTAGCCTGTTTTTCTTCACTTAGCAATATAATGTAAACATTTTTCTATGGCAATAAAGGTTTTATTACACTTTAAAATATCTGCATGGAAATCCGTTATGTAGATGAGCTATAATTTATTTAAACATTCCACATTTTTAGACATCCTTTTAATTTGTGTTAGTATAAAGAACACAGTGGTAAACATCACATGCTCTTGGAATAAATTCTTAATGATAATAAATAGTGAATATTTGTTGAGTGCTTATAGGGACCAGTTAATGGTCAAATGCTGTACAATTTGTCTCGATTAACAAATGCTCAGAGAAACTTAGGAAGCAGGTACTATAATTGACCCCATTTTACAGATGAAGTGACTGAGGTTTGGAAATATTAAATGACTTGCCCAAGGTTAAACAACTAGTAAATGACGAAGGCTGCAATCACACTTAGGTTCACCTGATTCTAGAACTTTGAGCTATTAATTGTTTCTGACTCCTAAACACATGGAATTAGTTTCTGTAAATTTTCATTCTTTTGATACCTTTTGTCAAATAACCCTCCAGAAAATTCACAATAATTTATAGTCCCCATCAAAAATGCAGAAAAGTACTAATGACTCTCACCAACACTGGTTTTATAGTTCTATGTAATCTTTGTGCTAATTTGATAGTCAAAAAATGATTTCCTGTTACTGTTTCAATTTGTAATTTTTTTTTAAGGGGCAGAGTTGTCATCTCTGAGGATGTAGACATGTTTTCTTTTTTGTTCTTTTTCTTT